>NC_091212.1:18115160-18440160 GCF_040958095.1 Procambarus clarkii | reverse complement strand
CTCGTAGCTCTTGCCCCTCAGTTCTGGGAGTCACTTAGTAGCATGTCTTTGCACCTTTTCCAGTTTGTTGATGTGCTTCTTAAGATATGGGCACCACATAACCGCTGCATATTCTAGCTTTGGCCTAACAAAAGTCGTGAACAATTTCTCTAGTATTTCGCCATCCATGTATTTAAAAGCAATTCTGAAGTTAGAAAGTGTGGCATAGGTTCTTCGTACAATGTTCTTTATGTGGTCCTCAGGTGATAGTTTTCAATCTAGAACCACCCCTAGATCTCTTTTTTTATCAGAATTCTTTAAAAATTTTTCACATAATTTATAGGTTGTGTGGGGTCTATGTTCTCCTATTCCACATTCCATAACATGGCATTTATTCACATTAAATTCCATTTGCCAAGTGGTGCTCCATATACTTATTTTGTCCAGGTCTTCTTGAAGGGCATGACAATCATCTAAAGTTTTTTATCCTTCCTATTATCTTGTCATCATCAGCAAACATGTTCATATAATTCTATATTCCAACTGGTAGATCATTTATATAGACAATGAACGTCACTGGTGCCAGAACTGAACCTTGTGGTACTCCACTTGTGACATTTCTCCAGTCCGATATATTGCCTCTGATTACTGCCCTCATTTTTCTATCAGTCAGAAAATTTTTCATCCATGTTAGAAGCTTACCTGTCACCCCTCCAATATTTTCCAGTTTCCAGAACAACCTCTTATGTGGAACTCTGTCAAAAGCCCTTTTTAGGTCCAGATAGATGCTGTCAACCCAACCATCTCTTTCCTGTAAAATCTCTCTGGCTTGATCATAGAAACTGAGTAAATTCAATACACAGGATCTTCCAGATCGAAAACCATACTGTCTGTATATCATTTCTCTCCAGGTGTTCTACCCATTTAGTTTTTATTATTTTTTCCAATATTTTCACTATTACACTTGTCAATGATACAGGTCTATAATTGAGGGGGTCTTCCCTGCTGCCACTTTTGTAGATTGGAACTATGTTTGCCTTTTTCCACACATCTGCTACGATTCCTGTACACAGGGATGCCTGAAAGATCAGGTGAAGTGGATTGCTGAGCTCAGATGCACATTCTCTCAGAACCCATGGTGAAACTCCATCTGGACCAACTGCTTTGTTAGCTCCTTTAGCATATTTTCCACTTCATCTCTAGACACCTCTATATGCTCTGTTGTTTTCTGGAATTCTTATTGTGTCTGGTTCTCTGAAGATCTCATTTTGTACAAACACACTGGAACTTTTCGTTTAATGTTTCACACATTTCCCTTTCATTTTCTGTGTATCTGTCCCCCATTTTCAACCTCTGAATATTATCCTTTACCTGCAGCTTACTTTTAATGAATTTATAGAAAAGGCCTGGATCTGATTTACATTTGTCTGCTATACCATTCTCAAAGTTCCTCTCTGCCTCTCTCCTTGCTGACGTGTAGTTGTTTCTTGCATCTTTGTATCGCTGGTATGTTTGGGGGTTTGGTCTCTTTCTATAATGATTCCATGCATATGTCTTTTGATCTCTGGCCCTCTCTCAATTTCTGTTGAACCAACCCTGTTTCCTAGGTCTGCATGTCCGTTTTGGTATGAATGTTTGTGTGCCTTCATCATATATTGTGCAAAATTTGGCATGCATCTCATTTACTTCCTTGCTTAGCAACAAGTCTGTCCAATTATACCCAAGAAAAAATTTCTAAGTTCTCCATAGCGTCCTCTCTTGAAATCGAGTTTAACAACTGTTTCGGTGTCCCCATTCTCTATTAGATTATATCGCATAGCGTATTTAATAATAATAATAATAATAATAATAATAATAATAATAATAATAATAATAATAATTTTTATTTAGGTAAGGTACATACATAAAGAGATTTTACAAAGTTTGTTGGCTTTATAGATAGAGCTAGTACATACAATGCCTAAAGCCACTATTACGCAAAGCGTTTCGGGCAGGAAAAACATTAATGACTAAAGCTTAAAACTAATGGGTAAAAAGAATAAGATGTGTTGAGTACAAATAAAAATAGAGGTAAAAGAGGGGGGAACATTATTGAAAAAGCAGCACAAATACAATTACAAATTATTACAGAAAATTACATTCAAACAGCGTTGATTTGAAAAATAAAAAAAAAACAAAGAACATACATGGGTTGACAACAGAGGGGTAAGGTGGGTTACAGGGAATTTATTAGGTATAGCTTCGTTTTTAACTTAAACTGGTTGAGAGAGGTACAGTCTTTAACATGGTTGGGAAGGTCATTCCACATTCTGGGCCCCTTGATTTGTAGAGCATTTCTGGTTTGATTAAGTCGTACTCTAGGAATATGAAAACTGTATTTATTTCTGGTGTGGTGCTCATGGGTTCTGTTACAACCTTCTATGAAGCTTTTGAGATCAGGATTGGCATTATAGTTTAGCGTTTTATATATGTATAATACACATGAGAGAATGTGCAGTGACTTAATGTCTAACATATTCAGAGATTTGAGTAGGGGTACCGAGTGATGTCTGGGGCCAGAATTGGATATTGTCCTAATAGCAGCTTTGTGTTGAGTAATTAGAGGACGTAAGTGATTTTGGGTAGTAGAGCCCCAAGCACAAATACCATAGTTGAGATATGGATAGATAAGGGAGTAATAGAGAGTCACCAGGGCAGGGCGTGGTACATAATATCTGATCTTAGAAAGAATGCCCACAGTTTTTTGAAACTTTTTTTTGATATGTTTAGAATGTGTCCCTGGAAATTCAGCTTGTGGTCAATGAGAATGCCAAGGAATTTGCCATCTAATTTGTTACAAATTTGGGTATTGTTTATTTTGAGATTTATTTGATTAGAGGATTTATTGCCAAACAGAATATAGAAAGTTTTGTCAATGTTAAGGGTGATTTAATGTCCAAGAGGACGTGATCACTCTTTCCTAAGGGAGGAAGGTACTGGATGTCAAATACCTCTTCTTTCCTGGTGAATACTAGATCCAGTACTGGCAGAACATCCCCTTCCCACATTCTTGAGGCCTGCTTGACGTGTTGATGAATGTCTCCAAGATGAGGTTTACAAATCTGCCTGTCCAAATGTCCTCTGTTCTTGCCTCGTTGGCCTCCCACTCTACTGCCTTAGAGTTGAAGTCCCCCAGTACCAACAATCGGGATTTATCTTTGTCAGCTCTTTCCATAATCTCTCTCATGACCATTATGAGGCCCTCTCGTTTGTCATCCAGTTCTTCCTTTGTCCGAGTGTTGCTTGCTGGTGGGCTGTAGGCATTTAAAATTATCAGCTTATCATCTTGATTCCAGAGCTGCAATGTCATTATGTCAATATCTCAAGGGTTTTCAAACATTAATTCTCTTACCTTCAGGTGTTCATTCACCAGCACAGCCACTCCTTCCTCCTTCATAGTTTTCTGTCACGTCTTCGAACTGGATAGCCCCTTGGGAATACGACCTCATTTAAAATATTTTCTTCAAGTTTCGTCTCTGTTAATGCGACAATATCTGGGACTTTGTGCTTTCATTCCTTAGGTTTCTTCCTCTTGGGGCCCTCTTTGTGGGTTCAGGGGACTTTTGTTACCTTGTTTGTGACCCAGTTCCGCCTTCTGGGGTTCCGGGGTCTTCCTGGCTTGCAGGCTGATCTTTTTGGTCTTGGCATGTGTTGTGATTGTGCCGGGGCGTTAGGTTTTTGTAGTCGAGGTGGGCCTTTTCGTGCTGTTTTTGTGCTCTTGGTGCCTTCTTCATCTGACCGGCGTGGTGTTCTCTGCCCACTTGTCGGCAGGCTTTTCTTTTCTTTATTTTAATTTTTCAATTTTATTTACATGTATGTATGTATGTTTTTATACATTTTGTATATGTATGTATATATGTGTGTATATGTATATATATGTACATGCTTGTATGTGTGTATTTATATATACTTTATACATTTTCTTTCGGAAGGAGTTCCGTTCTCTTCGCTGTTGATGGGGTGCTGGGGGAGCAGCTTGCTCTGTTGGCTCTTCTTGTGGTTGTCTTTCAGCCTCAGGTGGCGTCGGGCAGCTTCGCCCCTTTGGGGGTTCGAGGCTGGTGGGGTGGGCTTTTTCCCCTGCGCTGTGTCATGTCATCTTGGCGTGGGTGCGCTTGGATGTGGTCGTTCCGCCCCATCCTTCTGAGGTTCCCGCCTGTTTTAGTGCAGACATGGGCCTTGAGGTTCTTCTGGACTTATGCATTAGTGCCCTGGATTCTTTGCCCTCTTCGAAAGACTGTTGTCTTCGGTTCGGCTTCTGTTGGGGCCGGGTGCCTGGATGGTGTCCCTGGACCTCCGGGTCACTTCTTGGCACGTTCCTCTCCAGGGTTTCGGGACTGGCACAGTTGGTGGTGGAGCTTCAGGCTTGCTGCTTTTGTTGCCTTCCCTAGTTTGTCATTGGCACTTAGTGTATTTATGCATCTTTTCCGGATCTTGGTGACCTTTCTGCGTCTGCTTGGGATTCGGTTTCTGGCCTACCTCGACGACTGGCTGGTATGGGCTCCCAGTCGGTCCGCTTGTCTGCTTGCCAGGGGAGTGGTTCTTTCAAGATTGCTGGGTTTGGATTCCTGGTAATCTGGAGATCACACCATCTGGTTCCATCCCGGGTTCGGACCTGGCTTGGTCTTGTTTAGTTCTCTTGGACCGCCTCTTTGTCTTTCCCTCCAGAAGCGTTGCTGCGAGCTGTGGTTCCGCCTTCTGCTGTTTATTAGGGGGGTCCCAGGTCACTCGGCGGTTGCTCGAACGGTTGTGTGGGAGTCTGAACTTTGCCATGCTGGTCTGCCCGTCTGGTAGGGTTTGGCTTCGGCGTTTGTTCGGTTCCTTTGAGGACTCCCCTTCCGCCTCTCGCAATTGTTGGGTTCGTCCTCCGGGAATCTTGTGTTGGTGCTGCGTCACTGGCCTCCTCTTTGGGGTTTTCAAGGTTTCAGGGTTTCGTGCCTTGGCGCCTCCCCGAGCCTTCGCTCGATGTGTTCATGGATGGGTCATCTCTCGGCTGGGGCTTTGTGGCCAGTGCTCCCTAGGCAGGCCGGGGATGGTGGGGTCCGTCCATCCGTCAGGCTCGCAGCACGGTTCGGGAGCTCGTGGCTGTCTGGTTTGCGCTTCGGAGGGTTCGGGTCACTCGGGGCTCCCCCATCCGGCTCCATTCGAACTGTTTTTCAGTGGTTCATTGCCGGAACCACGGGGATTCTCTTAGGTCCTTGACCTTGGGGTTGGTACCTTCGAGTGGCACGTCTGCTGGATCCTTGGGGTTTGGCTAGCTGTGCGTTTCATGTCTGGGGGTGTTTTGCGTCCTGGCGGATGTCCTGTCTTGGTTCATTCCTCTGTTCACGGTTTGGCCAGTCTTTGCCAACTCGTTTCGTTGGATCTGCCGAATGTATTGACTCCTGGACATGGACATCTTCTCGTCGGTGTGGTCTCGGCGTCTCCCATTCTATGTGGCACTCTTACCCGCCTGCGAGGCGTTCACGGTGGATGCCTTCGGCAGGACTGGTGGAGGTGGAGTTACCTGTTCCCCTTCTCCCAGTCCAGCTGTTGCTTCAGGTTCTGGCTCGATTGGAGTCCTTCCCAAGGAGAGTAGTCCTTGTGGGGCCCTTGATGGCCGGCCCAGCTTTCTTTTCAGACATTGCTTGATAGGTGTCCGAACTTGGGGCGTTTCCAGTGGCTCCGCCTCTTTCGGCAGGTCGGACCGGTCTTGTACGTGACTGGTTCGGCCTTCTCCTTGGCTCTTCGCGTCTGCTCTGCTGACGCGGGTGTATCACCATCTCTATGGTGATCAGGTGGCTTAGTTGATGGTGTCCCACCTTGCGAGCTTTGTCTCAGGCGACAGTATGACGTTCCTGGCTTTTCTATTTGCCATTTTCTTGCTCTTCGTAGGTTGTCTTCTCTTTCGCATTGGGTTGTCTTGTCCTTTCATGTTTTTTTCAGAACTGTTAATTGATGCTTCTTATTGTCGCCTCATATCGTGCAGCGCTGGTGGAGCTGCTCCAGCTTGCGTTCAGGGTGGACGTCACATCCGCCCCGTTCCGTACGCTTCTCGTGTTGTTTCACCTCCAGCCTGCTCATGCGCTGCCTAAGCCATCCTGGTCCTTGATCAGGGTGCCCTTTAACCTTCCTGTCCTGAGTTTGTGGTAGCCCCTTCGGTTCAAGATTGTTTTTCAAAGGCCATACTTTGTTGGCATTGGCCTTTGTGGGTCGGGTCGGGGAGCTTCCGGTTCTCCTCCGGTGCAGAGGTTTCTGCTCTTTTTGGTAATGGTGGTAGGTTCGTACACTTGCAGCCTTGCTCCATCCTTCTGGCGACGGTTGAGATGGCTGCTTTCCGGAGGGGTCCTTGGATTATTGATGCTTGGTTGGTTCGGCCGGGGGTGCGACATGTGTTGTCCGGTTGCGGCTCTTCGCCATTACCTGCGTGCCATGGCTGGGGATGAATTTTGGGTTGATCCGGTTCCCCTCGTTCCCTGCTTCAGGGCTCGGGTCTCCCAGGTCATCCGCAGTTTTCTTTAGTTTACCAGCCTGCGGTCTATCCTTGCACCCGTGCCGTTCGGACGTTTGCAGCTTTCGCTGCCGTGTTTGATGACTTCTTGGGCTCAATTCGGGCGCAAGGATTTGGGGGTCGCACATGTTCCTGGCCGCCCATTCATTTGTGAGCGTGTCTGCTCCTGTGCATTCTTGTGTTGCTTTGGGTTGCAGGTTGCTGCCTGTTGTCTCGACTTCACGTTGCGGAGTTTGTGGTGGCTGCCTCCAGGGTCAGCCCTTTCTTTTCCTTCTCTTTGGGTATGAAGCTCCAGGAAGCCGTAGGGGCTCCCCACAGAGAACCAGCGTTGAACGTAATGAAACGCCATTTTCTGAGTGAGCCCTGGAGGCTCCCTGGCAACTCTCCCTCCCACCGGTTGGCATTTTTATCTCATTGGTTGAAGCTTAGCTTCCGAACTGGTGCTAGGCAGCCGGCGCGGTGAGGTCCGGGGCTCTCCTTCCCCTCTCGGGGCAGGGAGGGCTGCGCGGACAATCGGTGCAGCAGTAAATTGTGATGTTTGCTTATTTGCTTGTTTCCTTGGGATTGTAGGGAGTTTCTACCTCTCTGTTTGTTTTTTATTTTAGTTTCTTATCATGTGGGGTTTGTTTTGTTATGCCTACCTTTCTGGGTGCCTAACCCTGGTCGATGGCAGATAAGGAAAACCCCCTCAACCACAAGGGGGTTTTCCAGGGCCATAGCTCCCTGAAACCTCTCTGAAGGGGCCAGGTTCTGGCACTGGTCCCTGGTAGGTCTGAACTCCATAGCTAATGTCCCGGTTTAATATAACATTCATTAGCCTGATAAGCTCCAGGGAGCCTCCAGGGCTAACCTAGAAAATGGCGTTTCATTACATTCAACGCTGGTTTTTTCGTTGTTGAACTTTCCAGGTAAATATTCAGCTAATTTGAATGGGGGCACAGTGTGCTTCATATAATTCACATTATTGAGCATAGACAGTATATCATCACACTTCTTGTATATATTATATGAGGTCATTTTGACATACTGTATAGACTTATTGTAATGAAAGATGGTTGTATGATCATAAATGGCATGTGAAAGATGAATAATAGAATTACTGTATACAGATGAGTGTTCAACATATACATACTGTAATTACAGTATTCAAGAAATTATCAGTACAGTATATGTTATGGATTCAAGACAAGCTTCATCAATGCAGCACTGATTTTTTTTTCAATGTTTCCAATGTTTAGACTGCATATATTCATCACAGGTACAATAGCATCTTACGCAATCACATGCAAAATATGCAAGGGCATAATAGCGGAAAGTCATGGCTGCGGGACTGGCTGAGGCCATCATGTGTACCCATTACCATCATCGTAACACTTTCGACGCTCATTGTTGCCATGGCTCTCCTGGATGACAGTATCTCCCGTAACCAGAACAAGTACTCGGATTGCGATCGGTGCAGGTTGGTTTTACTGTACATCGTATTTTTTTTAGATTTAATAAATACTGTACAGTACAGTATGCAGTGTCATAAAAGCCCTTTAAAGTAGAGAAGCCTGGAAGAAAGTAGCATTGGTAGTCAACCCCTTATAGTTGTTATCATCTGAAATGATAATGCTAAAGGAAATGTGTCTATAGTTAATTATATATCTGCCCTTTAGAATGGTACTTACTTTACTTTTAATGCTACCTACATTATCTTCTCAGCAATACAATTGGTCTATTTATATAATAAAATATATATTTTGGAAGCGCTCCCTCAGTGGCTTCCCGAGCTAGTCCCCCTGGGAACCGCCAAACCTTGGATACAACATCAGACTCTAAAATTCATGAGCAAATTCAGAAAAATCAGTAGACAGTTCTGAAATCTGGGCCTTTTAGTAGAGACAAGATCAGTCTGGGGGTAGTTGACCACCACAATACCTGTACTCCCAAGGAGAGACTACCAGAAAGATAGTTGCACAACAAAACAAGCAACTGCATGGACAACATTGGCAACTCTGACACAAACAGTGCACATGTTCGTTAGCAGAAACAGCTCATCTCTTTTAGGTTATTAGTGTCTTCCCATTTCCTTCCATAGTAAGGCCCTGTTTTGTTGTCAGTGTAGAATTAGCTTGGGGAGCCACCAAAGGGAACCCTCCCAGTGTTGAATGTAATGAAATGCCTCTTTCTGGTGTGTCCCTTGGTGGGCTCCCTGTTCTTGCCCTTCCCAACTTCCAGTGGTTTTCAGAGGTTGTTGCACAGGCAGAATGATGAAGCTTGCTGCCCTCGGGTGGCCAGGGCTGGCCACCCGAGGACAATGAGCGAGCAAGCGTTACTAACTAGCAGTTGCCTTCTGTTAAAGATGATGATGATCATGATTTCTGGGAGGAGCCTTGTTGGCTCCCTGAAGCTATCCAAACTGGTAAAGTGTTATATTAGTTGGTGTCATCAGTCAGAGGCCTTAGCCTACTGGGGACCATGAGCCAGAACTTGGCTCTCTCAGAGAGGTGCAGGGAGCAATGGCCTATGAACACTTTACATTTAATGCACGTCATAATTGCCATTGACTGGAGAAGGGCCCAGAAAGGTAGGTGAATGAAAACTGACCACTGTCTGGTTACACTATACAAGCTACGTCCACAAAAGGGCAAAATATCTCCCCAAAAATTAAAACAGCAAATGTCATCCAACTAGCCCCCCTCATTAGCGCTACTGTACCTCAGGTGAGACAGCAATCCACCACCCCAGTTCTTGATCAGATGTGCTTGTGGTCAGATGTCACCTCTGGTCTCATGTTCCTGTTCTGGATTTTTGTCCTGTTTGTTCAGCTTGTGTTTTGTGTGGTGGCCAGGTTTATTAGTGTACAGGAGCAGCATGAGCCTAGGTTTCCCTTCCCTAGGTGCTCCATAAGTACTGTACTACCCCTGCGTTTCAGAATTATTATTCCTGGGGCATTCATCACTTGCTCCCTGTTGAGGACTTCCTCGCTTGTGGTTGTCTTCGCCCATGGTGTGCAATGGGGGTCTTGGGGCTTTCTGTCTTGCCCTGGGGGATGGGGGGGCACACTGCAGCTATGGTTTCTCCCTGACTGCTAGTTTGCTAGTTGTGTGATTTCGAAGGGTTTTTGTTTTAATTTTTTGGTGCTTGTGCCTGTTGTGCTCAGAGGCGGTCTGCTTATCTCCTTATTAGGCTAGCCTAGGTTGTGTTTGTGGTCTTCCTCTGTTGTCCCCAAGGTTTCACAAATGCTACTGGCAGTCAGTTTGCCTGCTACAGACAGGGTTCTACCGGCTTTGCTGGTCCCCCAGTGTTAGGGATTCCCGTAGGGCTTATTCATTCTATGGGCCCTGGAGAACCATTGTGGGCTCGGTCGTACCATGAATATTTCTTCCACGCCCACTCTTGCCTTGTACGAAGTTGAAGGTTGTTTGTCGCTCCTGCCTCAGGGAGACGATCATCTGTACTTCCTCCGTCATGCTGCTTATTGGGTCTGGGACACCTACAACCCGGAGTCTTGCGGGACTTTTTCCCCACTTGCGTTTCAATTTACTCATCACTTATCTGATGATCTCAGGGATCAGCCGGCAGCCGCATTGCATGCTCGGTTCTTCTTCTTTGTGCGATGGACCAGGTTGGTTGCCCGGTTGGAGGCCCTGGAGCTGCCCTGCTGGGGTTTTAGGGCTGGATTTGGGGGCGTTGGTCGCTTTTTCTTTGGTTCCGTCCACGCCCCCCTCTTCCCAGGTGGGCAGGGTTTGTCCTGCTCCTTCCTCTCTGCTTCCGACTCCTAAACATCAACTAGACCAGCGAGAGCAAATGCCGATATACAATGCTTTTGGTCCCTAAATTTCTAGGGCGTTAACTCCTCAACTGCTAAGCAATCTAGAGTGTAGCTAATGGGTTCTCACACCAAATTAAGTATTGAGTTATTGGGCTGTTGGAGTTGCTCCCAAGAGCTGAAACCAGTTAAACACAAGATAATTGAAGGTTGTTCATTGCCCTTGTCTCAGGGAGTCGATCGTCATGCTGCTTGTTGGGTCGTTGACACCTTCGACCTGGAGTTGTGCAGATCTTGTTCCCCGTTCATTCTCCAGTTCCCCATTCTTCTTTGGAAATTGTTAGGGGTCAAGTGGCTGTTGCGTTGTTTGGTAGGTTTAGGTTATTGGGCTTGGACTTGGGGGCATTGGTCGCTTCGGCCGTGGTTTAGTCCACGCACTAAAGTCCTTCCCTTGTTGGCATGGTTTGCCATACTCCTCCCCTGCTGCCGGTTCCCAAATGTCTGAAGGCATTTGAGCCTGATCCTCCCACTGAGGCTTCTGGGTCTCTCCATCAGGCCCATCCCCCTTCTCTGTTGCCTTTTCCTTGGACTCTGCATTTTCTTCAAAGGTGGAGGGCGTTGAAGACGGCTCTGCCCCGGAGCTGGATTTGGAGGCTTCAGGGCTGGTGGGGACAGGGAGTCGGCCTGAGGTGCTTGGGCCCCTTTTGATCCTGCAACAGCTTGGCTGCCCTCGTCGCAGGGTCTGCTATGGGTTCGGCTCAACCCGGGTTAGTTTCCAGGCTTACTTGGGTTTTGCGGCTTCGTCTTTCCAGAGGTTTTCTACCTCTAGGATTTCTCCTGCGGAAGTTTGGGAGGTCCTCGATGCCTACCTCCTGTGAGACCCAGATTTTGCTGCTGTGATGGACCCAATCTCTCTTGAGTTCGGGTCTTCCCCGTATTGGGTGCGTTATGAGGTTCTGGCATCTTCCTGGCTTGCAGACTGCTCTTTCTTTTCACTTGGGTTGTGACACAGGTTTTGTCGTACCTGCACACTGGAGTGGTGAGAGCTCGCTACAATGTTATGGTTCTGATGCAGGCTGCATCAAGGTGCCTCTGAGCACCTTGAGCACCCTTTCCCAACTGCGAAGCCGTTGCGGTAGACACTTTTTGGCAGGATTGGTCGAGGTGGGGTTACCTGTACCTTTTTCCCTCCGGTTCAGCTGTTGCTTCGGGTTCTGGTTCAGTTAGTCCTAATGGGGGAGGATTCTCCTTTTAGTTCCATGCTGGCTGGTCCAGCCTTGGTTTCAGGCGCTGCTTACTTGGTGTCCGAACCCGAGGCTCTTCCCGCAGCTCCGTCTCTTTCAGCAGATCGGGCCAATACGTTATGTAGCTAGTTCGATCTTCTCCTTAAGTGTTTGTGTCTGGTCTTTCTGACGCGGGTATGAAGTTTCTTGGCAGTCCTTTCGTTATTTCTTGTCCCTTCGTAGGTTTGCTTCTGTTTTGATCGATTTGTCTTGTCCTTCCTTTCTTGGTTGTTTCAGGACCATCATCTTATGCCAAATACTGTTGCCTCATATCATGCGGCGCTGTCGTAGCCTCTTCAGCTTGTGTTCGGTGTAGATGTTACTTCTGCTTCGTTCTGCAAGCTGTCTTGTGCGTTGTTTCACCTCCGACTTGCTCATGTGCCGCTTGAGCCGTCCTAGTCTTTCGACCGGGTGCTCTCTTTTCTATCTTCTCTTCGGTTTGTTGTGGCCCCCTTTGGTTCAAGATTGTTTTGCGAAGGCAACTTTCCTGTTGGCATTTGGACTCTGGGGGTCAAGTTGGGAGCTTTATGCTCTTCTCCAGCACAGGGGGTTTCTGCTCTTTAGGTCCTGGTGGTAGGTTTGTTCGTTTGCAGTTGTCTCCCTCTCTTCTGGCGAAGAATGAGACTGCTGTTTTCCAGAGGGGTCCTTGGGGTCCTTGATGCTTGGTTGGTTAGGTACATCATGTGTTGTGTCTGGTTGCAGCTCTTCACAGTTACCTGTGCACCACGGCTTCGGTGGCCGGGAATGCGCTTTGGGTTTACCCAGTTTCCCTTCTTCCCTGTTCCAGGGTTCGGGTCTCCCAGGTCATCCTCAGGATTATTCGGTCCACCCCGCCTGCGATCTATTCTTATGCCCATGACATTCGTAAGTTTGCTGCATTGGCTGCTGACTTTGGTAACATGTCTTGGGCTGACATTCGGGCATGGGGTTTTTGAAGGTCGAACAGGATCCTGGCCGCTCGCTACATTGTTAGTGTTCCTGGCCCTAGTCAGGCATCTGTCGCATTGGGTTGGCGATTGAAGCCAGTTGTCTTGACTTCGAGTTAAGGAGCGAGTGGCGTCCACCTCCCGGGTAAGTCCCTCTTCTTTTATCTTTGGTTAAGTAGCTCCGGGGAGCCCCAGAAATCCTGCGTTGAATGTAATGAAACGCCATTGTCTAGGCGAGACCCAGAGGCTCCCCGGCAAAATTCCCTCCCTCTGGTCAGCAGTTTTTCGCGTGTTTTGACATCCAGACTCAGAACTAATGGTGTGGATAGCTGGCACAGGGGTCTGGGTCTCCCCCAACCCCCTCCTGGGAATGGAGAAGCTGCACAGATGGCGGTGCAGTGACGGTTGTGACATCATGCTCGTTTGCTTGTTTTTCATTTGGGGAGTTCAGTCCAACAGTTCGGCTTTCTGTAGCAATTTTTTTAACCAGCTAGTTTCTTTAAGGGTGCCTACCTTTCTGGGTGCCTGACCCAAACGATGGCAGACATAGAATGCGTCAAACAACACGGGGGTTACTATAGGCCATTGCTCCTCGTGCCTCTCTGAGGGGGGCCAGGTTCTGGCTCGTGGTCCCCAGTAGGCCTAGAACTCCATTCGCTTTGACTGATGCCAGGGTCTAATACATTCACGTCAGTCCACATAGCTCTGGGAAGCCTCCGGGTTTCACCCAGAAAATTACGTTTCATTACATTTAGCGCTGGGTTTTTATGCTCAGCTTCCGAACTGAATGGCTTGGGTAGCCAATGCTTAGGGTCTGGGTGGGGATAGCTGCACTGACAGGTGGTGCGGAGGTAAGGTGTGATGTTTACTTGTTTGCTTGTTTCTTTAAGTTGTAGGGTGAGTTCTGCCTCCCTGTTCAGTTTTCGGTCGCATTTTCTTATCAAGTGGGGTTTTTGTAATGCCTACCTTTCTGGGTGCCAACTCCAGTCGGTGGCAGACATGGCGTGCCCCTCAACCACATGGAAGTGGTTTCTATAGGCCATTGCGCCCTTTGTCTTTCTGAGGGGGCATGTTCTGGCTCGTGGTCCCCGGTAGGCTGAATTCCATTGACTAAAACTCTGGTATTAGCCTGATAGCTCCAGGGAGCCTCTGGGGCTCACACAGAAAAGGACATTTTATTACATTCAATGCTTTTTCTGTGGGGCGCCCCTACGGCTCCCTGGAGCTTATCGGGCTAATGTATGTTATATTAGACCGGGACATTAGCTAAGGAGTTCAGACCTACCAGGGACCAGCGCCAGAACCTGGCCCCTTCAGAGAGGTTTCAGGGAGCAATGGCCCTGGAAAACCCCTTGTGGTTGGGGTTTTCCTTATCTGCCATCGACCGGGGTTAGGCACACCCAGAAAGGTAGGCATAACAAAACAAACCCCACATGGTAAAAAACTAAAACAAAAAACCGAACAGAGAGGCAGAAGCTCCCCACAATCACAAGGAAACAAGCAAACAAGCAAACATCACACTTTACTGCCGCGCCGATCGTCCGCGCAGCCCTCCCTGCCCCGAGAGGGGGAGGGGGAGCCCCGGACCTACCGCAACGGCTGCCAAGCTTCAGTTCGTAAGCTAATGTCAACCAGGATAGACGCTACTCTGGCCTCAGTTTCCTAGGCGGTGTTTGCCTTGTGTGGCGTTCACTGCCGTGTATGTTGTGCGGTGGCCAGGAGTACCTCATCAGTGCCGGGGCTGCATGTGCTTAGTGGTTGACTTCCTTAAGCGCCCTGTGAGTACTGCCCTCGTATAACAGGGTTATCTTCCCTGGGGAGTTCGGGAACCATTCCCGTAGAGGTTCTGGCTGCTCGGCATTTGCCTCCCCCTTGGGGCCAGCTGGGGCTTGGGGCCCTTGTTTGGCCCTGGGTAGGGATTGGAATTGTGCTGGTTAGGGGGTCAAGGTGTTGCACAGCCTGCCACCTAAGCGGCGACCGGTTCCTGTTGCCTCTGGAGATGGTGTACTTTTGCGGGGTTTTTCTTTCGTTTTTATTTTCATGCCTGGTGGGGGTCTGCCTAGTGTGGCTATAGTTCCACTGGTAGTGTTTGGCGGCCCTCTGCTAGGCCCCCGTGATTGTACACATCGCAGGGGTTTTCAGTGCTATCCTCTACCCTCTTGTTATGTTTGGGTTTCTTAACCGGTTAGCAACACCTTGCCCGGGCTTCCTGTAGCAGTCAGCTTACGGGCCCTGGAAACCCCTGTCTGAGCTCGGGGGACCATTGAATGTGTCTTCCGGGTTCCAACCCGTCTTGTACGGGATCGTTGGTTGCTGTGCCCTTGTCTCCGGGTGACAGTCGCCACTTTTACCTCCGTCATGCTGCCTGTTGGGTCACTGACACCTTGACCTGGAGTCTTGCGAGAGATTCTCTGCTTGTTCTCCAGTACTCTCCTGATGTTATTGCTGTTCAGAGTACAGGCGGCATCCGTGTTGCAAGCTAGGTTAGGTTGCTGCAACATGCTAGGTTGGTTTCCCACTCGGATGCCCCAAGGCCGCCCCGTTTGGTTAGGTGCTGTTCGCCCCTTTCCCTCCCTGTTCCCGGCTCCGGACTGTCTGTGGGTTTCGGGGTCGGGGCGGGGTTTAGTTGGGGCCGAGACTCGGGCGGTTTTCGAGGACTGCCCCATTCGGGTTCGGGAACGGAGGTTTTCGAGCCTGTTCCTCCTGCCAAGGCTTCTGGGTCTTACCAGCGGCCCTTTCTTGCTGCCTTTCCCATGGACTCTTGCTTTTCTTTCAGGGTGGAGGGCTTGGAGGACGGCTCTGCCCCAGGGCCTCTGTTACTGGTTCCCGGGGCTGTGGGGAAAGCCTGCTAGCAATTCTGGGGCGGTTTGCCCCTGCCTGGGTTTTTTGCTTTTGGGCAGAGTTTTTCGCCCATCCAGTCTGCTTGCTCCCCACTTTTGCTGGCGTGTTTTCGTATCTTTAGTGTTGGTCACAACCCTCTGTCTGGCGGTCATTTTCGTCTGCCAGTTTCCCGGCGTGGCCACCAGGGCGGCGTTGCGGTTTGTTTACATGCGTCTGGGTGTGCGAGCGAGCATCTTGGGTGAGTTTTCACCTTTTTTCAGGTGTTTTATTCTCCTGTTGTCGTTTCTTTGCTTTTCTGGTGTTTTCTGCCCGTTTCCTGTTCCTCTGGGAACGTTTAGGTGTTGATTTTACACCGGGTTTCCCTTTTTGTCTGTTTTGGGTCTGGGCCCTTGGGTTTGGGCTCAGCGTCCCCTAGCTGTTATGCTTGCTCCCACACCTTGTCCCTCGTTTTCGGTCTGTTATGACCGTTTCCCAGGGGGGTTCTGTCTAGGGGCTGTGCTTTGCCTTTCTGTGGTGTTCTCCGCCGGCAAATGTGGTGGTTTGGGCTCTCCCTGGTTCGATTCTGGGTTCCTTTGGGTTCTTTGGTTTCGTTCCGGAGGTTTCTTCCTCTTGGGCCCCCTTTGTGGGTTCAGGGGGCTTTGTTTCCTCGTGTGACCCGGTTCTGCCTTCTGGAGTTCCGGGGTCTTCCTGGCTTGCAGACTGATCTTTTTGGGTCTTGGCACATGTTGTGGTCATTCTGGGACTTTGAGGTTTTGTTGTCAAGGTGGGCCTTTTGATGCAGTTTTGTGCCTTCTTTGCCTCGCCGGCATGGTGCTCTCTGCCCACTGGTCGGCGACTTGTATTTTTCTTTTAAAATGTGTGTGTGTGTACTCATGTACATGTGTACGCTGTGTGTGTGTGTGCACATGTGTATACACGTGTGTGTGTAACATACCTTGTGTGTATGTGTATATGTATGTGTATATACATAATGTGTATATGTGTGTGTGTACTTTTTCTTTCGGAAGGGGTTCTGTTCCCTTCTGTTGACGGGGCGCTGGGGGAACAGCTTGCTCTGTTGACTCTAGCATGGTCCCGCTGTTGGTGGGCGCTTTTGGTTGTCTTCCGGCCTCTGGTGGCATCGGTGGACGGCTTCTCCCCCTTTGGGGGGTTCAGAGCTGGTAGGGTGGGCTTCTTCCCCTGCGCTTCGTCATGTCATCTTAGTGGGTGCGTTGGACGTGGTCGATCCGCCCCATCCTTCTGGGCTTCCCGTCTGCCCTTTGCAGTCATGGGCCTTTCGCATCTGCGGTTCTTCTGGACTTCTTCAGTCTGGGCCCTGGATTCTATGCCCTCCTCGGAGGACTGTTGTCTCCTGTCCGGCTTCTGTTGGGGCCGGGTACCTGGATGGTGGCTCTGGACTTCCAGGTCACTTCTTGGCACGTTCCTCTGCAGTTTTCTGGGACTGGCACAGTTGGTGGTGGGGCTTCAGGCTTGCTGCTTTTGTTGCCTTCCCTATTTTGTAATTGGCATTTGGTGTATTTTTTTTTTCATCTTTACTGGATCTTAGTGCCCTGTCTGAGTCTGCTTGAGATTCGGTGTCTGGCCTACCTCGGCGACTGGCTGGTGTGGGCTCCCAGTCAGTCCGCTTGTCTGCTCGCCAGGGGTGTGGTTCTTTCCAGATCGCCAGGTTTGGTTTCCTGGTGATCTGGAGGCCATTCCATCTGTTTCCGTCCCGGGTTTGGACCTGGGCCTTGTTTAGGGCTATTGGGCCACTCATTGTTTTTCCATTCAGAAGTGTTACTGCGGCTGTGGTCCCGCCTTCGGCTGTACACGAGGGGATCTCGGGTGGCTCAGCGGTTGCTTGAGCAGTTGTGCGGGAGTCTGAACTTTGACGTGCTGGTCTCCCCACGGGGTCGGGTTTGGCTTCAGCGTCTGTTTGGTTCCTTCAGAGACTCCCCTTCCGCCTCTTGCATTCCTTGGGTTCGTTCCTCCGGGGATCTTGTGTTGGTGCTGTGTCACCAGCTTCCTCTTTGGGGTTTTCGGGGTTCCGTGCCTTGGCACCTCCCCAAGCCTTCGCTCGATGTGTTCACGGACGGGTCATCTCTCGGCTGGGGCTTTGTGACCAGTGCTCACCAGGTTGGCCGGGGATGGTGGAGTCTGTCCGTCCGTTGGGCTCACAGCACAGTTCGGGAGTTCGTGGCTGTCTGGTTTGCGCTTTGGAGGGTTTGGGTCACTCGGTGCTCTACCATTCAGCTCTGTTCGGACTGTTCTCTGGCAAATCTTGCCGGAGCCATAGGGTTTCTCTTAGGTGTTGACCTTTGGGGTTGGTTCCATAGTGGCTCATTTGCTGGATTCTCGGGGTTTGGCTAACCATGAGGTTCATGTCCGGGTGTGTCCTGCGTCCTGGCGGACAGCTGTCTCGGTTCATTCCTCTGTTCGTGGATTGGCCAGTCATCGCCAACTCGTTTTGTTGGCTCTGTCGGACGTATGGACTCCTGGCCGTGAATGTCTTCGAGTCGGCGTGGTCTAGGCGTCGCCCATTTTATGTGGCGCCCTTACCCACCTGCGAGGCATTCACGGTGGATGCTTTTCTGCAGGACTGGTCTAGGTGGGGGTACCTGTTCCTCTTCTCCTGGTCCAGCTGTTGCTTCGGGTTCTGGCTCGGTTGCAGCCCATTCCCATGAGAGTAGTCCTTATGGTTCCTTGGTGTCCGGCCCAGCCTTATTTTCAGACGCTGCTTGATAGGTGTCCGAACCTGGGGCGTTTTCCCGCGGCTCCGCCTCTTTCGGCAGGTCGAATCGGTCCTGTACGTGACTGGTTCGACCTTTTCCTTGGCTCTTCGCGTCTGGTATTTTGACGTGGGTATCACCATCTCTGTGGTGTTCAGGTGGTTTTGTTGACGGTGTCCCACCTGCGAGCTTCGTCTTGGCGACAGTATGACGTTTCATACGCTTTCTCGTGTTTTGTTTCACCTCTGGCCTGCTCATGCGTCGCCTGAGCCGTCCTGGTCCATGATCAGGGTGCCTTCTTATCTTCTCCTCAGTTTGTGGTAGCCTTTTTGGTTCAGGTTTCTGCTCTTTGGTACTGGTGGTAGATTTGTACATTTGCAGCCTTTCTCCGTCCTGGCGACGGTCGAGCTGGCTGCTTTCCGGAGGGGTTCTTGAGTTATTGATACTTGATTGATTTGGCCGGGGGGTGCGTCCTGTGTTGTCCGGTTGTGCTTTTTGTGCGCATCACGTCATATGACGTGCTAGACGTTGTTCCAGTCAACTGCGCATCACGTCATATGATGTGTTGGAGTACTACGCAAGATTTAAACAGCCCGCGGATACACGGGGTTCACCACACCTTCATCAGGGCTCTTGTAAACAGACGCCATTTTAAAAAAAAATCGTGGGCCAAACTCCCGGGTGTTATTGGCCTCAGTATTGAGTGAGCAACCAAGCCTGACGCACGCAGCATGAGCTTACAGCACTGCTGTTCAGCTTGTGACCACAGCATCGCCTAAAAATGCCAAATTATACTTGTTCATGCTATTATGTAGTGATGATATTATTACAGAAGACCCCTGACTGTGTAAAAACTGACCAGGGTTCTGATAATAGCAGGATTGTGGTGATATTTAGCGCTGTGCGCCATGGAGGGAGGAGTAATGCTGTGGGAGGGAGGGTGGTGGCGATGTCTTTTGACTGTGTGTGGCCACCTTTTATTGACTGCACTCACCATACCAGCTTAGTGGTTCGCTATGGTGAACACAAATGTAGATACTTATATATAACGTGTGTATAGAGGGTATAAACAGCAAGAGAAGGTTTGGAGCCGCCATTTGGGTGAGGGCGGTGGCGTCGTGCAGACGACGCCACCGTGCAAATGACGGTGTTGTTTACTGGTTACCACGATGGTCTTTGGGCACCATACCAGTTTATTTGTACAAGTATGGTGAATAAAACAGGTAGATATTTATATATAATGTGTGTATATAGCGTAATAACACCACACAGTATTGTTGGAGGAGAAATATTAGTGCGTCTGGTCTTGAGGGCGGCCGCCGATCAGCTGACTGTGTGAGTAGCCACATCTTTGTGCCTTTACTCACCATACAAGCTTAGATGTACAGTTATGGTGAACAAAACATGTAGATACTTATATATAACGTCTGTATATAGTGAATTATAGCAAAAACGTTATTGTGGGAGGAGAATGTGGGTGAGTCAAATGACTGGAGGGAGGGCGGGAGTGGCTGGCTGGTAAACGGCGGTCACTCCTCGTTACTTTTTGACTCATAATAGCTACTTAGTGGTTTGTTATAGTGAACAAAACATGCAGATACTTATATATAACCTGTCCTTATAATGTAATAACCGACAAAGTATTTGTTCACTGATTGATGAACATAATTGAATCAATAATATGCACACCATATTTTTGAGTACAGCAATGATTCACTCATTTTATTATATAAATATATCAAACTACACACTATTGAATAATATTACAGCAAAAAAAGTATGAAAAATAAATCAGACATTGAAATAATTCGGTAATTATCTCTTTGTGGCAACTCCGGCTTGACAGCTTGCGAGCAACAGACCGCCTGGGACGCACGCTGAGTCAGCGCCTATAATTTGCCAGACTTCCCCGCCCTATAGCGGGCAATATATGCCACTTGCGATTTTTTTATTATTTTTCCCGTGATCAGTGAACACAAATTAACAGGTTAGGAATAAAAAATAATTTTTTTTTTTTCTCAAAATGACATGCGCCTGTGGGGATGACAGGATATTAAACCCCGAGCATGTTAAGGGTTAAAATGTTAATTTGTGTTCCCTGAGCACGGGAAAAATAAAAAAAAAAAATCGTAGGTGACATTTTGGGCTCAATTGACCGAGGAAATTGGCAAAAAGTGGGCATTGACAGAGCGGTCGTCAGAGCCGGTCAGCGTCACCCGCACTGACAAGTGGGAGTTGCCACAGAGATATTATCATTTAATTATTTCTATGTCTCTGATTTATTTTTTCTTAGTTTTTTTTGCAGTAATATTATTCAATAGTGTGTATTGTAATATATTTATATAATAAAAGTGGTGAATAATCGCTATGCTCAAAAGTATGGTGTGCATATTAGTGATTCAATTATTATGTTCATAAAACAATAAACAAATAGTTTTGCTGCTATTACTCTCGATACACAGGTTATATATAAGTATCTGCATGTTTTGTTCACCATAACGAACCACTAAGTTGGTAGTGAGTCGAAAAGCAACGAGGAGTGACTGCCACACACCAGCCAGCCACTCATTGCCACTCCCTCAACAACGCCTCACTCGCCCACTTTTTCCTCCCACCATCCTGTTTTATATTTTATTCACAATATACAGACGTTATATATAAGAATCAACATGTTTTGTTC
Organism: Procambarus clarkii; assembly: GCF_040958095.1. Classification (NCBI taxonomy): domain Eukaryota; kingdom Metazoa; phylum Arthropoda; class Malacostraca; order Decapoda; family Cambaridae; genus Procambarus; species Procambarus clarkii. The sequence continues at coordinate 18,419,463 of NC_091212.1, read as the reverse complement.
AACACAACTGTACAACTAAGCTGATATAGTTAGTTCAGGCACTAAGAGTTGTCGCTATACACACAGTCAGCTGGCGGCTCCCTCACTCATTCAAGGTCACACGCACTAAACTTTCTCCCCCAACAATACTGTATGCAGTATTATTACACTATATACACATATTATATATAAGTATCTACATGTTGTATGCACCGTAACTGTACACCTAAGCTTGTAGAGTGCCCAAAGAGCATAGTGGCCACCCTCTGCACATCTACACAAATCATGCAGACGACGTCACCTCCGTCACCCAAATGGCTCCTCCCAGCATAATCCTTTTGCTGTTATTACACTAATACACACATTATATATAAGTATCTACATTTGTGTTCACCATAGAGAACCACTCAGCTGGTATGGTGAATGCAGACAATAACAGGTGACTACACAGTCAGTAAAGATGCAATCTCCCTCCGTCCCTCAGCATCACTCCTCCCACAGCACTAATTATTACAACAATCCTGCTATTATCACAACCTTGGTTATTTATATCACAATCAGGGGTTATCTGTAATATTGTCATCGCTAAACAATAGCAATTATATATTTATTTTGACATTTTTCGGCGATGCTGTGGTCACAAGCTGAACAGCAATGCTGTTTGCTCATGCTACATGCACCAGCCTTGGTTGCTCCAACAGTACTTTGGCAACAGTACAATATTCTCACACCTGAGAATATTGCCCACGATTTTTAAAAAAAATGGCGTCTGTTTACAAGAGCCCTGAGGAAGCTAATGTGAACCCCGTGTAGCCGCGGGCCATTTGAATCGTGCCTGGCACCCTATGGCGTATATGTACGCCATGCGCACTGTGGGACATGTTACTCATGGCTTATATATACGCCATGCGCAGTTTAAGGGTTAATAATAATTACCAATAATTACTGCTTGTCACACAACGAACCAGTAACAAGATAACACTTGTCCAATTACACTAAGTACAACCCTTCACTTATGACACAAAACAAAATAATCAAATGAGCATCTCATAAAATAATCACAGGGTATCACATAGAGAACCCATTCAAATGACTTACACTTTCACTGGTTCTCTGGAAAGAGAAAACAAAACAGTATTACACAGGCATCAGTATAAATGAATAATCATTATGGTATAATTTAAACTGTACAATCACATGTACAATCGGTAACACAATTTGCTGAATGTGTGGTGTGTAACACATACATTCGTGCAGTGACGAATTACAGGAGTCACACAGATGGCTGTAATCGATGACTGTTCAGTGTTTCTTCAATCGTTCCTCACACCCATTTCATGCGATGCGAGACAACGTCTAGTCGGCTGATTGACGCTAGAACAACACAAGGAAAACACGATAACAAAAGGGAAATACTGTATACATACTCACTTAAAGACTGGCCTTGTCACTCAAACCATGCATCCATACAATGTTGACCTCTTGTAGATGCTTCGATGAATTCTCCAGCAATCTACGCATGTGGTTATCATGCAAGTAACTATAAGATACACCGGGTGGCAGGTGTAAACACTCCGGCTCCGACCGCACGTGGTACATGAGAGTAATAATCACACAGCTGGAAGGTGTAGGAGCTTCAGCACTTGGATCGCATGTGGTTACATGCAAGATACGAGGAATACACTGGGTGCACGTGGTGTGAAACCAAGTGGCAGGTGCGACGTATCATATGTATCATATCATACTGGGTGGCAACACACAGGTGTAACTCATGAGTGGGGGGGAATGGTGTTTCAATGGCAAACACTCAAGTCTACAAATATGTCGAAAATACAGCTATCTCACTCGGAGAAATTTACAGCACACTGTAAAATCAATGCTTGTTGACTGATAAAGGAGATAAACATGGATCTTAACACTGCAGTCTAGTTGCATCTGCAGTGATTACGTGGTGAGCACAGATCTTCCTCATTTGTTACACTCAATTATCAGATCAAATCCCCTACTCTGGTGTTGGATTCTGGGCGATAGGTGACCCTTTGTAGATAAAGATGTTTACTATAAATGTCGCGTTAGATGGATATTTGAGCTGCTGGTCGATAGCTGCAAATATCACCATCTTCTCTGGGTGGCGAGTGCTTTCAGAATGCCGGGAACAGCATGGGACCCCTGGCACCAGGCTGCTCCCTCTCAATACTTCCTTGTTCTTCAAAATAAGCCAATCCGGTACAAGGCACGGAGGCATACACCAATCGGAGCCCTGGCTCAGGGTGGTGTGATGCCATGACACCACAGGACAGGTCTTGTTGTTTACGTGACAGTAGGAAGGGTCTTAACCCTCTTGACCACAAGATGGCCAGAATACTTTCAAACTCTAAAACCTGGATATTTCATCCCCTGGATTTCTAGCTGTACTTCATGTTACACCTTGCTGTAATTGCTGACTGGAGGTACACACGTTGGCCAGCGTGGTACCACTGGACTCCCGGGGACAAGAACTGTCACAGGATAGCCAACAAGGAAGGGACAAGTTTCCTAATAAGGAAAATCTATTTAGTGCATGGAACTCTGGTGCACGTTGAGGACTTACAAATGGCGCTATGCACTCTCTCGCCCATTTAAGATAGCTAGTAAAACTAACTTCTCACAGTGGCTCCCTTCCCCTCCCGGGTTCGTTTCTGGGTGGCCCTTGGTGTGTACCTCCTGCGAGATCCAGTTTACGCCTCTGTGATGGATCCGACTTTGTTTGAATTTGGTTCTTCTTCCCCTTATTGGGTGCATTATGAAGTTCTGGAGTCTTCCTGGCTAGCAGATTGCCCCTTCTTCTCTCTTGGGGCTTGGCCTGGCCTTTTTCGTACCTGCACACTCGCAGTGGTGAGAGGTTTCTTCGGATCTGCAGGTTTCCTTAGGGGGCTCGCTTGAGTTTCTCAGTGAGTGCCTCTTCACCCCTGTGCTTCCTCATGATGTGTGTCTGGTGCAGTTGAATGCTCAGATTCCCATTCTTTTGGCTGCTTTGAGGGTTGATACTCTTTGGATTCACTGTCTTTTGGCCTCGGTCTTGCTTTTCTTTGGTCTTCTGGAGCTGTCTTCAGGTTGGCTTTCAGAGGATGTGAGGGCGTTGGGTGAGGAGCCTTTGGCTGGTGTTCAGGTGCTGTTGGCTGCTGCTGCGTTGTCGGCCTTGCTGAAGTTGTTTGCTTCTCAGGGAGAAGCAAACCACCGCATCCGGAAGGTTGTTTCTACATTTTTCACCTCTCGTCACGCGTGTCGGCATTCTGTGCTTGCTCTGTCTTTGGATTCAGCTTGGGTCCTGGCTCTTCAATCTTCTTCGGTGTTTTGTACCCTGCTTTTCTTGGAGGACAGTGTAGCCCAGTTCCCTGTTGGCGGCTTTGGGCAGTTGCCATCCTATTTCAGACTTTGACGGGGCGCGCCCCATCAACGGCACGTTGCCTCGTTGATGGGGCGATGGGTGGAGGCTGGCTCTTTTTGCCTGCACCTGGTCCCAATATTCAGGGGCTTTTTGGGCTATTTCTTCTGGCCTTCGGTGGCGTTAGGTAGCCTCTTCCATGTCCATCTGTCGGGTCATCTCGGAGTGGGTTTGCTTGGGCATAGTCAAAAACGACCTCGTCTCACAAGTGGGTTTTCTGCTTCTTTCCAGGTCCGAAACAGACTGTGTAGATCTTTGGTATATTCTAGACTTATCTCATCAGAACCGTTTAATTCCTTTTCCCTCCTTTCTGATGGCCACGTTGTCCCAGGTCTGGCTCATTCTCGGTCTGGGTGCTTGGATGATTTCTCTGAAACTCAAGGATGCATATTGGCACACCCCTATCCATCTGGAGGTTCTGGGATTGGTTAGGTTTTGTGGTAGGGTGACAAGCTTAACGCTTTCGTTGTCTTCTGTTCTGATTGAATCTGGCACCTCGCGTTTTCATGAGCTTGAATTGGGTCGTGGTGGCCCATCTGTTTCTGCTAGGTCTTCAGGTTTTGGCCTACCTGGACGACTGGTTGGTGTGGGCTCCCAGTCAGTATGCTTGTCTGCTAGCCAGGGAACTGGTTCTTTCACAGCTTGCCGGCTTCGGGTTCCTGGTGAACTGGCAGAAGTCCCAGTTGGTTCCGTCCCAGGTTTAAGCATGGCTGGGCCTCGTGTGGGATTCTTGGACTGCGTCCGTCTCTCTCTCCCTCCAGTGGGCTTGCTCCGGTTGTAGCCCTGCCTTTGGCTGTTTTTGGGGTGGACTCTGGTCACTCGGCGGTTGCTTGAGCAGCTATGTGGGACCCTGAACTTTGCTCTGCTGGTTTATCTGCAATGCAGGGTTTGGCTTCGGAGACTGTTTTGGTATCTTCAGGGCGGCCTCTTTCGCTGCTTTTGCAATTGCCGGGTTCGTTCCATGGTGTCCCTGGCCCGGTTGCTGTGTCACCGGCTTCCTCTTCAGTTTTTTTGGGGATCAGTGCCATGGCGCCTTCCTCTTCCCTCTCTCGATGTGTTCACGAACACCTCGTCTCTTGGTTGGGAATTTGTGACCAACGCTCACCAGTCCGGTCAGGGGCATTAGGGCCCGTCCTTCCTTCGAGCTCACAGTATGTTGCGGGAGATGTGCAACTGTGTGGCAGGTTCTGCGGTGGATTCGGCTTCATCAAGGCTTGATGATCCAGCTCCATTTGGACTGCTTCCTTTGTGGTTCATTGTCTCAACTGGGGAGGGAAGGGGGGGGGGAGGGTTTCTCATCGGTCTGTGGCTTTTTGGGGCTGGTCGCTTCGAATGGCTCTTCTGCCAAGTTCTTGGGGCTTAGCTCTCCACGCCATTCACATTTGGGGAGTGTCCACCATCTTGGTGGACGGCCTGTTCAGCTTTTTTCCTCATTCCACTGAGTGGACGGTCGATACCATTTCCTTCATTTGGCTTTGTCGGACATGTGGGCTCCCAGAGGTGGACCTCTTTGTATCTGCGTGGTCTTGGCGTCTCCCCTTGTACGTAGTGTTGTTTTCCGACATCGAGACTCTTGCAGTAGACGTTTTTCTGCTGGTCTGGTTTGTCTTCTCTCTGTGTAGTTAGCTTCAGGGAGCCAACGGGGCTGCCCTCAGAAAACCAACATTGAATGTAATGAAATGGCAGTTTCTGGGTGAGCCCCGAAGGCTCCCTAACACCCTCCCTCCCTTTGGTTGGCGGCTTTCATCGTTCAAGAACTGGGATGGTGGGCTGCTGGTTCGCCCAGGGTAGCTTCCCTTCCCCAAGAGGTGGGGGGGGGGGTTAGTGCTAATGAGGAGGGAGGTAGTTGGATGATGTGTTACTTGTTTGTTTTCTTTTTGGAAGAGATATTTTGCTCTTTTGAGGATGTAGCATGTATAATGTAATCAGACAGTGGTCTGATTCGATTCCCCTATCTTTCTGGATCCTTTCCCAGTCAATGGCAATTATGACATGCTTTAAATATAAAGTGCTCAATAGACCATTGCTCCCTGCACCTCTCTGAGGAAGCCAGGTTCTGGTTCATGGTCCCCCATTAGGGTAAAAGACTGTGACTGATGACCCTGACTAAAATAGCACTATATCAGTTCGGATAGCTTCTGAGAGCCTCCTGGGCTCACCCAGAAACTGGCGTTTCATTATATTCAACGTGGGTTGTTTGTCAGGGTTGCCAGTGTTGTCCATGCAGTTACTTGTTTTATTATGTTACTATCTGATGGTCTTCCCTCGGGATTACTGTGGCAGTCTAGTACCTCTAGACTCCCTTTGCCTCTGTTGAGGGGGCCCACTTTGAATCTTGGATTGTGATGATGTACCCAAGATTTGGAGATTCTCAGCATTTCATTATGTTCAGTGCTAGATTTATCCACTACTCTCAGGACTTGAGGCTTCATACAGTATTATTTTGCAGCTTATAATTGACAAGGAAACCATATCTGCCCAGTACCATTAATGCCTGGTCCCTTTTTGCTGGCACATGCAAGCACTGAGTGCCTATATTGGGCAATCATCAATAATTATTATAATTGTTTTGTTTTATTCGGGCAAGTTTAACTTTTCAGCTTTCGATTGGTTGAAAGTATTCCTGAGAATCTGACCTACAGCCCAGGCAGCATCCAGTATCCTAGTATCTATAGTGCTTGGACATCCCTCATTGATGATGCAGAAGAGTCCATTGACATAGCTGCATTTTATTGGACATTACTTAATGATGATGTTACCAAGAAACCAATGGCTTCAGCCTGGCAAGGAGAGGATATTCTTAGACGTCTTAATGATACAGGTGAGTATAACTGTAAATAGGTATCACTAACTGGGATACAGTATTGTTTAGTAATTTTCTGGGGGGAGCCCCTACGGCTCCGAGGAGCTTACTAGGCTGATATGCTAATGTCAGACTTTGGCATCAGTCATGTGTATGGAGTTCTTATGGACCTACCGGGGGCCACGAGCCAGAACCTGGCCCCCTCTAGAGAGGCAAGGGGAGCAATGGCCTATAGAAACCCCCGTGTAATTGGAAGCATTTTATGTCTGCCATTGACTGGATTAGGCACCCAGAAAGGTAGGTGTCCCAAAACAAACCCCTATTCTGGTGAAAATTGCAACAAAAAGCCGAACAAGTGGATAGAACTCTCCAAACAAAAACGAGCAAATAGTATGACGTCATTCGTCATCGCGCCGCTGTCTGCGCAGCACCCCCCTCCCCGGGAGGGGGAAGGGGGAGCCCCAGATCTACCGCGCCGGTGATTCACACCCCAGTTCTTGAGGCTGATGCTATCGGGTCGGTTGTGTGCTCTGGCTCCGGTCTTTTTACGGCGCTGTGCCTTGTGTGTGGCTGCTGTTCTCCAGGGGTGCGAGAGCCAGGAGTTATTCCTCAGTACTTGGGCTGCATGCGCCTAGGGTTACCTTCCCTAGGTGCCTTGTAAGTACTGCCCTTGGAGCTTGGGGTTACCTTCCACAAGTTCCTCGGGGTCTGCCTCTGTGTGTCCGTTTTACTGCTCAGTTTCTCGGCCGCTCTTTGGGTACTTGGGGGGTTTTGTCTTCCCTAGTTTACCTTAGGGTAAGAGGCAGTTTTTGCACTGGTAGGGGCCGCAGGGTGCTGTGCAGCTAGTTGTCACCTATCACAGCGGCCGGTTCTGTTCCTTGGGGTACGTTGTCCTCTTGCAGGGTTTTGTTTTTTCTTTTTGTTTTTGCCTTGCTGGGGGATTCTGCCCTAATTGCCACTGGTGTTTGGCCTCACTCTGATACTTGGTGGTGCCCCCTGCTTGGTCCTTGTGAGTGTACACGTCCCTAGGGTTCAGCTTTAGACAGTTTGTTTGGTAGTTTTGGGCACCGGTTAGCAGTACCCTGCCTGGGTTTATCTGAGCGCGAGTCCTCGTCAAGTAAACGCTCAGGACCCTGGGAATCCCGTAGGGGATGCGTGGGTCCGATAGATGTGACCCCGGGGTGCGTGTTTTGGGGTGAACAACCCTCAAACTCACTTCGTGCGAGTTTGAGGGTTGTTCGGTCCCCTTGTGTCAGGTCGACCCTCACTGTTTTTGCCTCCGTCATGCAGCCTGTTGGGTCGGTGACACTTTCGACCCTGAGTCCTGTGAGTATTGTTGCTTGCTGGTGACTCAATTTACCCAGTCTATGGATGATGATCTTCGGGTACAGGCTGCACAGGCGTTGCATTCTACCTTGAGGTTACCTTGAGGTGCTTCCGGGGCTTAGTGTCCCCGCGGCCCGGTCGTCGACCAGGCCTCCTGGTTGCTGGACTGATCAACCAGGCTGTTAGATGCGGCTGCTCGCAGCCTGACGTATGAGTCACAGCCTGGTTGATCAGGTATCCTTTGGAGGTGCTTATCCAAAGGCTTATTCTAGGTTTCGGTTGTTGCAACGCGCTAGGTTGGTTGTTCACCTGGATGCCCCGCGGCTGCCCCGTTTTGCTTATAGGGACCTGGACTTTGGGGTGGGGGTCGCTTCGACCCTGGTTCAGTCCGCACCTCCTGGTCCTTCCCCTCCTGTTGTGCGTTCTGGTCCCCTACCCTGCTTCCGGCCCCAAAACGTCTGAGGGCTTCGGAGTCGGGGCAGGGGGTTAGTTGGTCTTGAGACTCGGGCAGCCTCGGGAAATGCCCCTTCCGGTGTGGCGACGGAGGCATTCGAGTCTCCTCCCTAGGCCGAAGCCTCTCGGTCTGACCAGTGGGCCTCCTCCTATCCAGCTTCTACGGCTGCGCCGGCCTTGTCTAGTGGGGTCGGTGCTTGGGGGGAGGACTCGGCCCCGGGTCCTGCTGGAGAGGACCCTGGGGCTAGGGAGGGGCTGACTTGTGGGCCTTGGGCCCCTCTGGACCCCGCCTGGGTTTTTGTACTCTCTGAGCGGGGCTCACTGTTGCAAGGAGTGGGGTTTTCTTTTCCCCCCTCTGCGTACGAGTTGGATTTGGTGTCTGCCCCTCCCCTGGTTTGGTTCGTGTTCCCCCGGGCACTTCGGTTTCGTCTTTCCGGGGGTTTTCAGCTTATCGCATCCAACCTGCTGCAGTGCGGGTAGCCCTTGCGGCGAACCACCTGCGTGACCCTGATTATGCCTCGGCAGTGGATCCCTCGACTTTCAGGTTTGGGACTTCGTTCCCTTTCTGGCTCCGTTACGAGGTTCCGGAGTCGTCCTGGCTGGCGGATTGTCCTGTCTTTGCCTTGGAGGCTTAGCACCCCTTCTGCCGTTCCCACACACTTGAGTGGCGGGAGGCTTCGACGGTGCTTCAGGTTTTCCTGAGGGGCGACCTTGAGCACCTCAATGAGTGCATGTTTGCTCATGCCCTTTCCCGGGATGATGGTGTCGTTCAGCTCCATGTGCAGGTTCCCCCTCCTTTTGGCGGCACTGGTGGTGGAAGAATTGCGCGCTCGGGGCTTTTTGGTTGCTGCCTTGTGCTTCTTTTCCCTCCTGGAGCTGTCTTCTGACTGGCTTACGGAGGATGTGGGGGTGCTTGGGGCTGTTCCAGGGTCTGGCGCTTTGTCCTCAGTGGCTCACTCATCGGCTGCCATGCTGAACTTTTCGGGCCGATCTTGCGGGATGCGGTGGCTCTGTTTTATGCCTCCCGGCTCGTGTGTCGGCAGGCGGTGCTTGCCTCTTCTGTGGAATCCGCTTGGGCCTTGGCTCTTAGGCTTTCGTTCCCTTTTTGCCCCCTCTTGTTTGAGGCTTCAGCTGTTGCGCAGTTTATTCAGGCTGCTTCGGCTTCTTGCCGTCCTATGTCGGACTTGCTGGTTCTCCGGGGGTCCATGATGGGCCTTCCCGGAAGGGTCGTGCCAAGGCTCGGGGTTCCTCTTGTCGTGGTAGGCCACTGGTGTCAGGTTCGGGTTCGGCGCCTCCTTCGGACCCGCCTTCGTCTGGTTGGTGCGGTGTTTGCTCTGTGCGAGGTTCGGGGTCCCGTAAGGGGCGCTGGCCCTTTTGCGGTTCACCCCATTGATGGGGCGATGGGAGGAGGCTTGTGCTGTTCGCTCACCCCTGGTCCCACAAATCGGGTCGTTTCGCACGGCCTCCGGTGGGGTTGGATGGCCCCTCCCCCTGTGGGGGTTTGGGGCTGGCAGGGCAGGCTTCTTCCCCTGCGTTCTGTCAGGTCATCTTGGAGTTGGTTTGCTTGGGCGTGGTCGAAACGACGACGTCCCTCAGATGTGTTTCCCATCTGTTTCCAGTCGCGAAACAAGACTGCGCGGATCTGCAGTTCATTCTGGACTTGTCCCGTCTGAACCCCTGGGTTCATTGCCCCTCCTTTCGGATGACCACGCTGTCCCAGGTTCGGCTCCTGTTGGAGCCGGGTGCTTGGATGATGTCCCTCGACCTCCAGGACGCTTATTGGCACGTCCCGATTCATCCGGGGTTCAGGGACTGGCTCTGTTTTGTTGTGGGGCTTTGTGCTTACCACTTTCGTTGTCTTCTGTTCGGCTTGAACCTGGCACCTCGCGTTTTCATGTGCCTCATGCAGGTCGTGGTGATCCGTCTGCGTCTGTTAGGTGTTCAGTTGTTGGCCTACCTCGACGACTGGCTGGTTTGGGCTCCCAGTCAGTCTGCTTGTCTGCTAGCCAGGGACCTGGTTCTTTCTCAGCTCGCTGGGCTCGGGTTCTTTGTGAACTGGAGGAAGTCCCATCTGGTTCCCTCCCAGGTTCGGACCTGGCTGGGCCTTGTGTGGGACTCTCGGACCGATTCCTTGTTTCTTCCTCCGGAGTCTCTTCTGTGGCTGCGGTCCCGCTTGTGCCTGTTTCTGGGGGTCTCGCAGGTCTCCCGGCGGTTGCTCGAGGGTCTGTGCGGGAGCCTGAACTTCGCGATGCTGGTCTACCCACTGGGTCAGGTTTGGCTTCGTTGGCTGTTCTGGTTCCTTCGGGGACGTCCCTTCCGCCTCTGGAGGGAGCCGGTCGGCCGAGCGGACAGCACGCTGGACTTGTGATCCTGTGGTCCTGGGTTCGATCCCAGGCGCTGGCGAGAAACATTGGGCAAAGTTTCTTTCACCCTATGCCCCTGTTACCTAGCAGTAAAATAGGTACCTGGGTGTTAGTCAGCTGTCACGGGCTGCTTCCTGGGGGTGGAGGCCTGGTCGAGGACCGGGTCGCGGGGACACTAAAAAAAAAGCCCCGAAATCATCTCAAGATAACGTCTCTCGCGATCGCTGGGTTCGAACCCCGGGGGCTTTGCGTCGGTTGCTGCGTCGCCAGCTTTCTCTTTGGGTTTTTCAGGGTTCAGTGCCGTGGCGCCTACCCGAGCCCTCGCTCGATGTGTTCACAGACGCATCGTCTCTCGGCTGGGGCTTTGTGACCAGTGCTCACCAGGCCGGCCATGATCGATGGGGTCCGTCCTTCCATCGAGCCCACAGCACTGTGCGGGAGTTTGTGGTGGAGTGGTTTGCTCTTCGGAGGATTCGAGTCGCCCGCGGGTCAACGATCCGGCTCGATTCGAACTGCTCCCCGGTGGTTCGTTGTCTGAACCAGGGGGTTCGATGCGGTCCTTGGCTCTTTGGCGCTGGTCGCTTCAGGTAATTCGTCTGCCGAGTTTTCGGGGTTTGGCTCTCCTGGCAGTTCACGTGCGGGGTGTGTCCAACGTCTTGGCCGACGGCCTGTCTCGTTTCGTTCCCCTCTCCACGGAATGGACGGTCGACACCGACTCCTTCCGTTGGCTTTGCCAGACATTCGGACATTCCGAGGTGGACCTTTTCACATCGGCGTGGTCGTGGCGCCTTCCCCTGTATGTGGCGCCTTTTCCCGACTGCGTGGCCATCGGGGTCGACGCCTTTCGGCAGGACTGGTCACGGTAGGGGTTCCTGTACCTCTTTTTTCCTGGTTCAGCTGTTGCTCCAGGTCCTGACTCGCTTAGAGACTTACCAGGGGAGAGTTGTCCTCTTGGCCCCTTGGTGGCCGGCCTAGCCGTGGTTTTGGGCACTACAGTACTTGCTCGGTGTCCGAACCCGGAGGTTTTTTCACGGCTCCGCCTCTTCCAACAGATCGGCCCGGTTCGTCACGTGGGTGGTTCGATCTTCTCCTCGAGTCTTCGCGTATGGTATTTTTGACTTCGAGTTTATCATCATCTCTATGATGATCAGATGGCTTCCTTATTAGTGTCCCACCTGCGGGCTTCGTCTCGGCGGCAGTATGAAGTTTCCTGGAGGTCCTTCCGGGTCTTCTTGCGTCTTCGTCGCTGTACTTCACTTTCTGGTAGGGTGGTGGTGTTCTTTCTCTCTTGGTTGTTTCAGGACCGTCTTTTTATGCCTAACACTGTCACCTCATGTCATGCGGTGCTGGCGGAGCCCCTTCAGCTTGCTTTCAGTATTGATGTCACGTCTGCGCCGTTTCGCAAGCTGTCTCGGGCGTTGTTTCACCTCCGGTCTGTTCATGCGCCACCTGAGCTGTCCTGGTCTTTGGATAGAGTGCTCTCTTTCCTTTCTTCTCCTTGTTGTGTTGTGGCCCCCTCGGTTTTGGATTGTTTTTCCAAGGCTCTTTTTCCTGTTGGCATTGGCCTCTGGGGGTCGGGTGAGTGAGCTTCATGTTCTCCTCCGGCGCAGAGGTTTCTGCTCCTTCGGTCGGGGTGATCGTTTTGTTCGTCTGCAGCCTTTCTCCTTTTTTTCTGGCGAGGAATGAGACTGCTGCATTCTGGAGGGGCCCTTAGGTTGTTGATGCTTGGTTGAACAAACAAGTACTTATCTCGCTTAAAATACCCTTTACCATCGAGCATATATTAGGAGGCGGTGAACCACTCGTTACAAGAAAAATACCAAATAGTCAAAGCACTGACTAAATATCTCCAGTCGACCAACAAATTGGGTCACATCTGACCCGTGCCACATTTATACCTGGCGCCACCAACAGCGAAACACAGAAAACAAATGCCTCGTCGCAGCCCCAAGATCAGCTGACGCCATAAACACAACACACCGCCCTACGGTGCGGCAAGTCTCCCTCTAACATACACCTCTGTTTTAGTTGCCATCTCCTCTGTCTACAGCACAACGCAACAAGCACTTTTGAAACTCTTATCATCCTCAACATAAACGCCTCTACCAACATCTGTACTGGTGCAGTCATCGGGAGGACAAACCCTTCGTGCAAACTGCACCTACTATCAAGAAGAGGATGCTTGGTTGGTTCGGCCGGGGGTGCATCATGTTTTGTGTTCGGTTGCAGCTCTCCGCCGTTATTTGCGCCATGGCTTTTGTGTCCGTGGATGAGCTTTGGGTTGATCCAGATTACCTTCTTCCCTGTTCGAGGGTGCGGGTCTCCAGGTCGTCCGCAGGATTATTAAGGCTAGCCAGCCTGCGGTCTATCCCCGTGCCCATGACATCCACAAGTTCACTGCTCTTGCTGCCTTCTTTGGCAATATGTCCTGGGCTGACATTCGGGCGCGGGGATTTTGGTGGTCGAACAGGGTCCTGGCTGCTCGTAACCTTGTAAACGTTCCTGGGCCCAGTCGGGCCTTGTGTCGCTTTGGGTCGGCGGATGCAGCCAGTTGTCTCGACTTCGGGTTGAGGAGTGAGCAGCAACCGCCTCCCGGGTAAGTCCCTATTCTTTCCTCTGTGGGTAGTTAGCTCCGGGGAGCCGTAGGGGCTCCCTCCCCCCAGAAAACCAGCGTTAAATGTAATGAAACGCCTTTTTCTGGGTGAGTCCCGAAGGCTCCCTGGCATCCCTCCCTCCCTCCGGTCTGCGTTTTTTTTTGCGTGTTTTTGACATCCAGCTTCAGAACTGGGGTGTGGATCACTTGTGCGGTAGGTCTGAGGCTCCCCCTTGCCCCTTCCCCCTCCCGGGGAAGGGGGGCTGTGCAGACAGTGGCGTGACGACAAACGACGTCATACTACTTTGCTCGTTTTTGTTTGGGGAGTTCTATCCACTTGTTCGGCTTTTGGTTGCAATTTTCACCAGAATAGGGGTTTGTTTTGGGACGCCTACCTTTCTGGGTGTCTAACCCGGTCGAATGGCAGACATAGAATGCTTCCAATTACACAGGGGTTTCTATAGGCCATTGCTCCCCTTGCCTCTCTAGAGGGGGGCCAGGTTCTGGCTCGTGGTCCCTGGTAGGCCCATAAGAACTCCATACACATGACTGATGCCAAAGTCTGAAATTAGCATTATCAGCCTAGTAAGCTCCAGGGACCTTCCGGGACTCACCCAGAAAAAGGCGTTTTTTTACATTCAAGGCTGTTTTTTTTTGTTTTGTTTTCTGTGGGGAGCCTCGTCGTCTCCCTGAAGCTATCTGAACTGATGTAGTGCTTTATTAGTTTGGGGTCATCAGTCACAGGAGTCCTTTGCCTACCGCAGACCATGAGCCAGAACCTGGCCCTCTCAGAGAGGCACATGGAGCAATGGTCTATGTGCACTTTACATTTAAAGTACAGTATGTCATAGTTGCCATCGACTGGGGAAGGACTCAGAAAGGTAGGTGAATCAAAACAGACCACTGTCTGGTTAACCTGTGCAATCTACATCCTAAAAGATTAAAATCTCTCTCCTCTAAAGAAACCAAGCCAGCAACACGTCAAGTAACTAGTACTCGTGCTCATTAGTGGGAGTGCTACCCCAGGAAGGTGGGACCACACCAGTTCTTAAACTGATGTGCTGGTGGTTGGATAGGTCACCTTTGGCTTCAAGTTCCTGGTCTTCATTTTGCTTTGTGTGGTTGTTCCAGCTGTGGTGTTGTGTAGTTGTTCCAGCTGTGGTGTTGTGTGGTTGTTCCAGCTGTGGTGTTGTGTGGTGGCCAGGTGTCTTAGAGTACAGGAGCTGCATGCATCTAGGGCGACCTTCCCTAGGTGCTCTGAGTACTGCCCTTCGTATCAGGGTTATCTTCCTTGGAGTGTTCGGGAATCGCTCCCCGTTTGAGGACTTCGTCGCTTGAGATTGTCTTTGCCCATGGGGTATATCGGGGGGGCTTGAGCTTTCGTCTTGCTCCGGGTACGTGAGTGTTTTGGCTGGGTTGTGGGTGCACTGTGGCTGGTTTAGCTCGCAACAGCGGTGACAGACGTTTCTCTCTGACTACCAGTTTGCTGTGGGTCTTCAGAGATTTTCTTTTCATAACTTTTTCATTTTCCAGTGTTCTCACCTTGTTTTGACAGAGGTGGTCTGTTTAGCTTCTGATTAGGCCTACCTAGGTTGTGTTGGTAGTCTTCCTCTGTGGCCCCTGAGGTTTCAAAGCTACTACTGGTGGTCAAATTGCTTGTTAACAGACAGGGCTCTACCAGCTTAGCTGGCTCCAGTGCCTGCGCTTCCCGTAGGGTTACTTCAATCTATGGGTCTGTGGGCTTGGTCGTACTATGGATACTTCTTCCGAATCAACTCTCGTCTTGTTAGAAGATGAAGGTTGTTCATCGCCCCTGTTTCAGGGAGATCATCATCCGTACTGCCTCAGTCATGCTGCCTGTTGGGTCGGGGACACCTACGACTCGGAGTCTTGCGGGACTTGTTCCCTGCTTGTGCTTTAATTTACTCATCCCTTATCTGATGATATTAGGGATCAGCCGGTGGCCGCTTTGCATGCTCGATTCTTCTTCTTGCAACTGGCAAGGTTGATTGCCTGGTTGGAGGCTCCGGAGCTGCCCTACTGGGGTTTTACATACTTGGATTTGATTGTTACTCATTCACAGGTGGGTTATGTCTGCTATGAAATAGGTGGGGGAGGTACGTGAATTGGTGTGAGCTTCCCTCATCACTGCCGATGTATCGTCTGTGGTTTTGGTGAGATAGTACTCGTGTAGTTGTGCTTGCAAGGTTTGTGCTTCAGCTCTTTGGACCTGTCTCTCACCCGTCTTTCTACTAGTGTACACATTCCTGAGTCTCTCGAGCACTTTCATATCTAAGTTTGATCTTGTGTATGGTGTCATCTTCAACTACCTCACTGCCTCCTACATTCAATTTCCTTACTACTCTGCCACTGGCCAAGTTCTTTCTAATATCTCTGGAGTTCTTTTGGGTTCTCAGTTTCCACCTGTGTCTTAGTATGGGTGTACCAACTGTGTTACTTCATCCAATTTTTTCTCTACCCTATCTGTTTCCTTGAGGAATTGTGGGTGGTGGTCGTGTCTCCCAATCCTGTGTTCCCAGGGTTGTCTTGTCTTTTGTCCGAAACTATATTTGTCTAGTTGTACTGGTCTAGTTGTGCTTGGGGGGGGGGGGGGAGGTTGCTAAGCTTTGGCTCTTTGGTCCCGTCTCTCGATTGTCAAGAAACTGTGGTACCTGTACTTTTGTGTAGTATTCCCTCTGTCCTGTGTTCACAGTCTGAGGTCATTGGCTTGGTTTTCATTTTCTTCTTCTTGGCACCAATTTGGCGCCTAACTACCTTGTCCTATATGCTCGTCTGGTTCTCTTGTCTATGGCGCTCGGTATACCATCCGTATTACAGCCATTTTAGACATGGGGCTCATTTAAAAAAAAATTATATACTGTATTGTGCATCGTATCCGCCAGCAAATGCGGTAGATAGGGCTCTTCCCCAGGTTTGATTCCGGGTGCTTCCAAGGTTTCCAAGGTTTGGATTCCTTGGAATAGTCTTTTCAGAAGTTTTCTTTCTCTTGGCTTAACCCTATGGAGGTTCGGGAGACCCTTGGTACATAGCTCATGCGAAACCCGGTTTATTCCTTTGTGTTGGATCCGGTTTAGTTTGAGTTTGGCTCCTCTTCCACTGATCGAGTGCATTCCGAGGTTCGGGTGTCTTTCTGGCTGGCAGCCTGCCTTGTCGACGGATTGGTGTGGGCTCCCTGCCGGTCTGCTTGTTTGCTAGCTGGGGGTTCTGGTTCTTTCCCAGCTTGCCGGGTTCAGGTTCCTGTTAAGTTGGCGAAAGTCCCAGTTAGTTCTGTCCTAGGTTCGGACTTGGCTGGGCCTAGTGTGGGATTCTCGGACTGCGTCCCTTTCTTGCTCTCCTGCAGCTCTGTTCTGGTTGCAGTTCTACCTTCAGCTGTTTTTGAAGGAGACCCGGGTCACTCGATGGTTGCTTGAGCAGCTGTGCGGGAGCCTGAACTTTGCTCTGTTGGTTTATCCACAGGGCAGGGTTTGGCTTTGGAGGCTTTTCTGGTATCTTCAGAGCAGCCTCTTTCACTGCTCTCACAATTGCTGAGTTTGTTCCCTGGTATCCTTGTGGTGGTTGCTGCATCACCAGCTTCTTTTTTGTTTTTTGGGGGGTTCGGTGCCATTGCGCCTTCCTCTTTTCCCACTCAATGTGTTTCCAGATTTCTCGTCGTCTTGGTTGGGGCTTTGTGACCAGTACTCATCTGTAAGCCCAGGGACATTGGAGGGGTGGCTTTTCACATGTTGGGCTCACAGGCCGGTGCGGGAGTTTGCGGCGGTGTGGCAGATGCTGTGACGAACTCGGCTACCTCGGGGCTTGGTGATCCGGCTCTATTCGGACTGCTTCCCCGTGGTTCGTTGTCTCAACCATGGACTCTTCGGTCTGTGGCTCCTTGGGGCTGGCCGCTTTGGGTAGCTCCGCTGCTGAGTTCTCGGAGTTTAGCTTTCAATGCTGTTCACGTTCACAGGTGTCAGTGTTCTGGCAGATGTCTTGCTTCATTCCTCTTTCCATGGAGTGGCCAGTCGATGCTGCCTCCTTCTTTGGCTTTGCCAGACGTGCAAGTGCCCGGAGGTGGACCTCTAAGTGTCAGTGTGGTCTTGGCATCTCCCATTGTACGTGGAGAGTTACCTGACTGCGAGGACTCGAAGTAGACTCTTCGCCGGATCTGGTTGAGATGATGGTGCCTATACCTCTTTTTCCCCAGTCTGCCTGTTGTTCCGGGTTCTGGAGCGGCTGGATTAATATCAGGGAGTCTGATTCTCCTGGCTTCATGGTGGCTGGTCCAGCCTTGGTTTCGGGCGCTGCTTGCTTGTTGTCCAAACCTGGGTGTTTTTCCAGTGGCTCCGCCTCTTTCAGCAGGTCGGACTGTGAGTAACCTTGCTGGTTTCCCTTACTGCTCCGCACTACTTGTCTGGCATTTCTGACGTGTGTGTATCACCATTTGTATGGTTCTCTAGTGGCATCTGTAATGGTGTCCCACCTGCACTTTTCGTCTTGGCGAAAGTATGGTATTTCCTAGAGACCTTTCTGTCCTCTTCTTTCTCTTCGTCAGTTGCGGTCCAGGTTGTTTTATCATGTCTTTCTTGGCTTTTTCTGGTTTGGCATCTCATGCCTAATACTGTTGCTTCTTATCATGTGGCGTTAGTGGAGTTACTCCAGCTTGCGTTCATGGTGGATGTCACTTCCGCTCTGTTCCACAAGCTCTCTTGTGTGTTTTTCACCACCGGCCTGCTCATGTGCTGCTTGAGCCTGCTTGGTCTTTGGATCGAGTTCTTTCCTTTCTTTCTTCTCCTTGCTTTGTGGTGGCCCCCTTGGTTCATGATTGCTTTTGGAAGGCCTTGTTTTTGTTGGCCTTGACCTCTTGGGGTCAGGTTGGGTGAGCTTCATGCTCTTCTTCACCACCATGGGTTATGTTCATTTGGTCCAGATGGTTGTTTTGTTCCTTTGCAGCGTTCTCTTTCTTTTGTGGTGAAGAATGAGATGGCAGGCTTCCAGAGGGGTCCATTGGTTGAGGATGCTTGGTTAGGCGGAAGATGCGTGACGTGTTTTGTCCGGTGGCAGCTTTACACCACAACCTGTGGGCTGCTGTTTCTGTGACGGTGGGCGCGCTCTGGGTAGATCCGGTTTCCCAGGTTCCCTGTTCCAGGGCTTGCGTGTCTCAGGTTGTCCACAGTGTCATTAAGTCTAGCCAGCCTGTGGTTTACCCTCGTGCCCATGATGTTTATTATGTATTGTTATGATCTCAGCCTGCAGGAGAAACGAGTTTTCCCCCTTGAGAGTTATTCTGCAAGACCTGACCTAACTAAAAGGTCAAGGAGACATAGACCTGAATATATAATGTTAAACACTGGGTTAAATTTGACAGACGGATTGCAAGTATGGGCAGTGAATCAGAATATAGATAAGTGACTGGTCAAGAGATGTGGAGAGTTTGCTGGAGGTGTGAGGCTTACCTCGGAGAAGCTTGGGCTCACTTGAGTTGAAGAAATCATGAGGGGAGGGCGTGCTCCATTTGAGCCCCTGGTGAAGAAGATCCCCTGTTTGATATACCTTCAAGAGGAAGGAAGTGGACAGACGTCTCAACTGAGGAATAAGTTGGGAGGCATGTCAGCTCAAGTCATGAATTGCAGAAGGTGTTGTGGAGCAGTTAAAGCAGTTCTGTGGGTAGCCTGAGGCGCCCTGAGTGTCGCTGCCCGGCCAGTGAGGACCAGTGAGCGAACCAAATTCTGTGGTAAGCATTTTAAACAGTTTACAGTGATTGTCTGCAATTGGTCGTGTGCCCAGCGACCATAGGACGTGTTTATTGAGATATTAGACATATTGTGTTAAGGCAGAAAGCCTAAATAAGAGAGAGAAGATGGGAGGACCAGCTGAGGGGGACGAGCAGCACATCCTCTCCTGGCGATAGCTTGCAGGTGACTGACCAGCTGGCAGCCTGGGTCAGGCGGGCCACCCCGGGAAGTGGAGAATGAACCTGCTCGGGCGTGGGGGAGTCCTCACGGCAGGCAGGAGTCAGAGGAATGT
The DNA here is from genome assembly GCF_040958095.1 of Procambarus clarkii. Taxonomy (NCBI): domain Eukaryota; kingdom Metazoa; phylum Arthropoda; class Malacostraca; order Decapoda; family Cambaridae; genus Procambarus; species Procambarus clarkii. The sequence continues at coordinate 18,400,498 of NC_091212.1, read as the reverse complement.
CGAGTGGAGACATTTATTATGTAGTTTATTTTCATTATATGTTTGCAGAGGAACATTTTTATTGGCATGTCAATGGGTTGCAGGTTTGTCTTGAGGAATGAGTTGATGGGAGTACTCTGAGGTCAGAGAAGAAGTTGATGATTGGAACTTCAAGACTGTAGGGGTAGATGTTGTACTCTGTGGAAGAGCAAGCCCCATAGTGAGGAACTGGATCTCATACTGTGAGAAGAGGAGCAGTGAAGTCTCACATGTTTCTGTGGAAACGGCAGTGTAGTACCACTGGAGTCCAATTGAAATCCTCCCCTCCCGTCCTCCCTTCATTGAAATCGTGAGGGGAGGGCGTGCTCCGTTTGAGCCCCTGGTGAAGAAGATCCCCTGTTTGATATACCTTCAAGAGGAAGGAAGTGGACAGATGTCTCAACTGAAGAATAAGTTGGGAGGCGTGTAGCTCAAGTCATGAACTGCAGAAGGAGTTATGGAGCCGCATCCCCTAAACGTGTGATGCTGAGACCCTCTCCAAGTGCCAGGAGCACACAGGGTGATCTCCTGATAAAAGTGTAAACACTCTACAGAGGGTTTGGTGGGTTGTCCAGAAGAGACAATCTACCGACCCACAACAACATAATAAATAATATTATTACGACCTACAACGTAATAGTAATTGGGGGCCTGTCCGGAAGGCTTCGGCCTTGCATTTCTTTTCCCTGCTCGAGCTGTCCTCGGACTGGCTTGAGGAGGATGTGGAGGTGCTTGGGGCCTCCTCTGGATCTGGTGTGTTGCTCTCGGCGATGCATGCGTCATCTACGTTGTTGAAGCTGTTCGTGCCGATCCTGAGGGATGCGGTTTCGTTGTTTTTTGCTTCCTGTCTTGTGTGTCGGCTGGCGATGCTCGCTGCTTCTTTGGAATTTGCTTGGGCCCTGGCTCTTAGGTTGATTTCGCCCTTTTGTCCGCTGTTGTTTGCAGAGTCTGTGACTGTGCAGTACTGTATCCACTCTCTAATCCGGACTATATGGAAAGGACCCCCAGCCGGATTATCACTTTTCCGGATTAACATACTTTTTCACCTCTTGAGTCCAATAGAGAACATTTCCAACAATTTTTATACCTCAATCATGATTTGAATTGACACACACTAATTAGTGTGTGGCAGCTGGATGGGTGGTTAGCTGCCTAGCTAGTAGGTGGGCAGGGAAAAGTGGGTGGGCAGGCAGGGATAGGTGGGTTCAGGCAGGTAGGTTTTGGATGGGTGGATGGCAGGCAGATGGGTTTGGTGGGTGAACAGGTTTGAGCAGGCAAGTGGGTGGGTGAGCAGGCAGGTGAGTGAACAGGTGGGTGGGTGGGCTATCAGGTAAGTGGGTGAACAGGTGGGTGGGCAAGCAGGCAGGTGGGTGAACAGGTGGGTGGGTTGGCAGGTCTGTGCAGGCAGGTGGGTGAACAGGTGAGTGGGTGGGCTTGCAGGCAGGTGGGTGAACAGGTGGGTGGGTGGGCGAGCATTCAGGTGGGTGAACAGGTGGATGGGTGGGCGAGAATTCAGGTGAGTGAACAGGTGGGTGGGTGGGCAAGCAGGCTGGTGGGTGGGTGGGCTATCAGGCAGGTGAGTGAACAGGTGGGTGGGTGGGCGAGCACCTAGGTGGGTGAACAGGTAGGTGGGTGGGCGAAAATTCAGGTGAGTGAATAGGTGGGTGGGTGGGCAAGCAGGCAGGTGGGTGGGTGGGCAAGCAGGCAGGTGGGTGGGTGGGCTATCAGGCAGGTGGATGAACAGGTGGGTGGGTGGGCAAGCATTCAGGTGAGTGAACAAGTAAGCAGGGAGATGGGTGAACAGGTGGGTGGGTTAGCAGGTGGGTGGGTTGGTTATGCAGGCAGGTGCATAGTTGGGCATGCAGGCAGGTGGGTGGGTGGGCAAGACTGGAAAGAGAAATCACATGTATGTGACCTCCTTCCTGGCCACCCCCTCCCCTACCTCACGCTAGCCTCCCCAACTCTCCTCCACATGTTTTGAGTCGTACTTCTTCGTCGTTTGTACTTCTTGGAACGACCTGTGTCATGTGAACGACATGTGTCAAAACGTGGGGGTTGACACGCTGTATGATGACTAACATGTGCGCCTTAAGTTCTGTTAAATCCCATTTTATTTTCTTGTAAATATTTAAATGAATAAATAACAAACCAAATACTGTACTTACTGTTCAAATATTATAGTGTGTTATTTAATATTCGTAACTAGCTCTCCACGGCAATAAGAAAACAATATAATTCTTACAACACCTCCCATGCCACCTTCCTTCGATAGGCTTTAGTGAGTCACATACGGAACCCACACACTCAACACTTCTCCCTCCCTCCCTCCCTTCCTGACCGACTCCCTCCCGTCCTGACAGACTCCCTCCCTGGTGGTGGTGGTGTACAACGAGTGTTAGGCCCGGCACTAAGACTCGTTGTATACATTAAATGTTCACATTAGCACATTTCCAAAAATGTTTGTACAGACAGCCACTTGGTTTGCCAACTTAAGTTTTTCGAAGGCAAGCAGGCAGGGAGGGAGGGAAAGGCAGGCAGGCAGGCAGGCAAGCAGTCAAGTCAGTCAAGTTAAGTCAGTCTAGTCAGTCTGTCAAGCCAGTCCAATCCAGTCAGTAATCCTGATCCGAATCCTGACCCAATCCTGCCCGAAACACTTTGTGTAATAGTGGCTTTAGGCATTGTATGTACTAGCTCTTATCTATAAATCCATCAATGTTTGTATCACACCTTGTATGTATGTACTTTACCTGAATAAACATTTAAATTTGAATTTGAATTTGTAAAGGGGAGGTGGTGAGGAATGTGTTATGAAGCCAGCGTGTTAATTCGCTGACAAAGCACCGACCAAAGCCTCCCGCCCATATTAAAATTTATATCTTAGCTTTATGCCATTATATGTGGATTTTCATGTTAAGTGCACAGTATTACGATACATTCATAATCATTAACATGTTTTATTGCTTCCTGTTTATTAATTAAACAAATACATTTTTACTTATGAATTATGGACAGTTGAACTACTGACCTTTTAAGCAGTGTGAATATGGGATGTGGGTGGGTGGGGGGAGGTGTATTGAGGGTTGGGGAGGGGGAGGGATGGGCTCATTCAGATAACCCTACACTCGTCCCCATTCTTAAATTCTGGATGTACAGTACATGATCATATATATTTTTGGTTACAGATTTTGTTTAGCAATATTATTAGGACAATAAAAAGTTATAAAAATACTTGCTTCATGAATGCTTTATTGTATTAGATGGAAATTCTCCAGGCTGGCAATCTACTGCCACCTACTGAAGGGAGGTGGCAGTAGATTACTCTTGGGGAGGGAGGGAGGCAGTGAATGTGGGTAGGACAGGAAGTGAGCAGCAGTGAGGGGTGACTCCCTCCCTTCCTGGTGGTGGTGTACAACGAGTGTTAGGCTGCTGATCCGGCCAAACACCTAGTCCGGCTAGTCCGACTTCCATGGATATTTTGGCCGGATAGGGAGATAACTTTATCTGGCCACCACTTTGGCCGGATTAGGGCATTATCTGGATAGTCAGATTCCGAATTAGCGAGTGTCTACAGTGTCTCCAGGCAGCTTCGTCTAGTTGCTGTCCTATGTCGAACTTGTTGGTTCTCCAAGAGGCTCATGGGGGCCTTCCTGGAAGGGTCACACCAGGACTCGGGATCCTCCCATTTTGGTAGACCCGTGGTGCTAGATTCGGTGCCGGCACAATCTTTGGAACCGTCTGGTTCTAGTCAGCGCAGTAATCAATCTGTGTGCCACCGTGGTTCTCATAAGAGGCGTCAGCCCTTTTGCGGTTCGTCCCATTGATAGGGCGATTGGGGTGAGGCTCTCCTGTTTGCTCACTCCTGGACCCACAATTTGTGGGCCTTTCGGGTCATTTCGTGCGGTCTGTGGTGACGTTGGGTGGCCCCTCCTCCTTTGAGGGGATCGGAGTTGGCAGGGTAGGCCTCTTTTCCTGCGGTCTGTCAGGTCATCTCGGAGTGGGTTCGCTTGGGCGTGGTCGAAACAACCATTTCCCTCAGGTGGGTTTCCTGCTTGTTTTTGGTTCTGAACTGGGACTGCATGGACCTCAGGTTCATTCTGGAGTTGTCCCAACTGAACCCCTGGGTTTATTGCCCCTCCTTTCAGATGATTACTCTGTCCCAGGTCCGTCTTCTGTTGGAGCAGTGCGCTTGGATGGTGTTGCAATTCAAGGACACGTATTGGCATGTCCTGATTCATCCAGGGTTCAGGGACTGGCTCGGTTTTGCGGTGGGGCGTCAAGGTTACCACTTTTGTTTCCTTCCTTTCGCCTTGAATCTGGCGCCTCGCGTTTTCACATGCCTTACCCGGGTCGTGGTGACCTGTCTGCATCTTTTAGATGTTCAAGTTCTAGACTACCTCGACGACTGGCTGGTGTGGGCTCCCAGCCTGTCCGCATGTCTGCTCGCCAGGGATTTGGTTCTTTCCCAGCTCGCCGGGTTCAGGTTCCTTTTGAACTGGCGGAAATCCCATCTGGTTCCCTCTCAGGTTCGGTCTTGGCTGGGTCTTATGTGGGACTGGGCCTTGCATCGGTTGCTGCATCGCCGGCTTCTTCTAAGGGTGTTTTGGGGTTCAGTGCCTTTGCGCCTCGCTCGATGTGTTCACGAACTCGTCTTCTCTTAGCTGGGGCTTTGTGACCAGTGCTCACCAGGCCAGCCAGGGATGGTGGGGTCTGTCCTTCCATCGGGCTCACATCACGGTGCAGGAGTTCGCAGCTGTGTGGATGTCGCTCAGGAGGGTTCAGGTCACTTGCGGATCGACGATCAGGCTCCATTCAGACTGTTCCCCAGTGGTTCATTGCCTGAACTGAGGGAGTTCGATGCAGTCCTTAGCTCTTTGGGGCTGGTTGCTTCAGGTGACTCGTCTGCTTAGTTCTTTGGGTTTGGCTATCCTGATAGGTCATATTTGGGGGTGTCCATCATCCTGGCAAATGGCCTGTCACAGTTCATTCCCCTGTCCACGGAATGGATGGTCGACACTGAATCATTCAGTTGGCTCTGTCAGACGTTCGGGCCTCCAGAAGTGGACCCCTTCACGTTGGAGTGGTTGAGGCGTCTTCTGATATACGTGGTGCCCTTCCTCAACTGCGAGGCCGTAGAGATTGATGCCTTCAGGCAGGACTGGGCGAGGTGGGGTTATATGTGCCTCTTCAACCTGGTTCTGCTGTTGCTCCAGATCTTGGCTCGCTTGGAGACTTACCAGGGGAGAGTTGTCCTTCTGGCTCCTTGGTGGTCGGCCCACCCTTGGTTTCAGGTGCTGTTTGCTCGTTGTCCGAACCCAAGGGTCTTTCCGCGGTTCCACCTCTTTCAACAGATTGGTCTGGCCTGTTACATGGCTGGTTCGCTCTTCTCCACGAGTCTTCGTGTCTGGTCTTTCTGACTTGAGTCCATCATCACTTGTATGGTGCGCAGATGGCTTCGTCGATGGTTTCCCAACCGCTTGCTTCAACTTGGTGGCAGTATGAAGTTTCCTGGCAGTCCTTCCGTTATTTCCTATCTCTGCGTAGGTGTACTTTGGTCTCTGATAGGGTTTTCTTGACCTTCCTTTCGTGGTTGTTTCAGGACCGTCATCTTATTCCGAATACTGTTACCTCGTATTGTGCAGCGCTGGCGGAGCCGCAGCAGCTTGCGTTCGGTATTGATGTGACAGTACAACCTCGATTCAACGCACCCTGATTTGCCACATCTCTGGCTAGGTCGCACGCTTTTTAGGCCAGATTTACTCCCCTGTTTTGATAAACAATGGTGCACCGAAGCTGGGGATGTGTGGATTTGCTTACGATGTTGGGACAGAGTTCACAGACTGGTGGAAAACTTTTACAGTCTATCACAGTTTACAATTAATAATTCCTTCATATGACAAGTTGGATCACATAAGTGGACCACACAACAAATGAACCATATGAACCAAACAGCACCCAGAGTAGTCCACACAGGTGAACAACTGTGTTACCATGATTTTCGTTCACTGATTTGTGGCACATGTATCTTTGTAGATTAATTTACAGGCTGAAGTGTGAATAGCTAGCTAATGTGTTGAAATCTTCTTATATACATTTTCTGTGCTGAAACAAGATGAGTGAGGGTGGACAGATAAGGAAATACTGTACTGTAAACCTCACTTTACAGTGAGGTTTCCCTCACTTTCATCTGTGTCGTCATAGTTTAGTGACCCATGACTTTGAAAGTTTCAGATTAATAAATCATTTCTAAAACCGGTGTTTTAATAGCGCTTTATTATCCTAATTAAAATAAACTAATAAAACCAAAAATATACTTTAATATGACAGACATCTGCCATTTGAAAAATTATTCATGTTATTGGCACAAGAACTCCAGTGCGAGTGGATGAATCTAATCCATGTACTCACCTAGTTGTACTCACCTAGTTGTGCTTGCGGGGGTTGAGCTCTGGCTCTTTGGTCCCGTCTCTCAACCGTCAATCAACAGGTGTACAGGTTCCCGAGCCTATTGGGCTCTATCATATCTACACTTGAAACTGTGTATGGAGTCAGCCTCCACCACATTGCTTCCTAATGCATTCCATTTGTCAACCACTCTGACACTAAAAAAGTTCTTTCTAATATCTCTGTGGCTCATTTGGGCACTCAGTTTCCACCTGTGTCCCCTAGTGCGTGTGCCCCTTGTGTTAAATAGCTTATCTTTATCAACCCTGTCGATTCCCTTGAGAATCTTGAATGTGGTGATCATGTTCCCCCTAACTCTTCTGTCTTCCAACGAAGTGAGGTTCAATTCCCGTAGTCTCTCCTCGTAGCTCATACCTCTCAGCTCGGGTACTAGTCTGGTGGCAAACCTTTGAACCTTTTCCAGTTTAGTCTTATGCTTGACTAGATATGGACTCCATGCTGGAGCCGCATACTCCAGGATTGGTCTGACATATGTGGTATATAATGTTCTGAAAGATTCTTTACACAAGTTTCTAAAGGCCGTTTTTATGTTAGCCAACCTGGCATATGCTGCTGATGTTATCCTCTTGATATGAGCTTCAGGGGACAGGTCTGGTATGATATCAACCCCCAGGTCTTTCTCTCTCTCTGACTCTTGAAGTATTTCATCTCCCAAGTGATACCTTGTATCTGGTCTCCTGCTTCCTACCCCTATCTTCATTACATTACATTTGCTTGGGTTAAACTCTAACATTCATTTGTTCGACCATTCCTGCAGCTTATCCAGGTCTTCTTGAAGCCTCAAGCTGTCCTTTTCTGTCTTAATCCTTCTCATAATTTTGGCGTCGTCAGCAAACATTGAGAGGAATGAGTCTATACCCTCTGGGAGATCATTTATGTATATCAGAAACAGGATAGGTCCAAGCACAGAGCCCTGTGGGACTCCACTGGTGACTTCATGCCATTCTGAGGTCTCATCCCTCACTATAACTCTCTGCTTCCTATTGCTTAGGTACTCCCTTATCCACTGGAGCGCCCTACCAGTTACTCCTGCCTGTTTCTCCAGCTTATGCATCAACCTTTTATGGGGTACTGTGTCAAAGGCTTTCCGACAGTCCAAAAAAATGCAGTCCGCCCATCCTTCTCTTTCTTGCTTAATCTTTGTCGCCTGATCATAGAATTCTATCAAGCCTGTAAGGCAAGATTTACCCTCCCTGAACCCATGTTGATGGGTTGTCACGAAGTCTCTTCTCTCCAGATGTGTTACTAGGTTTTTTCTCACAATCTTCTCCATCACCTTGCATGGTATACAAGTTAAGGACACTGGCCTGTAGTTCAGTGCCTCTTGTCTGTCACCCTTTTTAAATATTGGTACTACATTAGCAGTCTTCCATACTTCTGGTAGGTCTCCCGTTTCCAGTGACCTACTATACACTATTGAGAGTGGCAAGCAAAGTGCTCCTGCACACTCTTTCAATACCCATGGTGAGATTCCATCTGGCCCAACAGCTTTTCTCACATCCAGCTCCAATAGGTGTCTGGGCCATGAGTCTGGGTCTGGTCCTCTCCATGTGTCTGGGCCTCCATGTGGGTCTCTGTTCCCCCAATCTATCTTTCCATGGTTGAAGTCTTCCATGATTAGTAGCCTGGATCCGTTCCTGCTAGCCACAGAAGCTGCTCTCTCTATTATATTGATGGTGGCCAAGTTGTTTCTATCATATTCCTGTCTGGGTCTTCTGACATTCGGTGGGGGGTTATATATGACTACTACTATAATTTTCTGGCCTCCAGTTGCTATGGTGCCTGATATGTAGTCACTGAAACCTTCACAGTTCTGAATTACCATCTCTTCGAAACTCCAACCTTCTCTTAGTAGCAAAGATACACCACCTCCTCCTCTCCCTTCTCTCTCTTTCCTCACTACATAGTAGCCCTGTGGAAACACTGCGTTTGTTATGGTGTTTGTTACACACACAGCACCTTGCATGTTTCGTTTGATTTCGTCGCCACAGTTCAGTGACCTACGGCTTCAAAATAATAAAATTAAAAAATCCGTTCTTAAATAAGTAATTTTTATAGCTCTTATTTATGTAATAATTTTGCTGAACTAAATATATAACCCAAAAATATATAATTTGATGTAAATTCAATATTTGAGAGAAATTTATGTTACTGGATCTGGCTTACTCCCTGCACTGTGCAACACGCCTTTAGGCATTCGACAGGTGGTGCGCAATGAGTCTCAGGGATCTTATAGGTATAGCGTACAATTCAAAACTGGCGTGCGGTGACGTGGGTACAAAATGGATTCCTGAGAGCCCCAGTGATCGTCCACCTTTTTTTTTTTTAAATCCCAGCATGCCCCAGGGCCGTGGGGAGCCTCAGTTTCAAGGAAGCAACCATGTCTGACGCATCGTCTACCAGCTCCCACTCCAAAGTCAGCCTTGGTCATGGAAAACGACTCTGAGGAGGAATTACGCGACATATTGTATGATGATGGAGTGATGGATGATGACTTAGACTACGATCCAGAGAAAGACCTTGCACAGAGATCTGACACGAGTGAAGGGGAGAATGAGGTGGAGGAGGTCGTGAGTGTGTACAGTACATGCGCCTCACCCAGCTTACCTCGCCGCCCTGGGTCAACACCGCTAGAGTCGCCACCACCATGTATGTTCTCTGATGCGAGTTTATTTAGTGATAGTACATGTGATGAATCATTCGCGGGCTTCAGTGACATAGGCTCTGATACAAGCAGTGTTGACGAACCGAGTATGAGCAGCGATGGTGTTACTAGGCATGGTTGTGCCCAGCAACACACCGAGGCAAGTGGCAGTGTGTTACGCGGCCAGAGGACAATGACGACAATGTTCCCTCCACATCAGGTGTTTGTGGTGGGCCTACACTACGCAGAACACTCTCATCTCCTGGTATACCTATACGTAGTGCTGGCACAAGACGATGGAGCTGTGTTTTTGGTGTTTTTGGTGGTGTTGGCTGTGGTGTTGGTGCCAAAACTTAACCCACAGGTGTGCTTGTGTGGGAGGAATGTGAGACTTTTGTCCCACAAATTCCACTATTTGATGGTACCGAAGTTGGTGTTACACTGTTATTTCCCTATACAGATGATGATCTGGCTGAAATTGACTATTTTATAGCATATTTTGATAAGGAATTCATGGACCATCTCGTTGCAGAGACGAACAGATGTTCACAGCCTCATTGACATCGGCATTTTACCTGCCTCTCGCATGACACAATGGAAAGACACGACAAGTGAGGCAATGTATGCTTCAGCTCAGAAGCAGCTGAAGTAAACACAGCAGCAGCGAGCACCAGCAAACTTGATGCAAACATCCAAGAACATAGTGTGTGGAGTGTACAGTTAGAACAAGAGTAAATTTTAAGTACATAGTGTTCAAGTGTTAAAATTAAGGTTGCAGTAATTTTAGTGTACAATAGTTTTCATAAACTGTATTGTAGTACTCAACATACAGCATAGTACGTATTTACTGTACAGTATTCACAACTCCATGAGAATTCAAGATGGACATACTTCCAACAAGAAGGAAAATAAAAACTATAACAGTATTTTTTTAGTAGAGTAGAAATACATAGGTACAGTATATAATATGATAATGCATTTTTATTATATACAAGAAAAAAAAGACACCGACACAAACGCCTCCTGAAGGTCACCTCTTGCAATGAATCCAACCCTGCAACGCACCGGGGTTGGTCCCATATAGTGTGTTGAATGGAGGTTGTACTGTACTTCTGCTCCATTCCGCAAGCTATCTCGTGCATTGTTTCACCTCCGGCCTGCTCATGCGCCGCCTGAGCTGTCCTGGTCGTTGAACCGGGTGCTCTCTTTCCTCTCGTCTCCTTGGTTTGTAGTGGCCCCTTTGGTTCAGGATTGTTTTTCTAAGGCTCTTTTCTTTCCTGTTTGCATTGGCCTCTTGGGGGTCAGGTTGGGGAGCTTCATGCTCTCCTCCGGCGCAGGGGTTTCTGCTCTTTTGGTTCTGGTAGTTAGTTTGTTCATTTGCAGCCATCTCCTTTTCTGGCGAAGAATGAGTCTGCTGCTTTCCGGAGGGGTCCTTGGGTTGTTGATGCTTCATTGGTCAGGCCGAGGGTGCACCGTGTGTTGTGTCTGCTCATGGCTCTCCACTGTTATCTGTGCACCACGGCTTTGGTGGCCGGGGATGCGCTTTGGGTTGACTCGGTTTCCCTTCTTCCCTGTTCCAGGGCGCGGGGTTTCCCAGGTCGTCTGCAGAGTTACCAGGTCTAGCCAGCCTGTGGTCTATTCTCCTGCCCATGACATTCGTAAGATTGCTGCTTTGGCTGCCGTCTTCGGGAAAATGTCTTGGGTTGACATTCGGGCACGGGAATTTTGGAGGTCGAACATGGTCCTGGCTGCTTGCTACCGTGTCAATGTTCCTGGACCTTGTAGTGCCTGTGTCGCATTGGGTCGGCAGGTTGCAGCCAGTTATCTCGACTTCAAGTTGAGGAGCAAGGGCCGACCGCCTCCCGGGTAAGTCCCCATTTTTGTTTTTGTCTTTGGGTAGTTAGCTCCGGGGAGCTGACGGGGCTTTCCCCAGAAAACCAGCGTTGAATGTAATGAAACACCATTTTCTGGGTGAGATCCGGAGGCTCCCTCGCAACCCTTCCTCCTTCCTGGTCGGTGTTTTTTTAATTTTTTGACATCCAGCCTAAAGAACTGAAGGATGGGTAGCTTGCATGAAGGTCTGGGACTCCCCTTTCCTTTCCTGTGGAGATGGGGGGGGAGGGGTTGTGCAGACATTGGCTTGGCAATGTGGTGGCATCACGCCAGTTTGCTTGTTTTCATTTGGGGAGTTCTGTCTACTCGTTCGACTCTTTGTAGCAATGTTTTCACCAGAATAGGGGTTTGTTTGGTGGTGCCTAACCCGGTCGAAGGCAGGCAGAATGCTTTCAACCACACGGAGGTTTCTATAGACCATTGCTTCTCGTGCCTCTCTGAGGGGGCCAGGTTCTGGCTCGTGGTTCCCGGTAGGTCTAGAACTCCATGCACATTGGCTGATGCCAGAAATCAGTCTAGTCCTCGATGTTTTTCGAGTACATATATTTGCTGCATCCTTGAGTAAAATATCGTGTAAGTTATTTTATGACAATTTAATGTATCGTATTTCAAATTAAAATTATTTATAATTCTGTATTGGTTTTGTGAGACAACAGGGAAGGTTTTGAGTGAGGAAAATCTACAAATAGACTTTATAAAATGTTGCTCTGGATTGGTGTTGCATGAATGCAGTTAGACATTTTCTCATAAAGTTCTAATATTTTATTGTCAATTCTACAGGTATTGGTAAAAATGTGCTTATTAGAATAGCACAGAATTCCCCCTCGGCTGTCTCTCCACAGCGTGACAGTGAACTGCTTGCTGCAGCAGGTGCTGCTCAAGTTAGTATGACTTTTTCTTTTGTAGGTTAGTCATATTTAGCAGTGTCACATGCAGTGAGGTGACATTATTGAAATATGCAGTACTGTACTGTATTCAATTTAAGAAAATGCAGTACATGTAGTAATATCGTGTGCAACACTTACTTTCAGTACAGTACTGGGTTTTTACACCTGAACATTGCCCATATTATTCATATAGTTTTTGTTTTCTGGGGGGGGGGGGAGCCCCGTCGGCTCCCTGGAGCTATCCAGGCTGAATGGATATGTATAACTTTCTGGCATCAGTCAATGTGCACGGAGTTCTTGCCTACCGGGGACCATGAACCAGAACCTGGCCCCCTCAAGAGAGGCACAAGGATCAATGGCCTATAGAAACCCCCCGTGTGGTTGGGAGCATTCTTTGTCTGCCATCGACCGGATCTGGCACCCAGGAAGGTAGGCGCCCCAAAACAAACCCCTGTTCTGGTGAAACTATTGCTACCGAAAGCCAAACGAGTGGGCAGAACTCCCCAAACGAAAATTAGCAAATGAGCATGACGTCATTATGTCGCCGCGCTGCTGTCTGCCCAACCCCCCCACCCAACCCAGGAGGGGGAAGGGGTAGCCCCAAACCCCCACGCTGGCAATCCACCCTTCAGTTCTCAGGCTACAACTTTCAGGTCTTTGTGAATTTGTTAGGCCAGTGAGATTTTCATTAGATATTTGTTTAAGTATTCTCTTTGTCACAGCTAATGAAACACCCATATCAAATATCATGAGGAGGCATTCACATATGGAACTAATAGAGCAAGAACTTGGCAATGTGATGTTATAGTGGCCAGAATATGCCTGGGATATAGACGTATCTGGCAGCTTTCTCAAAACCCAAATGTCGAGTACACAATGTGTCAACTTTGTGAAAGAGAAAACATGCACTCCCTTGAACATTATATTGTAGAATGTCCCATATTGACTGACTTTCGCCCTCCTGGACTGAGGTATGCTGAACTCTGTAACTACTATATGAATACTGGAACACTTGATATATTGTACTTGTACCCAAGATTGACCATGTAATGTATCAATTACATAATGTATATATGTAAGTGATGTAACTATATAACCTGAGCTTGTAAAAGCATCTTAACACTATCGCTCGCCGTTCGTGCTTGCCGCAGAAATGACGTCATGCGCCGTTCGGTGTGGGCGAGCGTGCGGCGACACCGAAAAGTGTATACTTGTTTAAGTTTTCTCACCTTTTTTCTTGTACTACGTCGTTCGTTTTGGTATAATTGTGTTTGCAATAGAATTCGCTACAGAGGTATATGCATATAAGGTCCGTCGTGACTCCCTACAGCAAAGCCTAAAGTCGGCCAAGTTACCCGTGAACGAGCACGAATAGGCACACCTACAAACTAATATATTTAATCGTTCATTTTTAACATAAATTTTTGTTACGTGTTTCATTTTGGTATCAAATTGTTCGCAATATAAAAGTGCGTATTTTAAACTAGTCCCATAGTAATGGAACATAAATGGAATTTTAGCGAATATTTTAAAATTTGGACCACAAAAGTATTTATTATCTTTATGACATTTATTATCTTTCTGACATCAATTTTCGCGTCACGTCCTTATAATAATAATAATAATAATAATTTTTATTTAGGCAAAGGTACATACATAAAGAGATTTTACAAAGTTTGTTGGCTTTATAGATAAGAGCTAGTACATACAATGCCTAAAGCCACTATTACGCAAAGCGTTTCGGGCAGTTTCCTTCATTTTGGTATCAAATTATTTACAATATAAAGGCGCATATTTTAAAACTAGTCCCATGATAATAGAACAATAAATAGAATTTTAACAAATATTTTAACTTTTGGACACTTTTTGAAGGTCATCACCACAAAATTATTTATATCTTTCCAGTGTTCTGACATCAATTTTCATGTTACATCTTTTATTTTGGTATCAAATTGTGCGCAATCTAAAGGTACTCATTTTGAAACCACCCAGAAGTTGATCGGATAAAAATTGAATTTTTACAAATATTTTAATACAGTATCCACTTGATTTAATGGCCCATATGTGTACCCTGGTCGTTATTTCCGGAGCTCCAGTATTTCCGAAGTTAAGTGTCAGTAATTTTTCAAGTAACATTCAGGTAAGATATATTTTATACAGACAGCCACTGGGTCCACCACTCTAATGCCTTCTACCCTGTGACGTCACAGATTCACGGCACATTGTTTTGATTTGTCATGAGGCTGGAGTATTCATTCTGTGACTTTGTTGGACATATCTGCACAATCAAGGAACATCCGTGAACCATGTCGGCTCCAAATGCACTTGTTGTGTCAGTGATGGCTGACTAGTGGGTGGATGGGCAGGCAGGCAGGGATGGAGAGGCTGAAATGTAGGCAGGCAGGTAGGCAGGCAGGGGGAAGCTGGGAGGTAGGAAGGGAGGGAGAGGCGAGGAGGAAGGGAGGCAGGCAGAGCTTGGGAGGGAGGCAGGGAGGGAGACAGGCAGGCAAGCAGAGGCTGGGTGGTAGGCAGGGAGGCAGGTAGGCAGACAAGCAGAGGCTGGGTGGTAGGCAGGGAGGCAGGCAGAGCTTGCGAGGGAGGTAGGCAGGCAGAGGCTGGGTGGTAGGCAGGGAGGGAGGGAGGCAGAGCTTGGGAGGGAGGGAGGGAGGAAGGCAGGCAGAGGCTGGGTATTAGGCAGGGAGGGAGGCAGGCAGAGCTTGCGAGGGAGGTAGGCAGGCAGAGCTTGCGAGGGAGGTAGGCAGGCAGAGCTTGCGAGAGAGGTAGGCAGGCAGAGGCTGGGTGGTAGGCAGGGAGTTTGGAGGGAGGGAGGGAGGAAGCCAGGCAGAGGCTGGGTGTTAGGCAGGGAGGGAGGCAGGCAGAGCTTGGGAGGCAGGCAGGCAGAGGCAGGGTGGTAGGCAGAGAGGGAGGCAGGCAGGCAGAGCTTGGGAGGAAGGCAGGCAGGCAGAGGCTGGGTGGTAGGCAGGGAGGGAGAGGATGGAGATGGATGGTAGGATGGAGATGGATGGATGGATTGATGGATGGATGGATGGATTGATTGAGGGAGGGAGAGAGGGATGGAGCGATGGTTGTTGAGGTGAAGCAGAGAGAGCGTTTGTATGTGATGTATGGGGGGGGGGGAAAGGGGGGGGGTCGGTGGTGGGGAAAGGACCGGCTCGCTGATAAGCCTAACATACTTGACCCAGTTAAACAGATGTTTCTTAATTAAATTCTAGATGTACATCATATATATTTTTGCTTCCAGATTTTGTTTAGTAATAATATTAGGATAATAGAAAGTTATAAAATACTTGTTTCATGAATGCTTTATTGTATTAGATGGAGATTCTCCAGGCTGTCTCTGGCTGACTGGCAGTCTACTGAGCCATTTCCCAGAAGGGTCTTGCGGGGGGGGGGGAGGGGGGGAGGCAGGAAGTGAGGGTGTGGGGGAGACGTTCAGTGAGGGTGAGGGAGGGGATGAAAGGGGTAGGGGACCTGCTTGCCATGTGAAGATCCTCTGATGTCAAGACAAACCCATTACCGACCTTCGGTAATATCGACCGCCAGACCGTTATATGAGGCTCTAAATACTGGTCTCCCAAACTGGTCGTTATTACCGGCAGATCGGTATAAAAGAGGCCGTTAAATTGAGTGGATTACATGAAGCGAGCCATAGTCACTCGCTTCGAATCGGCAAAAAAATGAGTTCCAGCAACAGAGTGTGATAGTGTTAATCACCTTCAGTGGTTAAGTGCTTAACACTATCGCACCCCGGGCGTGCGCGCCGCAAACTTTGACGTCATGCTTCCGCCGGTGCGGGTGAGCGCGCGGCGACACTGAAATGTGTATACTCGTTTCAGTTTTCCCACCTTAATTCTCGTGCTACGTCGTTCGTTTTGGTATCATTGTGTTCGCAATAGAATTCCCTACAGGTGTATATGCATATAATGTCCAAAAACCTGGCCTGACTCCCAACAGCAAAGCCTAAAGTCGGCAAAAGTTACCCGTGAGTGTACAAAATCAGTAAAATGTGTATACTCGTTTTAGTTTTCTCACCTTAATTCTCGTGCTATGTCATTCGTTTTGGTATCATTGTGTTCGCAATTAAATTCCCTACAGGTGTATATGCATATAATGTACAAAAGCCCGGCGTGCCTCCCCGCAGGAAAGCCTAAAGTTATCCATAAACGAGCACCAATTGGCACACTGCAACCTAATGTGTATACTCGTTCAGTTTGATAACGTCAATTTTCGTGCTTTCATTTTGGTATCAAATTGTTCGTAATAAAAAGGCATGTATTTTAAAACTAGTCCCAATTAATAATTAAGCAATAACTGGAATTTTAACAAATACAGTACAACTTCGATTCAACGTACTATATTGGACCAACCCCAGTTCGCTGGAGCGTTGGATTCGTTGCAAGAGGCAACCTTCAGGAGGTGTTTGTGTCAGTGTCTTTTTTTTTTTCTTGTACACAATAAAAATGCATTATCATTTTACATACTGTACCTATATATTACTTCTCTACTAAAAAATACTGTAATTCATAAATTTACCTTATTGTTGAAGTTGTGTCCATCTTGAAGTTTCGTGAAGTTGTGAATGCTCTACAGTAAATACGTACTGCAGTGCATTCTGTCGTTAGCACTGTGTTGATTAAAAGTAGTTCTGCTGTATGTTGAGTACTACAATACAGTTTATGAAAACTATTGTACACTATAATTACTGCAACTTTAATTTTAACACTGTGTACACACTTAAATTTAACACTTGTTCTAACTATTCATGCTGCACACGATGTTTTTAGATGTTTGCATCAGCATTGCTGGTGCTCGCTGCTGCTGTGGGTTCAGCTGCTTCTCGGCTGGTGCTGGCTGCTGTTGTACCAGTGCTGGGTACAACTGTGCTTGTGCTGGGTACGGCTGTTGTACCAGTGCTGAGTACAACTGTGCTCGTGCTGGGTAAGGCTGTTCTCGTGCTGGGTACGGTTGTTCTCGTGCTGGGTTCGGCTGTTCTCGTGCTTGGTGTCTGTTCTCTTGCTGGGTACGGCTGTTCTTGTGCTTGGTACGGCTGTTCTCCTGCTGGGTATGGCTGTTCTCCTGCTGGGTACGGCTGTTCTCTTGCTGGGTACGGCTGTTCTCGTGCTGGGTACGGCTGTTCTCATGCTGGGTACGGCTGTTCTCGTGCTGGGTACGGCTGTTCTCGTGTTGGGTACGGCTGTTCTCGTGCTGGTTGATTTTCTGCTACTAGTTCTTGCAAAATATTGCTTCATTTCTGGCATTAATAAGGCACTATTAGTAAGCCCCTGAGACATTTTGTTTTATAACCAAAGAGCTGTAGTAAAAAAATGGTCAATTCCACGATTATTCTTCCACCGGCGGATAAATACTGTACGTCAATCGCAGACAAAGCTAAGGGCACTGGGTGCATACTGTATACATACTGACGGTCTTGGCCTCCACCACCTTCTCACTTAACTTGTTCCAACCGTCTACCACTCTATTTGTGAAGGTGAATTTTCTTACATTTCTTCGGCATCTGTGTTTAGCTAGTTTAAATTTTTTTTTTTTTTTTTTTTTTTTTTTTTGAGATATATACAAGAGTTGTTACATTCTTGTACAGCCACTAGTACGCGTAGCGTTTCGGGCAGGTCCCTGGAATACGATCCCCTGCCGCGAAGAATCGTTTTTTCATCCAAGTACACATTTTACTGTTGCGTTAAACAGAGGCTACAGTTAAGGAATTGCGCCCAGTAAATCCTCCCCGGCCAGGATACGAACCCATGACATAGCGCTCGCGGAACGCCAGGCGAGTGTCTTACCACTACACCACGGAGACTGCAAATCTATGACCTCTTGTTCTTGAAGTTCCAGGTCTCAGGAAATCTTCCCTGTCGATTTTATCAATTCCTGTTACTATTTTGTACATAGTGATCATATCACCTCTTTTTCTTCTGTCTTCTAGTTTTGGCATATTTAATGCTTCTAACCTCTCCTCGTAGCTCTTGTCCTTCAGTTCTGGGAGCCACTTAGTGGCATGTCGTTGCACCTTTTTGAGTTTGTTGATGTGCTTCTTAAGATATGGGCACCATACAACCGCTGCATATTCCAGCTTTGGTCTAATATAAGTCGTGAACAATTTCTTTAGTATTTCTCCATCCATGTATTTAAAAGCAATTCTAAGGTTAGAAAGTGTAGCATAGGCTCCTCGCACAATGTTCTTAATGTGGTCCTCAGGTGACATTTTTCTATCAAAAACCACCCCTAGATCCTTTTCTTTATCAGAATTCTTTAGAGATTTCTCACATAATTTATAGGTTGTGTGGGGTCTATGTTCTCCAATTCCACATTCCATAACATGGCATTTATTCACATTAAATTCCATTTGCCAAGTGTTGCTCCATATACTTATTTTGTCCAGGTCTTCTTGAAGGGCATGACAATCATCTAAGTTTCTTATCTTCCCTATTATCTTAGCAAAATTAGCAAACATGTTCATGTAATTGTGTATTCCCACTGGTAGATCGTTTATGTAGACAATGAACATTACCGGTGCAAGAACTGAACCCTGAGGTACTCCACTTGTGACATTCCTCCAATCCGATACCTTGCCTCTGATTATGGCCCTCATTTTTCTGTCAGTTAGGAAATTTTTCATCCATGTTAGTAGCTTACCTGTCACTCCTCCAATATGTTCCAGTTTCCAGAACAACCTCTTATGGGGAACTCTGTCGAAAGCCTTTTTTAGGTCCAGATAGATGCAGTCAACCCAACCATCTTTCCTGTAAAATCTCTGTGGCTCGATCATAAAAACTGAGCAAGTTCGTTACACAGGATCTTCCAGATCGAAAACCATACTGTCTGTCTGATATTATAGCGTTTTCCTCCAAGTGTTCTACCCATTTAGTTTTAATTATTTTTTCCAATATTTTGACTATTACACTTGTCAATGATACAGGTCTATAATTAAGGGGGTCTTCCCTGTTTCCACTTTTGTAGATTGGAACTATGTTAGCCTTTTTCCACACATCAGCTACAGCTCCTGTACACAGGGATGCCTGAAAAATCAGTTGAAGTGGAAGGCTGAGCTCAGGTGCACATTCTCTCAAAACCCATGGTGAAACTCCATCTGGACCAACTGCTTTGTTCTTACTTAGCTCCTTGAGCATTTTTTCCACTTCATCTCTAGACACCTCTATGTGCTCTATGTTGTTCTCTGGAATTCTTATTGTATCTGGTTCCCTAAAGATTTCATTTTGTACAAACACACTTTGGAACTTTTCGTTAAGTGTTTCACACATTTCCTTTTCATCTTCCGTGAATCTATTTCCCATTTTCAACCTCTGAATATTATCCTTTACCTGCAATTTGTTGTTTATGAATTTATAGAATAGACCTGGTTCTGTTTTACATTTGTCTTCAATCCTTTTTTCAAAATTTCTTTCTGCCTCTCTCTTCACTGCCGTGTAGTTGTTTCTCGCATCTTTGTATCGCTGGTATGTTTGGGGGTTCGGCCTCTTCCTGTATTGATTCCATTTTTGTGTCTTTTGGTCTCTAGCCCTCTCGCAATTTCTATTGAACCAATCCTGTTTCCTAGTTCTGCATCTCTGTTTTGGTATAAATTTTTTTGTGCCTTTATCATATATTTCACAAAACTTGATATACATCTCATTCACCTTGCATACATCTCATTCACTTCCTTGCCTAGCATCAAGTCTGTCCAATTATACTCACTAAAAAAATTTCTAAGGTCACCATAATGTCCTCTCCTGAAGTCTGGTTTTTCAACTGCTTCAACCTCCTTATTTTCTTCCAGCTTATAACGCATTGCATACTTTATTCCCCAAAAGACATGGTCACTTTTACCCAAGGGAGGAAGGTACTGAATGTCAAATATCTCTTCCTCCTTCCTGGTAAATATCAAATCTAGCATGGAGGGAACGTCCCCTTCCCTCATCCTCGTAGCTTGTTTAACATGTTGATACAAGAATGTTTCCAGGATGAGGTCTACAAATTTACGGGTCCAAATATCTTCTGTTTTAGCTTCATATGCTTCCCAGTCTATGGATTTCAAGTTGAAGTCACCGACTATCAACAGTCGTGATCTATCGTTATCCGCTCTCGCTATAATCACTCTCATTATTGTTATAAAACCTTCACGTTTACTATCTAGCTCCTCCTTTGACCATGTGCTGCTTGGCGGTGGACTATATGCATTTATTATCATTAGTTTATCATCCTCATGGCAGATCTCTAGTGCTATTATGTCAACTTCTTGTGGATTGGCAGTCATTATTTCGTTCACCTTTAGGTGTTCTTTTACCAGCACAGCAACGCCACCGCCTTTCCTAATTTTTCTGTCCCGTCTCCAAATTGAGTAGCCCCTTGGGAATATGACCTCATTTAAAATTTCATCTTCAAGTTTTGTCTCCGTGAGTGCAACAATGTCTGGTGTCTGCAGCTGTATTACATCACTTAACTCCAGTATCTTCGATCTCACTCCATCTATGTTGGTGTATGCAATCTTCAGGAACTTGTTCCCCCTCTCCTTATTCTTCACTCCCCCTTTCTCTATTGATTTTGTTGGTTTGCCTTTATGTACCACTTTACTGGTTTGCCTACCCCTATCACTTTGTAGAAAAAAGAATTTATTTCTTCTTCATTCCTGCTCTCATTTAAATGTTTTGCCTCGGCGAGGTTCAGTTTCAGCTTCTCTCTATCTTCTTTTGAAAGATCTCGTCTTAACGACCACCCTTTCCCATCCTCATCACTTTGCAATTTTCTAGCATTCCTTAGTACTTCTTCCATCTGTTTGGCACCGTTTAGGGTGATCCTCAAAGGCCGATCTTTCCCTTTTACGTACCTGCCTATTCTCCTGTAGTCGCACACATTCTCTATGGTTGTAAGACCTTCTACGAGGCCAACAATTTTATCTACTTCTTTAGCTTCTTCTACAGCTCTTTCTGACCTAGATATTATCGCCTTTTCTTTGCAGCCAAAAATGATCAGGGACTTACTCCGATCAACTGTGTTTTGCACCAACTTCGGGTTAGATGCCAATTCTTTCCTCACTTCTAGCCTAATGTTTGTTTTATCTTGGTTGCTGCAGTGTTTGACTTCCTTTACTGCTTCTTCTATTTTTTCCTTCTCCTTATGTGCGTGCTGTTTCTCCTTATCTTCCTTATGTGCGTGCTGTTTGGTGTGAACGGCTAACAAACGACTTTATTCTTTATTTGGTGCCGGCATCACTTTAGCTTTGGTGACATGTATACATATGTTCCTATAGAACATTTCATTGGCAACACATTGATACCAAAATAAAACACGTGCATCGAAAATGAAGGTCAAAAACATGAGAAGAGTATAAACTTTTCAGTAGTGGTGTAGCGCATGTGCAGTTGGGCGTGCGGTAGCGGGTAACCCTTGGGCAACTTCCCACGGTCTTGCGGGTGGGGCGAGCCTATGATTTGTATTTTATATTCATATGTCCGTGTAGGGAATTTTATTGAGGTCACAGTGATACCAAAATTAACGACGTAGAACAATTCTGGGGTTGACAAACATGAAAAGAGCATGAATATTTCATTGCAGTTTGGCGCTCACGGCTAACGATCGTCATAGTTTCTTATTTGGTGTGGGTCTCATGTCGGCTTTGGAGAAATTTTATAGATATATTCCTCTAGAGCATTCTCTTGCAAACAAAATGATACCAAACTTAAATACATACATGGAAATTTAAGATGAGCAGACCAAAAAGACTATAAACATTTAAGTGTCGCTGCGCGGTCTCCCGAAACGAATGGCGCATACTGGGGAAAGTTACACAGGGACTGTCGGGCGCGTGAAAGTGTTAAGGAGGGATCCTCTCTCTGCAACTTATGGAACTCCGGTACGGTGAGATTCGATGGGAGGTTCTGAGAATCTTTAGAGACAGCTGAAGTAGAGGGAGAAGCTGATTGCGGGAGTGCAGCTTGAGCACGCGTCGTCACCAAGACAGGAGGGAAGACTTCATCAGGATCATCTGTTGATGGGACCTCTTCCTTAACAAACTGCAAAACAGGATTTTCCACTTCTGAGTCACATACCTGGGATTTGTCGATGATAATTAGATTCGTAGGTTGTTGACCTTCTGCAAGTCGTTGCCCAGGAGAAGTTGAACTCCTGACATGGGAAAAGGCTTTTCCCGGATAGCGACTTGGACTTCACCTTGTATAAAGGGACAATCCAGGTGGACTTGGGCAAGTAGATATGGAGTAGTAGCAGTTAGGTCCGTGATAAGTTTCTCCGGTGTAGGTGACGTTGGGTACAGCTGACTTCAGAAGAATAAATTGTAGAGCTGCCATGTCTCTCAAGATCTTCAATTTGAACCTTTCCACCGAATCTCCACAGCTGGCAGAGACAGTTCCAGGATACAGGTGTCTGTTGAAGAGAGAAAGATCATTGGAGGAGACATGAATATTCATAACAGGCTTATTGGGTTTAGGAGGAGTTGATTTGGGCTTAGGAGTTTCACTGAGGCCCTTGTTCTTAGGACACTTTTCTATGGTATGTCCATAGATTCTGCAATATTTGCAATACAACACGTTCACATTGCTGGTACTCATTTTTGTAGGACTAGACCAGGTTGACTTACTAGAAGGTGCATCAGATGGTACTTTGTGAATAAGACTGTAGGAGTCAGCCACTTGAGCACATCTAGTAAGGTCGGTTTCTTCCTTGGAAGAAAGGGAGCAAGGGAGGAAGTGTGCAGAACAGATGGGGAAGGACGAGGAGTGGAAGGAGCCAGAGCCGACCAGACAGACCAAAGTACCAAGGTACCAAAGGGGATGATCTGCCTAAATGAGAAATCTCCTGTAGGGACGAGAATAAGGTGGAAATCACAGGTTATAGCAAAGATTATGGAACAACCAATCACGAGTATGACTGTGGCCACAAGACACCACATAATCTAAAATCCAACAATCATATGATGCTACATCTGGAAAGCAAACAGTATGAAGCACCATTAAAATTTTTCAAAAATAAGAGTTTTGAAAAGGTAAATTTGTAATAAAGCCAAGTACAGTTACCACAATTTTTAAGTGAAGAGTCTAGAAGCATTACCTGAGTGAGGCTCCCGGACAGGCCTCCAATTTATGTGATGAGAAAATGGCTGTTAGTGCAGTCTCTCTAGGGCAGATGGAATGCCAGTCACATAAAATAAACAAAAAACAAAAAAAAAAAAGGAAAAGTTAGACTGCAAGTTGAATCTTCACGTTGAGGTAACTGTAGGATAAGACATAGAGAACAAAAATTTAAAAATACTTTACTTAATAAGAATGACATTAAACAAATTACAAAGCAAAAAATGATATCCAAGCTTGGCTTGATACAAAGAGTGTAAATCAAACAAGACAAATAATTAAATTTACGTTACGTTAATGTGCAAATACTAGAAAATGGGGCAGGAATACTGTGAGCCTAGACTGCATAAATCTGTTGTCACACCGAGGTATGTCAACATACCTAGTCAGTAGAGCACTCAGGAGTAATCTGGCTTGCTGGAGCTGGCAAGCCTCTATGTGTAGGAGAAACGGCCGTCCAGGTGGCGCTGATGTCGTCGATAACTGGAAACCGGCTCACTCTAACCACCATTACAATTGTTTCCCGGGTGGCGTGATCCAGGAGCCAGGTGCGAAGGTTGACGGGCCCTGAGGGAAGTAGACTGGTGGTATGAGAATAGGTGATAATAGAGTAGGCCGAATCCCTTCATTGAGAGATTACCATGACAGTAGTTGAAACCAGAATACGGGTTTGTTTTGAGGCGCTTACCTTTATGGGTGCCTGTCCCGGTCGATGGCAGATATAGAATGCTCCTAATCCCACGTGCATTTCTATAGGCCACTGATCCTCGTGCCTCTCTGAGGGGGCCAGATTCTGGCTTGTGGTCCCCGGTAGGCCTAGAACTCCATTCACATACTGAATGATGCCAAAGTCTAATGATATTAACATCAGCCTGGATAGCTCCGGGGAGCCTCCAGGACTCGCACAGAAAATGGCATTTCATTACAGTCAACACTGGTTTTTTAGACATCCATGTAGGATCATAAAGGTTCTAAGAAAAAAGCTTAATAGAGTCCAGAATGTCTGTCAGGAGTACATCTATGAAGAGACTTAAGCTCTACCAACTCTTCACTTAGTGGTCATTTGTAATAACAACATAAGAACAATGAAAACTCCAGAAGGCCTCTTGGCCAGTCTAAGATAACTCCTGTTTATACCCAACTAAACTCAATCATTTTTTTAAATTTATATTTATATTTTCAGGTTCGAAGTTTAGATTTCCATCATCTTATGGGTGGAGGCGTCCTGCATACCAAAATGTGGATTGTGGATGGTCGGCACGTATATCTTGGAAGTGCAAATATGGACTGGCGGTCTCTTACTCAGGTGAATACTGTATTGTGTGTGTGTGTGTATATGGCTGCCAGTGGCCAGTGAGGATGATTTAAGCAATGTACAGTATAACATAGAACTTCCATAGAATTTGTTTACAGTAGTTATGCATTTTCACTGACAATAGCATTACAAAGTTTTAAGCTTGAGTTCTGGATAAACTACATTTTTGTGTGTCATAGTTTTATTGAGATAATTTTTAACAAATTTCAGGTGAAAGAAGTTGGCATAGTTATTAACAATTGTTCATGTTTGGCAAATGACATGAGCAAAATCTTTGAGGTAGGTAACATTATTTTGTTTTTGCATAGATGTCTTGTGATTTTGAATTTGTTCTGATCATTATTAAATTCCTTATTAAATCTAAAAGTTTGACTAATACTGTTTACCAGCAACCAGCAGAATTGCAAGTGCATCTTTATGTGCATGTACACGCACCCTGCCATACAGGTGCCCCTCCTGGTAACACTGTCCCTGTAGCATTGCTTCTAGTGTCTGTCTGTGTCTGTCGATGAAATCACTTTCAGGTTAATGATACTGACAGTGATCAGTGAGGGAACTGTAATTTCCTAGGCTAACTGTTGTACTATTAAGATACTGTATAGCACAATTGTGGTATTTGGATACAAGATAACATTGCCTTATAACCTATTGTAACTTGTGCATTTGGCCTGAAAATGCCACACAACACTTAAATGGAGTAAAATAAAAGTGAGCATGACACTTGGTGATAGATTGTGCAGCACTGCCAACCATTAACTTCTACTTACTATTGGAAATAAAAGATAGTAAACCAAATTAACCAAACTTAATCAAATGTTACCCAAATTTGCCTAACCAAACCTAACCTTTCCAGATTTTAATGAAGTGTTTGATATTAAGATCACTGATTGGATTTCTTATATATTCAGTAATTATTAAGCACTTTGTATCTATTAATATCTAAAATATTTTTCCTGTGATTAGGTTTACTGGCAGTTGGGCAAGAAGGGAGCCGATATTCCACCTGTCTGGCCTCGCCCTTTGCAGACGCTCTTTAATATTGAGAACCAAATGCCCATATCCCTCGGTGGGTTCACAGTTGACACTTATCTTTCTGTAAGTTAATAAGAATTGGGTTCCATTGCCTTGTTTGTGTGACCGTGGGTTGGATAATTTAGAACTATACTCTCTCTTCTGAAAACTTGCATAATATACACTAAACTTCTATCTGTGAAAGCCATCAAACTGCACCCCATTTATTTTCTTCTTGTAGTAAAGGTAATATAGTATTTAAGATAGGTATTTCAATGTACTGTATTAACATTTTACTCGTAGGAATTCCTGTGTTGCACAATGATTTTTAGAGTTACATAGTTTATTAAACAGATGTCGGTTACAGAACTGTATCTTAGCTCCTTTATTTTAACTATAATTTTTAATTCAGGGGAAGGAATGAATAATAGGTCATTTTAGGAATCAAACTGACCTGTGTTGATAGTGTTGGGTGCATATACAGTATAGAAAATAAAATGTCCTATGGTCAATTTGTCTTTGCACCTCTACAGTTGCATTTCAAACTCTGGTATCTTAAGTAATAAAGTTATTTATTTCTGTATTTGAATTCTTTTCAGAGTTCTCCACCTCCATTTTGTCCGAAGGGAAGGAGCAATGATATCGATGCCATTGTTGACGTTATTAGTAAAGCTAAGAAGTTTATTTACATTGCTGTAATGGACTATTTCCCAAAGATGCTGTTTACTAAGAGAAAGATGTGAGTATCCCATAATTGTTCAGGATGGTTTTTACTGAGAAATGAAAACAGTGTCTCATTATCATTTGGGGAGTGATAATGAGGAAATTATCTAATGAGGAAAATTCCTGATAATGAGGAAAATATGTTGAGTACAGTATCCCACAAAGCTTCTGAGAAGATTAATTTACTCCAGCATTCTCTTTGTTTTCTGTGATTCCTAGGTGGGGAATCAATTATTTCCTTCTAGGTCAGAAATTAATATGCTTTTTTGTATGTGGCAACATTAGGTCACCTCTGCTTACTATAATATTCTCAAGTGAGAAGAATTCTCACAAGCTCTAGTATAAAATAATTCAGAGCATAAGTAAAGCAACTTCAGAAGCCCTATTGAATAATGCACAGCAGCTCCTATTTATTCCCAACCAAACTTGTTCATATACCTGTATTCGTCTAACCCCCCATGCTTGAAACAATTAAGCACTTCCATGTCTACTACGTTACCTGGTAAATTGATACATAAATCAACAGCCCTATTTCCAGACCATAAAGGTCTTGCAACCTCATGGTGAGTAGGATTTTACTGGACTGATTCCTTGATGTAACAAAACGAGTCTTCACATTTGGGACAGTAATTTTCTTATAATTATGGGGGATATTTCACTTTTAATATTATGGTATTTAAATTACCAAACAGTACCTAGTGAAATTTGCTATATTATTTTGATTTAAATTCTTTTACATGCAATTCTCTGAAGATGCAAATGATAAGTACTTACTGTTTAGTTAATCCTTTTCTGGGGGGAGCCCCGTCGGCTCCCCGGAGCTATCCAGGCTGCTGATATTGCTAATGTCAGACTTTGACATCAGTCATGTGTATGGAGTTCTTGGGCCTACCGGGGACCACGAGGCAGAACCTGGCCCCCCCCTCAGAGAGGCACGAGGAGCAAACGTGCCCAGACGGCAGCGCGGCGACGTGGTGACGTCATGCTTGTTAGCTCGTTTTTATTATGGGAGCTCTGTCCACTAGTTTGGCTCTCAGTAGCAAGTTCTTAACTAGAATAGGGGTTTGTTTTGGGATGCTTATCTTTCTGGGTGCCTAACCCGGTCAATGGCAGACATTAGGTCATAAAAGTATTTGTGTGTACGTCTGATACCATACTCCTTGTGAGGGAGGAAATGTATATTTTTACCTCTCAGAATGTTTGGTAATATGTTTATTTGTGATGTGTGTATATGTATATATTAACACGTTGTACTGAACGGGGTGAGAATAGCTTGAGCTACCTCATCCCTTTGTGTGTATTTTACCTCAATAAACTTATTTCAATTTCAATTTCAATGGCAGACATGGAATGCTTCCAACCACATGGGGGGGGGGGTTCTATAGGCCATTACTCCTTGTGCCTCTCTGAGGGGGCCAGGTTCTGGGTTGTGATCCCCGGTAGGGCTAAAAACTCCATACACATGACTGATGCCAAAGTCTGACATTAGCAATATCAGCCTGGATAGTTCCGGGGGAACCAACGGGTCTCACTCAGAAAATGGCGTTTCATTACATTCATCGCTGATTTTTTGTCGTCATCATGCAGATAAAAAAAAATGCTAAATTTGCTCCACTATTGCATTCGGGTCTTAGTATGTAACCAAAGGTTTAAAGTTATTCCTGTGAACTGGAATACTATATGAGAAAACATTAACCCTTAAAGTGCACATCACGTCATATGACGTGCTGAACGTTGTTCCAGTCAACTGCGCATCACGTCATATGATGTGTTGGAATACTACGCAAGATTTAAACAGCCCGCGGATACACGGGGTTCACCACACCTTCATCAGGGCTCTTGTAAACAGACGCCATTTTAAAAAAAAATCGTGGGCCAAACTCCCGGGTGTTATTGGCCTCAGTATTGAGTGAGCAACCAAGCCTGACGCACGCAGCATGAGCTAACAGCACTGCTGTTCAGCTTGTGACCACAGCATCGCCAAAAAATGCCAAATTATACTTGTTCATGCTATTATGAAGCGATGATATTATTACAGAAGACCCCTGACTGTGATAAAACTGACCAGGGTTCTGATAATAGCAGGATTGTGGTGATATTTAGCGCTGTGCGCCATGGAAGGAGATGTAATGCTGTGGGAGGGAGGGTGGTGGCGATGTCTTTTGACTGTGTGTGGCCACCTTTTATTGACTGCACTCAGCATACCAGCTTAGTGGTTCGCTATGGTGAACACAAATGTAGATACTTATATATAACGTGCGTATAGAGGGTATAAACAGCAAGAGAAGGTTTGGAGCCACCATTTTGGTGAGGGCGGTGGCGTCGTCTGCACAACGCCACCGTGCAGACGACGGTGTTGTTTACTGGTTACCACGATGGTCTTTGGGCACCATACCAGTTTATTTGTACAAGTATGATGAATAAAACAGGTAGATATTTATATATAATGTGTGTATATAGCGTAATAACACCACACAGTATTGTTGGAGGAGAAATATTAGTGCGTCTGGCCTTGAGGGCGGCCGCCGATCAGCTGACTGTGTGAGTAGCCACATCTCTGTGCCTTTACTCACCATACAAGCTTAGATGTACAGTTATGGTGAACAAAACATGTAGATACTTATATATAACGTCTGTATATAGTGAATTATCAGTCTCCGTGGTGTAGTGGTAAGACACTCGCCTGGCGTTCCGCGAGCGCTATGTCTTGGGTTCGTATCCTGGCCGGGGAGGATTTACTGGGCGCAATTCCTTAACTGTAGCCTCTGTTTAACGCAACAGTAAAATGTGTACTTGGGTGAAAAAACGATTCTTCGCGGCAGGGGATCGTATTCCAGGGACCTGCCCGAAACGCTACACGTACTAGTTGCTGTACAAGAATGTAACAACTCTTGTATATATCTCAAAATTATAGCAAAAACATTATTGTGGGAGGAGAATGTGGGTGAGTCAGATGAGGGAGGGCGGGAGTGGCTGGCTGGTAAACAGCGGTCACTCCTCGTTACTTTTTGACTCATAATAGCTACTTAGTGGTTCGTTATAGTGAACAAAACATGCAGATACTTATATATAACCTGTGCTTATAGTGTAATAACCGACAAAGTATTTGTTCACTGATTGATGAACATAATTGAATCAACAATATGCACACCATATTTTTGAGTACAGCAATGATTCACTCATTTTATTATATAAATATATCAAACTACACACTATTGAATAATATTATAGCAAAAAAAGTATGAAAAATCAATCAGAGACATTGAAATAATTCGGTAATTATCTCTTTGTGGCAACTCCGGCCTGACAGCTTGCGAGCAACAGACCGCCTGGGACGCACGCTGAGTCAGCGCCTATAATTTGCCAGACTTCCCCGCCCTATAGCGGGCAATATATGCCACTTACGATTTTTTTATTATTTTTCCCATGATCAGTGAACACAAATTAACAGGTTAGGAAGAAAAAATAATTTTTTTTTTTTCAAAATGACATGCGCCTGTGGGGATGACAGAATATTAAACCCCGAGCATGTTAAGGGTTAATTGAAGTTCTGACAAGCATGGGGAATAGACCTTCAAAACCAGTCCCGATTCCCTGTGGAGGAGATTTCGGCAAATTCAACTTCAATAATAAACAGATAAACTGGGAGCAAATAAACCAAGTCTTCACAGAAATAAGCTGGGAAGAACAACTAGAAAATGCAAACCTAAACCAGTGCTTGGAAAAAATAAGCTCTGTAGCACTAGAAATATGCTCAAACTGCATACCTCTAAAAAAAAAAATAGAGGAAGAGATGCAGATTGGAACGGGAATGTCGTTCCCTCTATAGGCAGAGAAAATAAATTGTAGAACAACTTGAGGGTCGCACCCTATCTCAAGAACGGCAAAGGAGGTTAGGTAGAGAAATAGAAACAATTTAAAAATAAACAATAGAAACAATCTGACGTCACCCTATCCCCACTGCATTTTGAAGAAGCCATAAATAGTATGCCTATGCACTCTGCACCAAGTCCTGATTCTTGGAACTCCATATTCATCAAGAACTGTAAAAAAAACACTATCGCAGGCCCTTCACATTCTTTGGAGACAAAGCCTAGATACTGGCATTATTCCTGACATACTAAAAACAGCAGAGATAGCACCACTCCATAAAGGAGGAAATAAAGCAGAGGCAAAAAATTACAGACCGTTAGTACTAACATCGCACATCATAAAAATCTTTGAGAGAATGCTAAGAAGTAAGATCACAAAATACAGTACATGGAATCACAGGATCTCCATAACCCCGGACAACCTGGTTTCAGAACAGGCGCTCTTGCCTCTCACAGTTGCTGGACCACTATGACATGGCATTAGATGCCATGGAAGACAAATAAAAAGATGATGTAATTTACACAGATTTCACAAAAGCCTTTGACAAATGTGACCATGGTGTTATTGCACATAAAATGCATTCAAAAGGAATTACCAGAAAAATAGGCAGATGTATCTACAATTTCCTGACTAACAGAACTCAATGTGTAATAGTCAACAAAATAAAATTCAGCCCATCAACCGTGAAGAGCTCAGTCCTCCAGGGTACTGTGCTTGCTCCAGTACTTTTTCTCGTCCTCATATCGGACATAGACAAGGACACAACCTATAACACTGTATCATCCTTTGCAGATGACGCTAGGATCTTCATGAGAGTAGGCAACATAGAGGACACGGCAGACCTCCAATCAGATGTAGATCAGGTCTTTCTATGGGCTATCGAAAATAATATGATGTTTAACGAAGATAAGTTCCAGCTCATGCACTATGGAAAAAATGTAATTATAAAAACAGAAACCACGTGCAAAACTCATTCAAATCATAACATTGAACGAAAAGGCAATGTAAAGGATCTGGGTGTACTGATGTCAGAAGACCTTACCTTTAAAGAACACAATAAAGTTGCCGTCCCAACTGCAAGAAAAATGACAGGTTGGATAACAAGAACTTTTTGCACTAGAGATGCTGTACCGATGATGATACTTTTCAAAACGCTAGTGCTCTTTAGAGTGGAGTACTGCTGCACAATGACAGCCCCTTTCAAAGCTGGAGATATTGCTGACCTGGAGAGCGTGCAGAGATCCTTTACTGCTAGAATCCACTCGGTAAAAGATCTAAACTACTGGGACCGACTAAAGAGCCTAAATCTGTATTCCCTTGAGTGCAGGCAGGAGAGATACATAATAATTTACACATGGAAAATAGTAGAGGGCCTGGTCCCAAACCTGCATACAGAAATAACAGCACATGAGACCAGACGGCATGGCAGGACGTGCAGAATACCCCCGTTGAAGAGCAGAGGTGCAACGGGTACTCTGAGGAAGAACTCTATCAACATCAGAGGCCCGAGACTGTTCAACACGCTTCCACTACACATAAGAGGCATAACTGGTCGACCTCTAACAGTGTTCAAAAGAGAACTTGACAAATATCTCCAAAGGATACCTGATCAACTCATACGTCAGGCTGCGAGCAGCCACGCCCAACAGCCTAATTGATCAGTCCAGCAACCAGGAGGCCTGGTCGACAACCAGGCCGCAGGGACGCTAAGCCCCTGAAGCACCTCAAGGTAAGGTAACCTCAAGGTAAGGTATTAATGTTATGTCTGTTCTGTTTCATTGGCTGTCTCATGCATTGCTTCACCTCGGTCGGGGAGGGAGTCGGTCGGCTGAGCGGACAGCATGCTGGACTTGTGATCCATGTGGTCCTGGATTCGATCCCAGGCACCGGCGAGAAACAATGGGCAGAGTTTCTTTCACCCTATGCCCCTATTACCTAGCAGTAAAATAGGTACCTGGATATTAGTCAGCTGTCACGGGCTGCTTCCTGGGGGTGGAGGCCTGGTCGAGGACCGGGCCGCGGGGACACTAAAAAGCCCCGAAATCATCTCAAGATAATCCTCAAGATAACCTCCGGCCTGCTCATCCGCCGCCTGAGCTGTCCTGATTTTTGGACCAGGGTGCTCTCTCTTTCTCTCTTCTCCTCAGTTTATAGTGGCCCCTTCGGGTTGGGGTTGTTTTTTCTTCGGCTCTTTTTCCTGTTAGCATTGGCCTCTGGTAGTCGGGTTGGGGAACTTCAAGCTCTCCTCCAGCGCAGGGGTTTTAGCTCCTTTGGTCCTGGTCGTAGGTTTGCTCGGTTGCAGCCGTCGCCTTCTTTTCTGGCGATATATGAGTCTGCTGCTTTCCGGAGGGGTCCTTGGGTTGTTGATGCTTGGTTGTTCAGGCCAGAGGTGCATCATGTGTTGTTTGGTTGCAGTCTCTCCACCATTGTCTACGCGTCTTGGCCTCTCTGGCCGTGGCCATGAGGAGGAGGGGGTGGGGGTGCGCAGACAGCAGGGCGGGGGCGTGATGACGTCATGCTCGTTTGCTAATTTTTGTTTAAGGAGTTCTATCTACTCATTCGGCTTTCAGTAGCAATGTTTCACCAGAATAGGGGTTTATTTTGGGGCACCTACTTTTCTAGGTGCCAGACCCGTTCGAGGGCAGACATAGAATGCTCCCAACCACACGGGGGTTTATATAGGCCATTGCTCCTCGTGCCTCTCTGAGGGGGCCAGGCTCTGGCCGTAGTCCCTGGTAGGCAAGAACTGCATGCACATTGACTGATGCCAGAAAGTTACACATATCCATATCATCCTGGATAGCTCTGTGGAGCCTCCTAGGACTCACAAAGAAAATGGCGTTTCATTACATTCAACGCTAGTTTTTTATACAGTTTAATTTTTTACAGGAAATTTGTTTTCCTCTTGCTCTTCATGTTCTTTTATCACATATCTTATGAATAGAATTGATAGAGCTGTATTAGATGGTATCTCTGATACCAATGAGCAAATGTACAGTACTCTGTATTTTACATGAATATTGTTATGCAGGACGTTGTGCAATTTCTGCCACATTTATCATCCATTACTGTAAGAGCTCATTAACTCAGATTTTTGTAACCAGGATCTCCAAGTAGTCTGAATGAATTCACATTACTGTATATTAGACTGTACTGTATATCGATACATGTACTGTATATCGGAATGTATCAGATTGGAGAAATGTCACGAGTGGAGTACCACAGGGTTCAATTTTTGCACCGGTAATGTTCATTACCAGTGCTCTACATACATGCTCTACCAGATGGAATACAGAATTATATGAACATGTTTGCTGATGATGCCAAGATACTAGGGAAGATAAGAAACTTAGACGATTGTCATGCCCCTCAAGAAGACCTGGACAAAATGTGTATGGAGCACCACTTAGCAAATGGAATTTAATGTGAATAAATGCCATGTTATGGAATGTGGAATAAGAGAACATAAACCACAGAAATCCTACAAATTATGTGATAAATCTTTAAAGAATTCTGATAAAAAAAGAGATCTAGGGGGTGGTTCTAGATAGAGAACTGTCACCTGAGGGCCACATAAAGAACGTTGTGTGAGGAGCCTGTGTTAAACTTTGCAATTTTAGATTTGTTTTTAAAATACATGGATGGTGAAATACTAAAAAAATTGTTAATGAACTTTGTTAGACCAAAGCTGGAATATGCAGCAGTTTTATGGTGCCCATATCTTAAGAAGCACATAAACAAACTGGAAAAGGTGCAAAGACATGCAGCTAAATTGCTCCCGGAACTGAAAGACAAAAGCTACTAGGAGAGGTTAGAGGCATTAAATATGCCAAAACTAGAAGATAGACGAAAAATAGGCGACATGATCACTACTGTAAAGACTGGATCCCCCACTGTCAGGAATAGGAAGCTTGTAACTAAAGTCCTCCTAGTTATTAGCAAAATAGTAATGGGTATTGATAAAATTGATACTGGAAGAATTCCCAAGACTTGGAACTCCAAGAACAAGAGGTCATATATTTAAACTAACTAAACAGAGCTGCCAATGCAATATAAGAAAATTCACTTTCGCAAACAGAGTGGTAAGACGATTGGAATAAGTTAGGTGAGAAGGTGGAGGAAGCCAAAACCGTCAGTAGTTTCAAAGCGTTATATGATAGTGTTGGGAAGACGGGACACCATGAGCATGTAGCTCTCATCCTGTAATAACACTTGGGTAACTACATTTGAGTTTTTACTCATTTTGTTTTAACCCAAATAGGAAATTTTGGTTAAAAGGCTATTCCAAATGAGACACTCAAATAAATTATAGTTCAAGTATTACAGTACTTGATTTTTAGATTGAATAGAAATTGAGTTTCTGCAATTTCTATGATTTGTAACATGATTATATATTTGTAATTCAATCATTTTCAGATTTTGGCCTGTCATTGATAACAGCCTCCGTGCTGCAGCCATGGAGAGAGGTGTTCGTATACGTGTTCTGGGCTCCCATTGGAATCATACGCGTCCTGATATGAAATATTACTTAAAGTCATTGCAAGATCTGACCAGCACAGCAACCGTGATGGACATTGAAACGGTAAATTAGTCACTTTCTAGTTTCCTATTTTTATTCAGTGCTGCACAACTGTTAATAATAATTTACTGTACCTATTTACAGTGTGTCCTCACTTGAACCAACTGTATGGGGCGAGGCCGATTCGTTCCAGTGCGGAATTTGTTCCATCCGTCTAGTCCAAAAAATCCCGCTCCGACCATCCCCCCCCCCCAAAAAAAAAATTAACCTTAATTTATGTAATATTTCTAAATCTAAAATCTAGTTTCTAAATCTAGCAATACATTGTTACAGTGTTTTACCTGTACTTACCTTAACAGTTGAGTTGTGTAGTGCAGACTTTTAGCCTCAAATACCCTGAGAGTGCCAGATATGATATGAATATAAAATCATTAAGGAACAGTAACTTTCTAACAAATGTACATTATACACTACAGTCTGTACATAAAGTACAGACCACTAGAATCACACTACAGTACTGAAGTAAACGTATACTGTACTGTATCACTTAAACTACACTTTTTACACTTTGTACATTTATGTTATTAGAACTGTGTTGTACAGCTCAATTGGCACTCCCAGGTAAGTTATGGCTAATGGTGGGTGCTGGTCCAGTTGCCTGGGCATCCTCAGGTAAGTCTTTGCTGGTGCTAGGTGTTGGTCCAGTTGCCTGGGCATCCTCAGGTAAGTCTTTGCTGGTGCTAGGTGCTGGTCCAGTTGCCTGGGCATCCTCAGGTAAGTCTTTGCTGGTGCTAGGTGCTGGTCCAGTTGCCTGGGCATCCTCAGGTAAGTCCTTGCTGGTGCTAGGTGCTGGTCCAGTTGCCTGGGCATCCTCAGGTAAGTCTTTGCTGGTGCTAGGTGCTGGTCCAGTTGCCTGGGCATCCTCAGGTAAGTCCTTGCTGGTGCTAGGTGCTGGTCCAGTTGCCTGGGCATCCTCAGGTAAGTCCTTGCTGGTGCTAGGTGTTGGTCCAGTTGCCTGGGCATCCTCAGGTAAGTCCTTGCTGGTGCTAGGTGCTGGTCCAGTTGCCTGGGCATCCTCAGGTAAGTCCTTGCTGGTGCTAGGTGCTGGTCCAGTTGCCTGGGCATCCTCAGGTAAGTCCTTGCTGGTGCTAGGTGTTGGTCCAGTTGCCTGGGCATCCTCAGGTAAGTCCTTGCTGGTGCTAGGTGCTGGTCCAGTTGCCTGGGCATCCTCAGGTAAGTCCTTGTGGCTAGGTGTTGTCCAGTTGCCTGGGCATCCTCAGGTAAGTCCTTGCTGGTGCTAGGTGCTGGTCCAGTTGCCTGGGCATCCTCAGGTAAGTCCTTGCTGGTGCTAGGTGTTGGTCCAATTGCCTGGGCATCCTCAGGTAAGTCCTTGCTGGTGCTGGTCCTGTAGGCCTACTGTTAAGTTGTACCAAAAACTTTTGAATCTTCGTTTGTTTCTTCATTATGAGCTTCTTCATTATAATATCTTTCAATCCCCTTAGGTGTAGATAATAATCTGCTACATCTTCATCATCAGTTACAGCAACCATATCAAGCAACTGATTAAGGTTTTGTAATGATGCAGCATATGGAATAGGTAACATGCTACAGGTATCTTCCTCCTCTTCCGCATCCTCATCAGCATTACCAGTAACACACTGGATAATCTCATCATCAGT
Organism: Procambarus clarkii; assembly: GCF_040958095.1. Classification (NCBI taxonomy): domain Eukaryota; kingdom Metazoa; phylum Arthropoda; class Malacostraca; order Decapoda; family Cambaridae; genus Procambarus; species Procambarus clarkii. The sequence goes on along the minus strand of NC_091212.1, from coordinate 18,364,354 downwards.
TAATTCACCATAACCTGGATCATCAGCATCATTATCTAACCACTCAGTCACATCAGAAAGTTGCAAATCTTCCTCGCCAGCATCTCTTAATGTCTCAAAAATTGCATTATCAAAGTCCTCAAAATCATAGTCATCTTCGTCTTCATTCTCACCAGGTACCGGACTCAGAATTTTATTCCATGCGTTCTTTAATGTGGTGACCTTCAACTCGTTCCATTGTTTGGCCCAGTTGTAAATAGCGTCTTTAATTGAATATTTCTTGAAGTTTTCTAGTGTTCTACTAGCTCTTGTATCCTTATTAAGCATCTTGTCCTTCCTCAGAGAGCACAACTTCCATTATGTCTACATTCATAGCTCTCTTATAAAGCCGTTTGAGAGCATAGATAACCCCCTGATCCATGGGCTGTATTAAAGATGTAGTATTTGGTGGTAAAGCCATACATGTTATTTTACCATCAGGCGATGTTAATTTAGCAATGGGGTGAGCTGGGGCATTATCAACCAACAGCATTGCCTTTACATCAGTAGGACGAATGCCACGCTCATTGATCTGATGCTTTCTTACTTCTTTACAAAAGTGATTCTGGAACCAGTCTTCAAAAATAATCTGTGTGAACCAGGCATTTTTGGTGTTGTAGTAAACGACAGGTAATCTGTTCATGCAGTTTTTCAATGCTCTGGGGTTGGCAGATTACCCAACAATTGCGCACTTTGTTCGGTGACTGCTATCTGCATTACCGCACAATAATGCTGAAATTCTTTCCTTGCTTACCTTGCGACCAGGAATACTCTCCTCAAGCCTAGAGGCCAAAGTGTTTCTTTGAAGGCATTTCCAGTTAAAGCCTGTTTCGTCTGCATTGTACACTTGAAACCAGCTTAGATTATTAGATACCATGTGCTGAGAAAGTTTATATTTAAACGTATTAACACTTCCTACATCTGCACTTAAGGCTTCGCCACAAATTTTCTTGTTAATGATGCCATGCCTCTCTTTAAATCAACATACCCATCCAGTGCTAGCCTTGAAATTGTCAATGTTTAACTTTTCAGCAAGTCTTTCAGCTGCATTTCTAATAGAATCAACTGAAACAGCAATTCCTTTCGCACGATGCTGTGTAAACCATTTGAATACAGCCGAGTCCAAATCTGTATATTTAGCAGGCTTCAATGTTTTCCTGTTGCCTATTGCATGAGTTTGACTCTGAGCAACGAATTTCCTAATATTATCCTTCTGCTTTTTTATATCACAAACTGTAGCTTTACCGATGTTGAATTCTTGGGCGAGACGGGTGACAGACAAATATTTTCTCTTTTGTTTTAAATCTTGAACACCACGAATGCTGCTCCGAAACATCTTGACAGAGTATAAGAGTTCAAACGATAAAAATTGTTCAAAATTATCCTTCGTGTGCGAGCAACACGTTTTCACACTAGGAGGAGGGGAGACAAATGATGCCAGCCACCTCACCAAGGCCTAACGTTCACACGACCTGTGCTTGTTTTATTGTCCTACTCAAAATTTAATCTAAATAGGCTTACAAATTGTTTTCAAATAATAAACAATTTGTATAATAATTTTAATTTTCAAATAATTTTACAATTTGGGGGTGGGGGGGGGGGGGCTGGAGAGGGAGCATGGAGCTGCAAGTCACATGTTGCCTCTATAGCCTTTACTGACACCACTACCTGTACAGTATTACTCCAGCTTTCCTTGACAACTTCTACCACTGACAACCAGCCTCTACTGACACCACTTGCCTCCTGACAACAACAACTCTCACCAATGCCCCCCTGACACCATTTTATTACCACTTCAGCTGGTTATCAGCTGCCTGGCTGACAACCTGCCTCCCATGAGAATACGTAACTTGCACCTCCTGCCCCCTAATCCTAACTACTGACACGACTTGCCTCCTGACAACAGCTCTCTCACCAATGCCCCCCTGACTCCATTTTATCACCATTTTTATCATCATTTCTGGGGGGAGCCCCGTCGGCTCCCCGGAGCTATCCCAGGCTGATATGCTAATGTCAGACTTTGGCATCAGTCATGTGTATGGAGTTCTTAGGCCTACCGGGGACCACGGCCAGAACCGGGCCCCCTCAGAGAGGCAAGGGGAGCAATGGCCTATAGAAGCCCCCGTGTAGTTGGAAGCATTCTATGTCTGCCATCGACCGGAACAGGCACCCAGAAAGGTAAGCGCCCCAAAACAAACCCCTATTCTGGTTAAAATTGCTACCTAAAACCGAACTAGTGGATAGAACTCCCCAACCGAAAACAAGCAAACTAGTGTGACGTCACACACTGCCGCGCCGCTGTCTGCGCAGCTCCCCCCTCCCCGGGAGGGGGAAGGGGGAGCCCCAGACCCCCTGCGCCGGCTACCCACACCTTAGTTCTTGAGGCTGATGCTATAGGCGATGGTCGTGTGCTCTGGCCCCGGTGTCGCTACTGCACTGTGCTTTGAGTGTGGTGTTAGTTTTGTGGGTGCGAGAGCCAGGAGTTATCTTCAGTACTCGGGCTGCATGCGCCTAGGGCTGCCTTCCCTAGGTGCCCTGTAAGTACTGCCCTTGGGGCTTGGGGCCACCTTCCACAGGCTCCTCGGGGTCTGCCTCTGCTGGTCCGTTTTACCTTTCGGTTTTTCGGCCGCCTGTTGGGCTCTTGGGTGTTCTGTTCTCCCTTGTTACCGGCAGGTAAGAGGCAGTTTGCACTGGTAGGGGCGCAGGGTGCTGCTCAGCTTGTAATTCCCGACATCGCGGCCGGCTCTGTTCCTTGGGGTTCGCTGTCCTCTTGCGGGGTTTTGTTTTTGTTTTTGTTTTTGCCTGGTGGGGGGTTCTGTCATTTTATTCAGTTTGTTTTTGCCCTTCCACTGTTCTCCTCGGTGGCGCCCCCTGCTAGGTCCCCGTGAGTGTACACGTCCCTGGGGTTCAGCTTTAGAAGTTTGCTTGGTAGTTTTGGGCGCCGGTTTGCAGCACCCTGCCTGGGACTACCTGAGCGCGAGTCCTCTTAAAGTAAACGCTCAGGACCCTGGGAATCCCCTAGGGGGCGCGTGGGTCCGATGGATGTGACCCCGGAGTCCCCACTCGCTGTGTGCGAGTTTGAGGGTTGCTCGGTCCCCTTGTCTCAGGGTGACCCTCATTGTTTTTGCCTCTGCCACGCTGCCTGTTGGGTCGGTGATACTTTCGACCCTGAGTCCTGTGAGTGTTGCTGCTTGCTTGTGACTCAATTTACCCAATCCTCTGATGATTCTATTCGGGTACAGGCGGCACGTGCGTTGCAGTCTAGGTTTCGTCTGTTGCAACGCGCTCGGTTGGTTGCTTCCCCGGATGCCCCGGGGCTGCCCCGCTTTGCTTTTCGAGACCCGGACTTGGGGGTGGGGGTCGCTTCGATCCTGGTTCAGTCCGCACCACCTCGTCCTTCCCCTTCTGTTCGTTCTGGTCCCCCGCCCCTGCTTCCGGCCCCGAAGCGTCTGAGGGTTTCGGGGTCGGAGCAGGGGTTACTTGATCTCGAGACTCGGGCAGCTTCGGGGGTTGCCCCTTCCGGGGGGGTGGCAGAGGCATTCGAGTCTTGTCTCCCGGCCGAAGCTTAGGGTCTGACCAGTGGGCCCCCCTTCCTCCAGCTTTTCCGGCTGCTCCGTCCTTGTCTTGTGGGGTCGGGGCTTGGGGAGAGGACTCGGCCTCGGGTCCTGTGGTGACGGACCTCGAGGCTGGGGAGGGGCTGACTTGGGGGCCTTGGGCCCCGCTGGACCCCGCCTGGGTTTTTCTTCCCACTGAGCGGGGCTTATTGTTACAAGGAGTGGGGTTTTCTTTCCCCCCCTCTGCGTACGAGTTGGATTTGGTGTCGGCCCCTCCCCGGGTACGGTTCCGTGTTCCCCCGGGTACGTCGGTTCCGTCCTTCCGGAGGTTTTCGGCTTATCGCATCCAACCTGGTGTGGTGCGAGCGGCCTTTGCAGCTTACCTCCTGCGTGACCCGGATTATGCCTCGGAAATGGATCCGTCCACGTTCAGGTTTGGGACTTCGTTCCCTTTCTGGCTCCGTTACGAGGTTCCGGAGTCGTCCTGGCTAGCAGACTGCCCCTTGTTTGGTCTGGATTCCTGGCATTCTTTCTGTCGTTCCCGCACGCTGGAGTGGCGGGAAGCTTCCACGGTGCTTCAGGTTTTCCTGGGGGGTGAACTTGAGTACCTGAATGAGTGCTTGTTTTCCCCTGCCCTTCCCCGCGATGTGGGCGCTATTCAGCTCCATGTGCAGGTTCCCTCCCTTTCGGCGGCGCTCGTGGCGGAGGACTTGCGTGCTCGGGGCCTTTTGTGTTCGGCCTTGCGGTTCTTTTCCCTCCTGGAGCTGTCTTCGGATTGGCTCGTGGAGGATGTGGGGACGCTTGGGTCAGTCCCGGGGTCCGGCACCTTGTCCTCGGCTGCGCGTTCGTCGGCTGCCTTGTTGAAGCTGTTCACGCCGATTTTGCGGGATGTGGTTTCCCTGTTCTATGCTTCCCGTCTCGCGTGTCGGCAGGCGGTGCTGGGTTCATCCGTGGAATCTGCTTGGGCTCTGGCTCTTAGGCGTTCTTCACCTTTTTGTCCTCTCCTGTTTGGGGAGTCGGCTGTGGCGCAGTTTATTCAGGCTGTGTCGGCGGCTTGTCGTCCGATGTCGGACTTGTTGGTTTTCCGGGGGTCCCGGGGTGGGTCTTCCCGGAAAGGTCGTGCCAGGGCTCGGGGTTCCTCTCGTCGTGGTAGGCCTCTGGTGTCAGGTTTGGGGTTGGCTCCTCCTGCGGACCCTCCCTCGTCTGGTCGGCGCGGTGTTCGCGCTGTGCGGGGTTCTGGGTCTCGTAAGGGTCGCCGGCCCTTTCGCGGTTTGCCCCTTTGACGGGGCGATGGGGGGGCGGCTTGCGCTGTTCGCCCGCGCCTGGTCCCACGATTCGTGGGCCTTTCGGGTCGTGTCTCGCGGCCTGCGTTGGGTGGCCCCTCCCCCCTTTGGGGGGTCGGGGCTGGCAGGGCAGGCTTCTTCTCCTGCGCTCTGTCGAGTCGTCTTGGAGTGGGTACGCTTGGGCGTCGTCGAAACGACGTCGTCCCTCAGATGGGTTTCCCGTCTGTTTCCGGTTCCGAAACGGGACTGCGCGGACCTGCGGTTCATTCTGGACTTGTCCCGTCTGAACCCCTGGGTTCATTGCCCCTCCTTTCGGATGACTACGCTGTCTCAGGTTCGGCTCCTCTTGGAGCCGGGAGCTTGGATGGTGTCCCTGGACCTCCGGGACGCTTATTGGCATGTCCCGATTCATCCGCGGTTCAGGGACTGGCTCGGTTTTGTAGTGGGGCGTCTGAGTTACCGCTTTTGTTGTCTCCCGTTCGGGTTGAACCTGGCACCTCGCGTGTTCACACGCCTTACACGGGTTGTGGTGGCTCGTTTGCGTCTCCTAGGTGTTCGGGTGTTGGCCTACCTCGACGACTGGCTGGTTTGGGCTCCCAGCCAGTCAGCTTGCTTGCTAGCCAGGGATTTGGTTCTTTCCCAGCTCGCCGGGTTCGGGTTCTTGGTGAACTGGAGGAAGTCCCATCTGGTTCCCTCTCAGGTTCGGACTTGGCTGGGTCTCGTGTGGGACTCTCGAACCGCCTCCTTCTCTCCCTCCGGAGTCTCTCCTGCGGCTGCGGTCCCGCCTTCGTCTGTTTCTGGAGGGCCCTCGGGTCACCCGGCGGTTGCTCGAGGGGCTGTGCGGGAGCCTGAACTTCGCGATGGTGGTCTACCCGCCGGGTCGGGTTTGGCTTCGACGGCTGTTCTGGTTCCTTCGGGGTTCCCCCTTCCGCCTCTCTCGCGATCGCAGAGTTCGACCCCCGGGGGACTTGCGTCGGTTGCTGCGTCACCGGCTTCCTCTTCGGGTTTTTCGGGGTTCAGTGCCTTGGCGCCTACCCGAGCCCTCGCTCGATGTGTACACGGATGCGTCGTCTCTCGGCTGGGGTTTTGTGACCAGTGCTCACCAGGCCGGCCAGGGGCGTTGGGATCCGTCCTTCCGTCGAGCTCACAGCACGGTGCGGGAGTTCGCGGCAGTGTGGTTTGCTCTGGGGAGGATTCGGGTGGCCCGCGGATCGACGATTCGGCTCCATTCGGACTGCTCTCCGGTGGTTCATTGCCTGAACCGCGGGGGTTCGATGCGGTCCTTGTCTCTTTGGGGTTGGTCGCTTCGGGTGACTCGTCTGCTGAGTTCTCGGGGTTTGGCTCTCCTGGCGGTTCACGTACGGGGCGTGTCCAACGTCTTGGCCGACGCCCTGTCTCGCTTCGTTCCCCTCTCCACGGAGTGGACGGTCGACGACGAGTCCTTCCGTTGGCTTTGCCAGACGTTCGGGCGCCCCGAGGTGGACCTCTTCGCGTCGGCGTGGTCGCGGCGTCTTCCAGTTTATACGGCGCCCTTCCCCGATTGCGAGGCCGTCGGGGTCGATGCCTTTCGGCTCGACTGGTCGAGGTGGGGGTTCCTGTACCTCTTTCCCCCGGTTCGGCTGTTGCTCCAGGTCCTGACTCGCTTAGAGACTTACCGGGGGAGAGTTGTCCTTCTGGCCCCTTGGTGGCCGGCCCAGCCTTGGTTTCAGGCGCTGGTTGCTCGGTGTCCGAACCCGAGGGTTTTCCCGCGGCTCCGCCTCTTTCAGCAGTTCGGGCCGGTACGTCACGTAGCTGGTTCGATCTTCTCCTCGAGTCTTCGCGTATGGTTTTTTTGACTCGAGTCTATCATCATCTCTATGGTGATCAGGTGGCCTCCTTGTTGGTGTCCCACCTGAGGGCTTCTTCTCGGCGGCAGTATGAAGTTTCTTGGCGGTCCTTCCGTTTCTTTTTGCGTCTTCGTCGTCTTAGCTCCTTGTCTGTTCGGGTGGTCTTGTCCTTCCTCTCGTGGTTGTTTCAGGACCGTCATCTTATGCCTAACACTGTCGCTTCGTATCGTGCGGCGCTGGCGGAGCCGCTTCAGCTTGCTTTCGGTATCGATGTTACGTCTGCGCCGTTTCGCAAGCTGTCTCGTGCATTGTTTCACCTCCGGCCTGCTCATGCGTCGCCTGAGCCGTCCTGGTCTTTGGACAGAGTGCTCGCTTTCCTTTCATCTCCTCGTTTCGTTGTGGCCCCTTCGGTCCAGGATTGTTTTTCCAAGGCACTTTTCTTGTTGGCTTTGGCCTCTGGGGGTCGGGTAGGGGAGCTTCATGCTCTCCTCCGGCGCAGGGGTTTCTGCTCTTTTGGTCGTGGTGATTGTTTTGTTCGTTTGCAGCCGTCTCCTTCTTTTCTGGCGAAGAATGAGACTGCTGCGTTCCGGAGGGGTCCATGGGTGGTTGATGCTTGGTTGGTCAGGCCGGGGGTGCATCATGTTTTGTGTCCGGTTGCGGCACTTCGCCGTTATTTGCGCGCCACAGCTTCTGTGTCCGGGGACGCGCTGTGGGTTGATCCGGTTTCCCTTCTTCCCTGTTCGCGGGTTCGGGTCTCTCAGGTCGTCCGCAGGGTTATTAGGTCCAGCCAGCCTGCGGTCTATCCCCGTGCCCATGACGTTCATAAGTTCGCGGCTCTTGCTGCCGTCTTTGGGAATATGTCTTGGTCTGATATTCGGGCGCGGGGATTTTGGCGGTCGAACAGGGTCCTGGCTGCTCGTTACCTTGTGAATGTCCCTGGGCCTCGTCGGGCCTGTGTTGCTTTGGGTCGGCGGTTGCAGCCAGTTGTCTCGGCTTCGAGTTGAGGGGTGAGCGACGACCGCCTCCCGGGTAAGTCCCTCTTTTTCTGTCTGTGGGTAGTTAGCTCCGGGGAGCCGACGGGGCTCCCCCCAGAAAACCAGCGTTGAATGTAATGAAACGCCATTTTCTGGGTGAGTCCCGGAGGCTCCCCGGCATCCCTCCCTCCCTCCGGTCGGCGGTTTTTCGCGTTTTTGACATCCAGCCTCAAGAACTGAGGTGTGGGTAGCCGGCGCGGGGGGTCTGGGGCTCCCCCTTCCCCCTCCCGGGGAGGGGGGAGCTGCGCAGACAGCGGCGCGGCAGTGTGTGACGTCACACTAGTTTGCTTGTTTTCGGTTGGGGAGTTCTATCCACTAGTTCGGTTTTAGGTAGCAATTTTAACCAGAATAGGGGTTTGTTTTGGGGCGCTTACCTTTCTGGGTGCCTGTTCCGGTCGATGGCAGACATAGAATGCTTCCAACTACACGGGGGCTTCTATAGGCCATTGCTCCCCTTGCCTCTCTGAGGGGGCCCGGTTCTGGCCGTGGTCCCCGGTAGGCCTAAGAACTCCATACACATGACTGATGCCAAAGTCTGACATTAGCATATCAGCCTGGGATAGCTCCGGGGAGCCTCTGGGACTCACCCAGAAAATGGCGTTTCATTACATTCAACGCTGGTTTTCTCCCTAGAAACAATGGGTAAGGATAATAAAACACTATACATGTATAACTGTTTACACTCTGGCAAATCATAGTTGATGACAGCCAGCTCCGACGCTCGGCCTCGGTGACCGCTTGGGCGAACATTCCTCACTTAATCAAACATTTGTATGTTCCACTGAACATTTGGTACCGAATTCAATTTGTTCGGCTCTTCCGGGAATTCGATAGAGCGGGGTTCGTTAGACTGAGGAAGCACTGTATTTAAATACCCATGTATGACAACTAACATAACTAACATGGTGTGCAGATAATGTTCACATGGATGCTTGGAGAAGTCTGCTGTGAGTGTTTTTAATGCCAGGTTCAATATTTCTTGGTTATGAGAAATATTCTGTAGTTTTGTCAGTTTCTTAGGCTCATTCCTTTATCATTTGCATCTGTCTTATGCAGACTTTATTTGACCAAACCACACACCAGAAGATGAAGAGACGACAACGTTTTGGTCCATCCTGGACCATTATCAAGTTAATTGTGATAATGATCCAGGACAGACCGAAACATTGTTGCCTCTTCATCTACTGGTGTGTGGTTTAGTCATCATATCTTCAGCCATGTTATTGTGACTCACCGACTGCTGACTTTATTTGCTTTTGATAGATCTGCTATAATTATAATTACTGTATAATAGTTTCTAATTTTACCTTAACAAGGAAGTTATTTCTGTTAGAAATATTTGTTTAGAGTTTTAATGTTGTTGAAAAATTTGGGTACCTGGTTGATACCTGCTTGATGGGGTTCTGGGAGTTCTTCTACTCCCCAAGCCCGGCCCGCGGCCAGGCTTGACTTGTGAGAGTTTGGTCCACCAGGCTGTTGCTTGGAGTGGTCCGCAGGCCCACATACCCACCACAGCCCGGCTGATCCGGAACTTCTCTTAGAAAACAGTCCAGTTTTCTCTTGAAGATGTCCTCTTGAAGGGTTTTTGTAAACAGTACAACTGAAGGGGAAATAAATGCTGACCTGTGGAATATAATGTGAGGTGGACATGTGATGTCATAGCTACCAATAGAATTGGGTTAAAGTTGTAATCAGATATTTGGAATGCAAATTCAAGCCCTTATCACAGTTGAAATGGGATTAAAATAAGAACAAAATTTGGATTATGATGGTATGTCAAATGAAATCCATATTTAATGTATTGTATATATTTTTTTCAGCGCTTGTTTGTAGTTCCAGCATATACAGAAGAGCAGCAAGAAATACCATTTGGCCGAGTTAACCACAACAAGTACATGGTGACGGATAATACTGCTTATATTGGTAAGTGTTTTTCCTTCGCTTTCATATTAGTGTACAAAACTTATCATTTGAGTTCAATCAAGGTATGTATGAGTCTGGCACACTTGTCATTTGTAAATGAATGAATGTAAAAATACTAATCCTATGTAATCTCATCAACCCATTGTACCATCTTGCAAATAAATTATTATTATTATTACTTAGTAGCAAAGAAAAACTGCCTCTTTGGCATAGTTTCTACAAGCAGAGATTTGCCTGAAATTTGTCAAATTTGTTAGGTGCTTATTTTGTGAACACATGACTGGAAGGTCTATGCAGATTTAATTGATGCTATTTTCTTCATATCCATGTACTGTACATTATTTATTAACCCTTTTACTTGCATTATCAGATTGCAGTGATTAATTATTTTAAAATTTTCACTTTGAGCATTGTAAGTAAGGAATACTCTTTTTCTGGGGGAGCCCCTACGGCTTCCCGGAGCTATCCATGGCTGATATGGATACTCTAACTATTTTGCATCAGCCGATGTGGGTGGAGTTCTAGCCTAGCGGGGACCACGAGCCAGAACCTGGCCCCCTCACAGAGGCACGGGGAGCAATGGCCCATAGAAATGCACATGTGATTTGGAGCATTCTATATCTGCCATCGACTGGGACAGGCACCCAGAAAGGTAAGTGCCACAAAACAAACCCCTATTCTGGTTAACAACGAAAATTGACAAACGAGTGGACAGAACTCCCCAAAAGAAAAACGAGCAAACAAGCACGATGTCACACGAGTCGCGCCACATGTCTGCGCAGCTCCCCCCTCCCCGGGAGGGGGAAGGGGGAGCCCCAGACCCCTGAGCCGGCGATCCACACCCCAGTTCCTCGGCTGATGGGATCGTGCATGGTCGTGAGGCTCCAGCTCCAATCTTGTCTCAGTGCTGTGACTTGTTTTCAGTGCTGCTCTTACGGTGGTTGTGTGAGCTGGGAGTAGTTTTCTCAGGTACTCAGGCTGCATGTGCTTAGGTTCACCTTCCCTGAGTGCCCTTTAAGTACCGCCCTTTTGGGCTTGGGGCTGCCTTCCACAAGTCACCTTGGGTCTACCTCTGTTGGCTTTTTGCTGCTTGGCATTTGGCCGCCCCGAGTGTTTGGGGGTTTTCCTCCCTTGTTTACCTTGGGGTTAGTGGTAGTTATAGCACTGGTGGGGCACAGGGTACTGCGTAGCTAGTTTTCACCTCTAATAGCGGCCAGCTCTGTTCCCTCTGGGTACGTTGTCCACTTGTGTGGTTTTTCTTTTCTTTTTGTGTTTGCCTGGTGGGGGGTCTGCCTTGTGTTTCCCTTCCCCTTATATTAGGGTTGTTTGTGTGGTGGCACCCCCTGCTTGGCCCTCGCGAGTGGACATGTCCCGTGGGTTCAGCTTTTAGTTGTTTGCTTGGTAGTTTGGGATGCCGGTTAGCAGTGCCCTGCCTGGGATAACCCTTAGCAGATCCAGTCTAGGGGCCCTGGGAAACCCCGCGGGGGTTCTCGGGTTCAATGGAGGAGACCCTTGCGTCCCCTCTCGCTGTGTGGGAGTTTGAGGGTTGCTCTGTCCCTTTGTCTCAGGGTGACTCATTGTTTTTGCCTCTGTCATGCTGCCTGTTGGGTCGGTGACACATTCGACCCTGAGTCCTGCAAGCTGTGTTGCTTGTTCGTGACTCAATTCACCCAGTCTGCTGATGATTTACTTTGGGTGCAGGCAGCTCATGCATTGCAAGGTACCTTGAGGTTACCTTGAGGTGCTTCCGGGGCTTAGCGTCCCCGCGGCCCGGTCGTCGACCAGGCCTCCTGGTTGCTGAACTGATCAACCAGGCTGTTAGACGCGGCTGCTCGCAGCCTGACGTATGAGTCACAGCCTGGTTGATCAGGTATCCTTTGGAGGTGCTTATCCAGTTCTCTCTTGAACACTGAGGGGTGGGCCAGTTATGCCCCATATGTGTAGTGGAAGCGTGTTGAACAGTCTCGGGCCTCTTATGTTGATAGAGTTCTCTCTCAGAGTACCTGTTGCACCCCTGCTTTTCAATGGGGGTATTCTGCACATCCTGCCATGTCTTCTGGTCTCATGTGATGTTATTTCTGTGTGCAGGTTTGGGACCAGCCCCTCAATTATTTTCCACGTGTAAATTATTATGTATCTCTCCCGCCTGCGCTCAAGGGAGTACAGATTTAGGCTCTTTAGTCGGTCCCAGTAATTTAGATCTTTTACTGAGTGGATTCTAGCAGTAAAGGATCTCTGCACCCTCTCCAGGTCAGCAAGGTAGGTTTAGGTTGTTGCAACGCGCTCGGGTTGTTGCTTCCCCGGACGCTCCGAGGCTGCCCTGCTTTGTGTATAGGGACCCGGACTTGGGGGTGTTGGTTGCTTCGGCCTTGGTTCCGTCTGCGCCATCTTATTCTTCCCCTTCCGTGGTTCATTCTGTCGCCCCCTTCCCTTCCCCTGCTTCTGGCCCCTAAGCGTCTGAGGGCTTCGGGGTCGGGGTGGGGTTTAGAGGTTTCTGAGACTCGGGCAGTTTCGGGGGTTGCCCCGTCCGTGGTGGCTATGGAGGTATTCAAGTCTGTTCCTCCGGCCGATGCTCCGGGGTCTGACCAGTGGTCCCCTTCACTTCCGGCTCTTTCGGCTGCCCCGGCTTTTTCTTGTGAGGCCGGGGCTTTGGAGGACGGCTCGGCTCCGGGGCCTGGTGTAGAGGCTCCTGGGGTTGGGGAGGAGCTGACTTGAGGGTCTTGGGCTCCATTGGACCCCGCCTGGATTTTTCGTCCTTCTGAGCTGGGTTTACTGTTGCAAGGAGTGGGGTTTTCCTTTTTCCCTCTCTGCATACGATTTGGACTTGGGTTCTGCTCCTCCCCGGGTTCGGTTCCATGTCCCTGTGGACTCTTCGGTTCCGTCTTTCTGGAAGTTTTCAGCTACCCACATCTCTCCGCCTGAGGTGTGGTCGGCATTTGCGGCTTACCTCCTGCGTGACCCGGAGTACACATCCATAATGGATCCTACTTCATTCAGGTTTGGATCGTCGTGTCCTTACTGGGTGCGTTATGAGGTTCTGGGGTCGTCCTGGCTTGCAGCCTGCCCCTTGTTTTCGCTGGATGCCTGGGACTCGTTCTGTCGGACCCGCACGTTTGAGTGGTGTGAGGCATTGACGGTAGTCCAGGTTTACCTGGGTCTTTTCGCTCTTGCCCTTCTGCGGAATGTTGATGCGGTGCAGCTCCATGTGCAGGTTCCTTCCCTGTCGGTTACTCGTGTGGCGGAGGATTTGCGCGCTCGTGGGTTTTTGGCTTCGGTCCTGCGTTTCTTTTCCCTCCTGGAGCTATTTTCGGAATGGCTTGCGGAGGATGTTGAGGCGCTTGGGGCGTTCCTAGGTCTGACGCCTTGGTCTCGGCTGCTCGGGCGTCATCTGCCATGTTGAAGCTCTTTGCGCCGATCCTGCGGGAGGCGTTGCTGCAGTTTTTCGCTGAGCGTTTCGCATGTCGTCAGGTGGTCCTTGCTTCCTCTTTGGAGTCCGCTTGGACCCTGGTTCTTAGGTTGTCTTCTCCCTTTTGTCCTCTGCTTTTTGAGGCTTCTGCAGTTGAACGTTATATTCAGGCGGCTTTTTTCTCTTGCCGCCCTATGTCTGAGTTGTTGGTGCTCCGGGGGAACTGGGGGGGGGGGGGTTCCTTCCCGGCAGGGTCGTACTAGGGCTCGCAGTTCCATTCGTCGGGGTGGTCCACAGGTGTCGGGTTCGGTGCCGGTGCTGCCTGCGGTCCCACCTGTGCCTGGTCGGCGCGGTGTTTGCTCTGCGCACAGGTCGGGATCTCATAAGGGGCAGCGGCCCTTTCGCAGTTCGCCCCATTGACAGGGCGATGGGGGGGAGGCTGACTCTGTTCGCTCACGCCTGGTCTCATGATTTGTGGGCTTTTCGGGTTATTTCTCGTGGCCTGCGGTGGCGTTGGGTGGATCCTGCTCCTACTGGGGGTTCGGAGCTGACGGGGCAGGCTTCCTCTCCTGCGGTCCGTCGGGTCATCTTGGAGTGGGTACACTTGGGCGTGGTTGAAATGACACCGTCCCTCAGGGGGGTTTCCCCCCTGTTTCCAGTTCCGAAACGGGACTGTGCGGACCTGCAGTTCATTCTGGATTTGTCCTGTCTGAACCCTTGGGTTTCTTGCCCCTCGTTTCGGATGACCACTCTGTCCCAGGTGCGGCTTCTGTTGGAGCCGCACCTGGGACAGGTGCGGCTCCAACGGCTTGGAGGTGTCCCTGGGCCTCAAGGACGCGTATTGGCACGTCCCTGTTCATGTGGGGTTCCGGGACTGGCTCGGTTTTGTTGTGGGGTGTCAGTGCTACTGCTTTCGTTGTCTCCCCTTCAGGTTGAACCTGGTATCTCGCATGTTCACACGCCTTGCCTGGGTCGTGGTGGCCCGTCTGCGTCTGTTAGGTGTTCGGGTGTTGGCTTACCTCAACGACTGGCTGGTTTGGGCTCCCAGTCAGTCCCCGTGTCTGCTCGACAGGGATTTGGTGCTATCCCAGCTCGCCGGGTTCGGGTTCCTGGTGAACTGGCGGAAGTCCCGTCTGGTGCCCTCCCAGGTTCGGTCCTGGCTGGGTCTTGTGTGTGGGACTCTCGGACCGCTTCCTTGTCTCTTCCTCCGGAGTCTCTCCTTTGGCTGCGGTCTCGCCTGTGTCTGTTTCTGGGGGGCTCCCGGGTCATCCGGTGGTTGCTGAAGGGTTTGTGTGGGAGCCTGAACTTCGCGATGTTGGTCTACCTGCCGGGTCAGGTTTGGCTTCGTCGGCTGTTTTGGTTCCTTTGGGGACATCCCTTCCGCCTCTCTCGCGATCGCTGGGTTCGATCCCTGGGGCTTTGCGTCGGCTGCTGCGTCGCTGGCTTCCTCTTCGGGGTTTTTGGGGTTCAGTGCCTTGGCGCCTGCCCGAGGCCTCACTCGATGTGTTTCCTGACGCGTTGTCTCTCAGCTGGGGTTTTGTGACCAGTGCTCACCAGGCTAGCCAGGGGCAGTGGGATCCATCCTTCCGTCGGGTTCACAGCACGGTGCGGGAGTTCGCGGCAGTGTGGTTTGCGCTTTGGAGGGATCGGGTCGCCCGCGGATCGAACATCTGGCTCCATTCGGACTGCTCCCCAGTGGTTCATTGCCTGAACTGAGAGGGTTCGATGCGATCCTTGGCACTTTGGGGTTGGTCGCTTCGGGTGACTCGTCTGCTGAGTTTTCGTGGTTTGGCTCTCCTGGCGGTTCATGTCCGGGGGGTGTTCAACGTCCTGGCGGACGGCCTGTCCAGGTTCGTTCTCCTGTCCACGGAATGGACAGTCGATGCCAACTCCTTCAGTTGGCTCTGCCGGACGTTCGGCTGCCCGGAGGTAGACCTCTTCGCGTCGGCGTGGTCGAGGCGTCTTCTGGTTTACGTGGTGCCCTTCCCCAACTGCGAGGCTGTCGGGATCGACGCTTTTCAGCAGGACTGGTCGAGGTGGGGGTTCCTGTACCTCTTTTCCCCGGTTCAGCTGCTGCTCCAGGTCATGGCTCGCTTAGAGACTTACCAGGGTCGAGTGGTCGTCTTGGCCCCGTGATGGCTGGCCCAGCCGTGGTTTCAGGCGCTGCTTACCCGGTGTCCGAACCTGGAGGTTTTTCCGCGGCTCCGCCTCTTTCAAGTTATCGGGCCGGTTCGGTACGTGACTGGTTCGCTCTTCTCCGCGAGTCTTCGCGTTTGGTGTTTTTGACTCGTGTTTATCACAATCTTTATGGTGAGCAGGTGGCTTCCTTGTTGGTTTCTCACCTGCGAGTTTCCTCTCGGCGGCAGTATGAAGTTTCCTGGCGGTCCTTCCGGTTCTTTTTGACCCTTCATTGTTGTCCCTCGCTTTCGGTTCGGGTGGTGTTGTCCTTTCTCTCTTGGTTGTTTCAGGACCATCATCTGATGCCTAATACTGTCGCCTTGTATCGTGCGGCGCTGGCGGAGCCGCTGAAGCTTGCTTTCGGTATTGATGTTACTTCTGCGCCGTTTCGCAAGCTGTCTCGGGCATTGTTTCACCTCTGGCCTGCTCATGCGCCGCCTGAGCCGTCCTGGTCCTTGGACTGAGTGCTCTTCTATCTTTCTTCTCCTCGGTTTGTTGTGGCCCCTTCAGTTCAAGATTGTTTTGCTAAGGCTCTTTTTCAGTTGGCATTAGCCTCTGGGGGTCGCGTGGCGGAGCTTCGTGCTCTTCTCCGGCGCAGAGGTTTTTGCTCCTTTAGTCATGGTCTTCGGTATGTTCGTCTGCAGTTGCCTCTCCCTCTTTTCTGGCGAAGAATGAGACTGCTGCTTTCCAGAGGGGTCCTTGGGTTGTGGATGCTTGGTTTGTCAGGCCGGGGGATTCACCATGTGTTGTGTCCGGCTGCAGCCCTCCGTCGTTATCTGCGCACCACGGCTTCTGTGTCCGGGGACGCGCAGATAACGTCGATCAGGTTTCCTTTCTTCCCTGTTTGCGTGTTCTGGTCTCTCAGGTCGTCCGCACGGTTATTAAATCCAGCCAGCCTGCTGTCTATCCCCCGTGCCCATGACGTTCGTAAGGTTGCTGCTCTTGATGCCGTCTTCGGCAATATGTCTTGGGCTGACATTCAGGCACGGGGATTTTGGCGGTCGAACAGGGTCATTGCTGCACGCTACCTTGTGAACGTTTCTGGGGCCAGTCAGGCCTGTGTTGCTTTAGGTCGGCGGATGCAGCCCGTTGTCTCGTCTTCGTGTTGAGGAGTGGAGCACCGACCGCCTCCCGGGTAAAGTCCCCTTGGTTTTCTTTGGTAGTCTTTGGTGAGGTAGCTCCGGGGAGCCGTAGAGGCTCCCCCCAGAAAACCAGCGTTGAATGTAATGAAACACCATTTTCTGGGGCTCCCCGGCATCCCTCCCGCCCTCCGGTTGGCGGTTTTTCGTGATTTTTTATATCCAGCCTCTGAATTGAGGTGTGGATCGCCGGCTCGAGGGTCTGGGGCGCCCCCTTTCCCCTCCAGGGGAGGGGGGAGCTGCGCAGACATGCGGCGTGGCTCGTGTGACGTCATGCTTGTTTACTCGTTTTTCTTTTGGGGAGTTCTGTCCACTCGTTTGTCAATTTTCGTTGTTAACCAGAATAGGGGTTTGTTTTGTGGCGCTTACCTTTCTGGGTGCCTGTCCCGGTCGATGGCAGATATAGAATGCTCCAAATCACATGTGCATTTCTATGGGCCATTGCTCCCCGTGCCTCTGTGAGGGGGCCAGGTTCTGGCTCGTGGTCCCCGCTAGGCTAGAACTCCACCCACATCGACTGATGCAAAATAGTTAGGGTATCCATATCAGCCATGGATAGCTCCGGGGAGCCTCCGGGACTCACCCAGAAAATGACTTTTCATTACATTCAACGCTGTATTTTTTAGAAAATCATCGGCATTATCATTGTCACGTATTGGGTAAATTTAATTCATAAGCATGGAGAACAAACAGCTGCTGCATGGAAATGACTGCCTTGTAATTACGTAAGTGTAGTTACAGAATGAGAACTACACTCGTGGTGTCCCATCTCCCCAGCATTCTTTGTCATATAACACTTTGAAATTACTGACGGTTTTGGCCTCCACCACCTTCTCAACTAACTTGTTCCAACCGTCTACCACTCTGTTTACAAAAGTGAATTTTCTTACATTTCTCCGGCAGCTTTGTTTCGTGAGTTTAAATCTGTGACCTCTTGTTCTTGATGTTCCGGGTCTCAGGAATTCTTCCCTATCAATTTTATCTATTCCTGCTACTATTTTATATGTAATGATCATATCGCCTCGTTTTCTTCTTTTTTCTAGTTTTTGCATATTTAATGCCTCTAACCTCTCCTCGTAGCTCTTGTCCTTCAGTTCTGGGAGCCACTTAGTGGCATGTCATTGCACCTTTTCCAGTTTGTTGATGTGCTTCTTAAGATATGGGCACCATACAACCGCTGCATATTCCAGCTTTGGTCTAACAAAAGTCGTGAACAATTTCTTTAGTATTTCTCCATCCATGTATTTAAAAGCAATTCTGAAGTTAAAAAGTGTAGCATATCCTCTTTGCACAATGTTCTTAATGTGGTCCTCAGGTGACAGTTTTCTATCTAGAACCACCCCTAGATCCCTTTCTTTGTCAGAATTCTTTAAAGATTTCTTACATAATTTATAGGTTGTGTGGGGTCTATGTTCTCCAATTCCACATTCCATAACATGGCATTTATTCACATTAAATTCCATTTGCCAAGTGTTGCTCCATATACTTATTTTGTCCAGGTCATCTTGAAGGGCATGACAATCATTTGTCATGCCCTTCAAGAAATTTATGTAGACAATGAACATTACCGGTGTAAGAACTGAATCCTGTGGTACTCCACTCGTGACATTCATCCAAATGATACCTTGCCTCTGATTACGGCCCTCATTTTTCTGTCGGCCAGGAAATTTTTCATCCATGTTTGAAGTTTACCTGTCACCCCTCCAATATGTTCCAGTTTCCAGAACAACCTCTTATGTGGAACTGTCGAAAGCCTTTTTTAGGTCCAGATAGATGCAGTTAACCCAACCATCCCTTTCCTGTAAAATCTCTGTGGCTCGATCATAGAAACTGATTAAGCTCAGGATCTTCCAGATCGAAAACCATACTGTCTGTCTGATATATCGTTTTTCTCCAGGTGTTCTACCCATTTAGTTTTAATTATTTTTTTCCAATATTTTGACTATGACACTTGTCAATGATGCTGGTCTATAATTAAGGGGGGGGGTCTTCCCTGCTGCCACTTTTGTAGATTGGAACTATGTTAGCCTTTTTCCACACATCAGCTACAACTCCTGTAAACAGAGATGCCTGAAAAATCAGTTGAAGTGGAATGCTGAGCTCAGATGCACATGCTCTCAGAACTCATGGTGAAATTCCATCTGGACCAACTGCTTTGTTCTTACTTAGCTCCTTGAGCATTCTTTCCACTTTGTCTCTAGACACCTCTATGTGCTCTATGTTGTTCTCTGGAATTCTTATTGTGTCTGGTTCCTGAAGATTTCATTTTGTACAAACACACTTTGGAATTTTTTGTTTAATGTTTCACTTATTTCCTTTTCATTTTCTGTGAATCTATTTCCCATTTTCAACCTCTGAATATTATCCTTTACCTGCAATTTGTTGTTTATGAATTTATAAAATAGACCTGGTTCTGTTTTACATTTGTCTGCAATCCCTTTTTCAAAATTTCTTTCTGCCTCTCTCTTCACTGCCATGTAGTTGTTTCTCGCATCTTTGTATTGCTGGTATGTTTGGGGGTTTGACCTCTTCCTATATTGATTCCATTTTTGTGTCTTTTGGTCTCTGACTCTCTCGCAATTTCTGTTGAACCAATCCTGTTTCCTAGTTCTGCATCTCTGTTTTGGTATAATTTTTTTGTGCCTATATCATATATTTCACAAAACTTGACATACATCTCATTTACTTCCTTGCCTAGCAACAAGTCTGCCCAATTATACTCACTAAAAAAATTTCTAAGGTCGCCATAATGTCCTCTCCTGAAGTCGGGTTTTTCAACTGCTTTAACCTTATTTTCTTCCAGATTATAATGCATTGCATGCTTTATTATCAAAAAGACATGGTCACTTTTACCCAAGGGAGGAAGGTACTGAATGTCAAATATCTCTTCCTCTTTCCTGGTAAATATCAAATCTTGTATGGCGGGAACGTCTCCCTTCCCTCATCCTCGTAGCTTGTTTAACATGTTGATACAAGAATGCTTCCAGGATGAGGTCTACAAATCTACAAGTCCAAAAATCTTCTGTTCTACCTTCATATACTTCCCAGTCTATGGATTTCAAATTAAAGTCCTCGACTGTCAACAGTCGTGATCTATCTTTATTCGCTCTCGCTATAATCTCTCTCATTATTGTTATAAGACCCTCTCGTTTACTATCTAGCTCCTCCTTTATCCATGTGTTGCTTGGCGGTGAATTATATGTTTTTATGATCATTAGTTTTTCATCCTCATGGCAGATCTCTAGTGCTATTACATCAACTTCTCGTGGATTGGTAATCATTATTTCGGTCACCTTTAGGTGTTCTTTTACCAGCACAGCAACGCCACCGCCTTTCCTAATTTTTCTGTCCTGTCTCCAAATTGAGTAGCCCCGTGGGAATATGATCTCATTTAAAAAAAACATCTTCGAGTTTAGTCTCCGTGAGTGCAACAATGTCTGGTGTCTGCAGCTGTAACATCACTTAACTCCAGTATCTTTGATCTCACTCCATCTACATTGGTGTATACTATTTTCAGGAACATGTTTCCCCTCTCCTTATTCTTTACTACCCCTCTCTCTAGCAATTTTGTTGGCTTGCTTTTTTGTACCATTTAACTGGCCTACCTACCCCTATCACTTCGTAGAAAAAAGAATTTATTTCTTCTTCGTTTCTGCTCTCATTTAGACGTTTTACCTCTACGCGGTTTAGTTTCAGCTTCTCTCTGTCTACTCTTGAAAGATCTTGTTTTAACGACCACACTTTCCCATCCTCATCACTTTGTAATTTTCTATCATTCCTTAGTACTTCTTCCATCTGTTTGGCACCGTTTAGGGTGATCCTCAAAGGTCGATCTTTCCCTTTTAGGTACCTGCCTATTCTCCTGTAGTTGTACACATTATCTATTGTAGTAAGACCTTCCACAAGGCCAACAATTTTATCTACTACTTTTGCTTCTTCTACAGCTCTTTCTGACCTAGATGTTATTTCCTTTTCTCTGTAACCAAAAATTATCAGGGACTTACTCCGATCAACTGTGTTTTGCACCAACTTCGGGTTAGATGCCAATTCCTTTCTCACTTCTAGCCTAATGTTTGTTTTATCCTGGTTGCTGCAGTGTTTGGCTTCCTTTACTGATTCTTCTATTTTTTCCTTCTCCTTGGCCACTTGTGCATTAGTGAGTTGCATATCCTTCTGCAACCCGTTCTCGCAAATTTAATAAGTCAATATTGACTTATTAAATATGTGCATAGGTGACATACTTAACATAATAGATACCCTTAAAAAGATTCATAGAAAACACCGACCTTACCTAACCTACTTAGTATGTTAAGATAAGCATCTTATTGCTTCGTAATTACAATTATTACCTAACCTATAATAGGTATTGGTTAAGTAATAATTGTAATTACGAAGCAATAAGATGCTTATCTTAAGATACTAACAAGGTTAGGTAAGGTCGGTGTTTTCTATGAATCTTTTTAAGGGTATCTATTATGTTTAGTATATCACCTATGCACGTAGTTAATAAGTCAATATTGACTTTACGAATTTGCGAGAACGGGTTGCCTTCTTGCACTGTTCTATTCCCTGTGTAACTTCCTCCATCTGTGCTGACAAAAGCTGTTTCTCCTGTTGAATTTCCTTACCTAACCTGTTGTAGTCATTTATATTTAAATTTGCTAAACTTCTTCCAAAGCTATTTGTAAGAGTTTATTTTCCTCTTCCATGGCTTTGCAATTTGTTTCCAATTGATTCTTGTCCTTGCACAAGTCTTTCACTAAACCCTCAAGACATAAAACATTGCTACACAAATGGTCATTACTTTCTTTCAATTTATTGATTATTTCTACATGAGAGTTCACTAAACTATCTAATTTTGCCAACTTGTTGTGTAGACTGCTTATATCAATGCTTTCTTCATTGAATCCCCCAAAATCAAGCTCTGTTTTGTTATTCCTCTTGCCGTCGGCCATCTTGAATGTTCTTGTCTGCACTGGAAATACTAGGGCAACTTTTTCTCATCCAATTTTTTCACTTCCCTTAGCACATTCCTGTTATCTCACCTATTTTTCAAAAGCACTATACCTTTATGGGACCTATACCTTTACCTGGGACACCACTCACTATCATCAACCTGTATTACAATACTTAGGATTGTTGAAATATGTTGGAGCTCCTCTGATGCAAGTGTTGACACTAGAGGTGTCACCTTTTTCGAAGATGTTTTGTGTTGAAGATGTGCTGCAAATGGAACCACTCTCAACTATTGCTTGCCTGTACCTAAATTATAATGATACAATTTTGTTTAGCTTGTTATAAAATGACCCAGGTTTGTCTCTCGACAACTCAAACTGTGACAGTTCTTGTTGCATGAAAACAGTAAGGCAATTGTTATGAATCTGGTGAATATAATCAAACTTTATAGCAAAAAGGTTAACAATATACAGTACATTAATCCATAATATTCAAGTTCTCTTACTGACATTTCTATAATTCATTATTATTTATTAACATGATGTTCTTATACATCCTGTGTACATTTCTTCCCTTCATTATTGATAACTCACATTAATATAAACAATAATTTATAAGTGATATTCCTTTTCTTCATTAGGCACCTCAAACTGGAGTGCAGACTACTTTATCAACACAGGAGGAATTGGACTAATTGTTAATGAAACGGATTCAACTTTATCAAATTCAGACAGTGATGTGCAAACTTTGTCTGTCCGCCAGCAACTTCAGGCATTATTTGAACGAGATTGGACTTCAGAACATGCTAAACCCATAGATGAGTTCTTCTAGTAATGGGAAGAGTTGTATGTTTTACTGAATTACTGTAACTATATTATATTTTAATGTAAGAGTTTGAAAGGTAGATATATCTAAGATATTGTAATATATTGTTATTTACAAGTTAATGGATATTTTAGATACTATATAAGTCATCCATTTCAAAAATTCTCTTGACTGTTTTAAGTGACATTTAGGGAGCCAGTCGACCAAGCGGACAGCACGCTGGACTTGTGATCCTGTGGTCCCGGGTTTGATCCCAGGCGCCGGCGAGAAACAATGGGCATAGTTTCTTTCACCCTATGTCCCTGTTACCTAGCAGTAAAATAGGTACCTGGGTGTTAGTCAGCTGTCACGGGCTGCTTCCTGGGGGTGGAGGCCTGGTCGAGGACTGGGCCGCGGGGACACTAAAAGCCCCGAAATCATCTCAAGATAACCTCAAGATAACATGTACCATGTGTCTTAACACTTTAGCATTCTGGTAATGCTAAAAGATATCATCTGCACTCTGACAGTAAACACACTGATGATGTGTTATACAATACATACAGTACATCTCAAGTTTCTTGAAAAATCACATTATTATTATTATTATTATTATTATTATTATTATTATTATTATAATATATTATTTTTAGCTTTGTGGGCCTAGCTTATCAGAATATGAACCAAAGTATCAGGGGGACCCTCGGGAGATCACCTCATTCAACTACCTATCACTCAAGACGATAGTTGTGCAGCTTTTGAGTATTTTCACAATGCTTTGCAAATTAACTGCTGTTAAGGTATGAAAGTTATGTTTATTTTCTTCTTACAGTGATATAGACTGATTAAATGTGCACATTTCCATATTGTTATTTATATTAAAATATAAGAGGAATGTTGAAAAATTAGGAATTTTTTAATGTTTATAAACATTCATATATTCAACACCATTATGCATAATCTGTTATCAGATGTGTTGTTTTGCATCTACTCTACTGATGCCCGAAACGCTTTGCGTAATAGTGGCTTTAGGCATTGTATGTACTAGCTCTACCTATAAGTCAACCAATCCTTGTAAAAATTTATTGTATGTATGTACCTTACCTAAATAAAATTGTATTGTATTGTATATGCTGCCAAATTCATTTGCAAAAATGTTTAAAACCAAATTTATAGTTATAGCCCCAAAATTAACTGAAAATGTATAAAATGAGCAATATATCTTCAATGTATCCACTCAGCATCTTGAGCAAGGCTGAATGGGCTCCTGAAATGCATGGAACATTTATGGTTTGGTACACGCTAATGGGTTGGAACTTTAAAGTGTTAGTCTTTAAAGTCTTAGGATTATAGCACACAAAATATGGTTTTGGTTGTGGAACTTAATTATGAATTAGTTAATAACTTATTTCAGATACTGTATCTGAAATAAGATAAACCAGACAAGTGAGCTGTGACATGACTTTGTAGCATGAACAGGGTGAGCTGTTGCATGGTTTTGGTGCACATATTTCTTGGAGTTCCTAAAGATTTATAACTTTGTTTTGTCTATATATTTACATTTTTTATAGTTGCAGGTCTAAATAGTACTATGTACCTGGGTTTTGTTACTTGTAATACCAAATTGTATTACTGTAGTACATATTGAAGTGTTATTATTATGATAAGATATATGGGTTTGTGACCCATTCTGCTACAACTTTAGGTTTATTCAGCGTGATTGTTAGTTTTGTACTACATTGTTCACTGCACTTCCAGACAAGTGAAGTGTGATCTTTCAGCCAGTTCTTTATTTATAACACATCATTACATTTTCTGGGTTCTTTTCATCATCAATCTGGTGCATGGAAGTGTTGTTCACATAATAGTTGTCATGTGCATTGCTGTACCCTAAATGCATGCTCTTGCATTTTACAATATTAAAAAACATTTGTTAGTCTTGTGACCAGTTGTGGAGCTCATATAGGTAGCATTGCAATGCCTCAATTTTTCACTTCCTACTTTACCATAAATCTGTGTCATCTGCAAATTTGATGATGTGGTTGGTAATATTTTCATCATAATATTCACCAGTTGTAGAATATTCCATGTTCTTATAGCAGGTTCAGTTTACACAAATATGAGTAATTTACTGTCTTCAGCTCATTCAATAGTGCTTTTATGATGTGACTTGTTTATAGTAATCTGTGTGTGTAGTGAATCATTTTGTTTTAATTGAAATCTACTTATATATATTAGATAAACAGCATACCTGCATTGCTTTATATTTTATGGGATGCTTTAGATGAATTGATAATTTGTTTCTAATGAACATTACGTAAATTTATTGAACCTGTCGATATAATTTATTGAACTTGTTGGTGTAATTTATTGAACCTCTGTATAATTTATTGTATCTCGGTATAATTTATTGAATCCATCGGTATAATTTACTCAACGCGTTGGTGTAATTTACCGAACCTCAGTATAATTTATGGAACCAGTCAATATAATTTTATTGAACCAGTTGTATAGTTTATTGAAGTCGTCGGTATAATTTATTGAACCCGTGGGATCAATAAATTATACAGACAGGTTTATAAATTAAACCTGTCTATAATTTCCTGAACTTGTTGGTATAATTTCTTGTGTGTTGGAATAATCATACATTAGTGGCTGTGATAATTAATTTGGTTTTATTTTAGAGTGTGTAGGGTTCATATTCGCTCAGGTAATTGTCATTACGAGAAAATCAACCTTATATCTACTAGTTATCCTCATTCAAGCCATTGTGGCCAGATAACCAGCCTTAAATATATGAAGTCATAGTGAAAAGTCACTCAATATTGTCAATTCATATAGAGGTGTTGTATATAGGAATGAAAATATATTGTGTAATATTTTGTACGAGAATTGCTAAAAAGGGTGTTTTGTGTTGTGATATTTCTTAGAGATAATCATACTATACTTGTATATTTTTAAGCATGTACATGTGTTAGGAAATAAGAAATTTCTGCAATTTAATTGGTGTTTTAGTGAAGAGTGGAGGGATAATTAGACCCAAATGGTGGTTCTTGTAAAATGCACATAACTTGACACTAGTGTCAGAAATGTTTTTAAATTTCATGGTATGCTAACCAATTCTTCATGGACTTGGATATTTTGATTGTAATTTTTTGTGTATAAGCTAGATGTGAGAAGGATCTTTCATACAAGAAGCAGTGGTAGGTAGTGTGACGGGAAAAATAGGTGTTCATGCAGTAGCTAAGCAGGTGGAATGCCAATCACATAAAATAGTAAAAAAAAAAAAAAAAAAAAAAAGGGTACACTGCAAGTTGTTTTCACAGTGAGGCAAACTGTAGGATAAAGCAGAGGGAAAAACATATAAAAATACTTTACTTTGATAGAAAAATTAAATTAAACAAATTACAAAACAAAATATCCAGACTTGGCTCTAATACAAAGTGTGCAAAACAAACAAGATGAGCAATCAAATTTACGTTACGTTAATGTGCAAATAAAATATGGTGCAGGAATACTGTGAGCCAGGCTGACTAAATCCGTTACCACACCGAGATGTGTTAACGTACTATTTAGTTGGGCACGCAGAAGTAATATAACTCGTAGTGGGTTAGGCAGCCCTATATATATACACAATGAGGGCCAGGCAGATGGCACTGGTGACTTCTTTAATTATTAACCGCATGTTAAACTCCTTTGGATGGTGTGAGCTCCCAGTGACCCAGGTGCGAGGTGGGGTGACGGGCAGTGGTGAAGGGAGATGACTGGTATATTGTTTAGACGTCTGGAAGTAGTTGTTGTTGTTGTTGTTGTTGTTGTTGTTGCTGCTGCAGTACTTGCATATATTAGATGTGGTAATGGGTAGAATAGGTGATGGAGCAGGCCAAATCTCTTCCTAGAGATTTTACCGAAACAGTAGACAGTGGTTCATAATGGTATTTTATTTGGTTATGATCTCAAAATGTTCAGCCAGCAATCAGAGACTACCAAAGACTAGTGGAATAAGGGTTGGATTTTATATGACACAAAAGCTGTCCTTAGATGTATTGTTTCATCTACATATATGGAAAATCAATGCTTAAAAACCAGCAGCAATTAACAATAACCATTAACTCATAAAGTATTTTAAGTGAAAAGGAAATTTTTTTCCTGGAGGAACCTCCTGAGGATCCCTGAAGCTATTGTCGCTGATAGTTTACCATCCACTAAGTTGTACCAGCCTTGGAGGGAGAACATCAGCACCTGGTCCTCTCAGAAGCTGAGGGAGCAGTGACATTTATTTAGTTATTTATGCCACCACTGGGGAAGGCACCCAGAAAGCCAGAGACAAAACAAACTACTGCTAATTTCAAATGAAACCGCAGCTTTGAGAACTTCCAAAAGAACTCTTCTAACAATGTAAAATGATTAAAATCTCTTGAAACTAGTGCCAGCTTCTTCACCCCTCATTCACCACTTGTTTGGGGGAAAGGAGCAGGAGCTTCCGGTCAGCCGGCATCTCGACCCTCAGTTTTATCCTTGTGTATAGTGTGTGCTTTGTCATCTCTTTCTGTTCTGGCTCTGGCTCATTCAGCTAAGTAGTGTTTTTTGCCCTTGTGAGCCTTCTTGTACACTGTGTGAATATGTCCTAAGCTGATATTTGGCCATGAGGGTTTTGGAAGTAAAACAGGGCTCTGGCAGCCTAGTATCTTATCAATGTGCCCAGGAATCTTGTCTTTGTCTCAATTCCTGCAGTGCTCCCTCCTTCCTGGTAAGTGCCCGATTCTTTTCCTTCTCTGTGGATAGTTAGTTTCAGGGAGCCACAAAGGGTTTCCCTCCCCGCAGCCCAGTGTAATGAAACCCCAGTATCTGGGCAAGCACCGGTGGCTACCTGGCACTCGCCTTCCCTCCAGGTTGTCGGGGGTTTGGTTCCATCCACCATTGAACCGAGGGTGGAGATGCCAGCTGACCTGGAGCTGCTTTTTACCCACTACAAATGAGTTAGGGGAGGTGGGGTGAACGAGTTGGCACTAGTTTCAAGAGATTTCGATCATTTGTTTATATTGTTGGGCGAGTCCTCGAGGCTGCGGTCTCGTTTGAAGCTAGCAGTGGTTTGTTTTGTTTTGCTTGCTTTCTGGATGCCTTTCCCGGTGGTGGTGTCAATAAGTACATAAATGTTACCGCTCCCTGTGCCTTTGTGAAGATGGGGCCAGGTTTTGGTTCTGGTCCCTGATAGGCCTATAGAACTCCATGGGTGATACAAATGTAGTAAATGGTAAACTATCAGTGAGAGTAGCCTCAAGAAACCACTGGGGCTCACCCAGAAATTGGCATTTCATTACACTGAATGCTGGTTGCACTGAATTGCAAAATTTTAAGTCTAAAGATTTTCCTTTAAAAAGTAAGAGTAAAAAAATTTAAAAGTTGGGATTTTTGAAGTTCTTCTTGTTTAGTACAATATTTAAAACAGTCTGTTATTGAAACTGACTCTCTTTAAAGCTTATGCAAGGGGAGACATCATAATTTTTAAAGAATGGATATGAAGGAAAAGTATCCAGTTATTGTCATCCAAATGGTAAAATATTTGATAATTAGTAATGGTAATGTCTTCTTAGACATAATAAGATAGGATAAAAACCGATCAACATCTAATCATTTCAGTCACCGAAATCAACGTCTAATGATTAGATGTCGAGATGTAAGTCTCGTCCAAAGCACACACTCAGACCTTGACAAAGCACTCGGGAGAGTGTGAACAACTTCGTGTAAATTTCTTACATAAAATTTTTCTCAAATACACAAGTGTGGGTTTTTATCCTATATTTGATAATATAATAAATATATTTTAATCAGATTTTGTTAGGATTCTGATAGTTGACTTGTGGGATTTATGAAAGCAATACTGTACTTGCATTGATCTCCAACAAAATTTTGATAATATAACTGCAATTATTTCAGAAATGTCTTTGGCAAGACATATTTTATTTCTTGAATGCTACAGTAGTAAAATGTGCTGGAATGAATTTTTTGCAGTAACAAGGTAAATGAGAATTGTGAAGTGAAAGAGTAAACTAATATTTATTGTAAAGTGTTAAATGGAAAACAGTTCAGCATTACAGTATATATAATGCATGGTGATGTTTTATATTATTTATATGATAATTCTCAAGTTATCTCTGGCTTTGTATGATGTTCATAATCAAAATATATCTTTAATATTATTGTAATTAATAGATACCCAGCCAGGATAATAACTGTGAATTAACACATCACCTCTCTGGTCACTGCGTGTGAGAGTATGGTCTCTCAAGATTCTCCCACAGCTGACTTGAATGGCTCATTGCAGTGCACAGTGCACCGATCTTCGTGCACAAGCCCCATCTCTGTTAACCCTGGATAGTGAACTGGCATGTTGGGTATCTACAGAATGCCCACTTAACCAGGAACACGTTTATAATACGGAGGCTGCCGTATGTCCAGGCAGGAAGTACATACAGGGAAGTTAAGCATACTTGCCACAAAGGGTCAGTGAGTACATTGGCTGGTGCCAGCGTGAGAGAGTAGAGAGACGCCAGCGATGCGACAGGACAGTGTCAGGACAATGTCACCAGACTAGTACCTGGGCTGAGAGGTATGAGCTACGAGGAGAGACTACGGGAATTAAATCTCATGTCGCTAGAAGACAGAAGAGTTAGATCACCACGTACAAGATTCTCAGAGGAATTGACAGAGTAGATAAAGACAGGCTATTTAACACAAGGGGCACACACACTAGAGGACACAGATGGAAACTGAGTACCCAAATGAGCCACAGAGATATTAGAAAGAATTTTTTTAGTGTCAGAGTAGTTGAAAAATAGATTGCATTAGGCAGTGATGTGGTTGAGGCTGACTCCATACACAGTTTCAAGTGTAGATATGATAGAACCCAATAGGCTCAGGAACCTGTACACCAGTTGATTGACAGTCGAGAGGCGGGACCAAAGAGCCAGAGCTCAACCCCCGTAAGCACAAATAGGCAAGTACAGTCTGACCCTGAGGTCAACCTCAACCGGCATTATAGAGAATAACAACTGTGACGTGGTCGTGACATGTTCATGACGTCACCTCTGCTACTGATCAGGGAACGATCAATATGATTGGTTCCTGCTCTTTTGCTGCAATGTCATTGGTCAAATTGTAACCCCTTGTGTGTCCCACGAGATGCCCGGAGCCCCAGGCAAGAGCATTCATGTGAGAGAGCCCTTGCACAGAGGAAGTGTCCTGTCTATCAAGAAGCCTAGTAGTGACAAATCACCAGAGTGAAACAGACTGGTATCAGGCAACCCCTGGTGACAAGTGGAGATTGTTGTGAGTGACCTAGAGTGAACTAAGGAGTACCGCTGCCTAAGTAACCTGTGTGTGACTTTACCACAAGTGTACCTGCATGGTATAATAAAATCAGCCACCAGCCGCCACTCTGTGCCGAGCGTGTAGCCCGCCAGCTGCCGCCCTCACTGTGCAACCCATCCTCCGAATTGACAGTACGATTTAATACTAAGTGTAATAAGTACACTTTCTTACTGTCATAAACAGTGCATAATTGCACTTAGGGGGCTGTTACATTTACCCAACTCCCTCCCCCGATTTAATTATCCTCGTTTTCTGTTAAGCCACTCAGAATTTTAGGACGAAGATTTCATCTTCAATTGGCTATACACAAGTTTTAAATATCAGGAATTTCTTTTTCAGGTTTATTAAACAACATAGATTTTATGCAAAATTTTAAAATATCCTGAGTTAATTTACAATTTATTGATATATTTTAGTTTTGTTTTATTAGTTTTATAAAACTGTAATATCAATATAGCTATAAGTTAAGTACTAATTGTAATTAGGAAGCAATAAAATTATTATCTTCAAAAACTAAGACGGTTAGGTGAGGTTGTGGTTTTCTATTCAGTTTTTCAGGTAAACTCAAATATTCACAATATATTTGACAGTACGATTTAATACTAAGTGAAAATAAGTACAATTCCTAACTGCTATGAATAGTACATAATTGCACTTATTTGTCTTCTTACATTTACCACCCCATTTTTGGAGGACGGGCTGCACTGTACTATGTGACGTCCCCACACTTACCGCCAGTGCCAGAGTGTGCGTGTGTCTGGAGACATACAGCACGCCCTCCTGCGAGTACCCCCCCCCCTTTAACCTTTAACTGTGCGACCGTACAGAAGCTCGAAGGGTGAGAACCCTGTGCTAGCCTGTGGCACCTCCCTGTAGGCAAACAACAAAGGGTTGATATACCTGGGCCACTCCCGAGGCTGTTCGATGCACATTCTCCAACATCTTCTTGAGAGTGCCATTGAAGTGTTCTACCAAACCGTTTCCCATAGCATGATACGGCGTAGTGGGATGCTCTCGCTGTGAGTAGATGTCGGACTTGGTCCATCATCTCGCTGGGTAAACTGTGTCCCTCGGTCGCTATGGATCCTCTCAGGTATAGGAAGGTGACTGAAAAAACCTACCAAGGCTTCCGCTACTGTTGTTGTCTCGATGTTCTTCAGGGCAGCTGCTTCGGGGTACCTTGTTGCGTGATCGACCATGGTCAGGATGTACGTTCTGCCGTCCGTTGCATTCGGTATAATCAGACCAACCAGATCAATGCTGACCAGCTTAAACGGCTGATCAATGATGGGGAAGGGCTGAAGCTTCGCGGGCTTCACCCGTCCTCGATCAGTGGTGCGCTGACAGGTGTCACACGAGCGAGTGTAACGCTGTATTTCCCCAGTAATTCCTGGCCAGTAAAACACAGCTTGTATCCGAGCACTGGTCTTTGCACGACCCATATGACCTCCCATCAAAGCTTCGTGCCCCAAAGCGGAACACAGCCAGTCTATGCTCCTGTGGAACAACGAGTTGGTCCCAAGTGTCGTGGGGCGTCTCAATTCTGCGCACGAGTTTCCCATTATGGTGCAAGTACCAGTACTTGCGTTCCTGGTGTTGGAAAACTTTTTTCTCCTCAGCATACCTACGTATCTGGGCTAGTGTTGGGTCGCTACCTTGGGCATCAATAAACTCCTTTGCAGACACTCCCTGAATGTCTCATAATTTCAAAGGTTTTACTGAGCGAGACGGCTTGTTGCTCTCTGACCTCGTGGCGACAGATGCCACGAGCGAGTTATCTGTTAATGGAGTTGCTGTCGCTTCAACCAGAGGTTTTGCTTCTTTCTCCATTACTTCATAGCTTGCTTTCTCTCCCTTATTCTTCAGCTGGGTGAGGGTATGGTCACTCCCTGTGACGTCACCCCCGGGCGAGTCACCCATGGTATCAGCTGACTGAGAGCGGCTGCACACAGCTGAGGCAGAAGCTTCCTCACTCTCCCCCGTTTTCCTTGAGGGTGGACTTGGGCAATCAGAGACTCCCGGAACATTCCCCAATAAAAGTCCATATATAGCACGTTCCTGTTGAACGGCACGAATTTTACCTTTGATGTAAGGTGTGTCGACCCACACATATACCTCCACCATCGCCTTAGCATAGCCATTTGGGAATTTGACATAGATATGTCTACCTGTCTCAGATCCTGGCTTTACTAGGCTTTTTCTTACCATGTGGGTAGTGGCGCCTTTGTCACGGAAGATTTTCGCCGATTTTCCGTTCACATATGCCTCCCCTTTTTGCAATTGAGCCCTACGGAAATTCTCTAGCATCTGGTCTGCAGTGATGCCAAAACCGTTCAGCAGCGCTGTTGTCAATGCCTCGTAATCTCCGCGCTGGTGCGGACCCAGACTGTGGTAGATAGTTAGTGCCCTACCCTTTAACAATGCACTAAGAGCGAGTGCCCACTTTGATCTTTCCCACCCGCAATCAGCGGCGTGACCTTCGAAACGCTTGATGTATGTATCCATCGAGTCGCCCCTTTCATCAAAGTTAGCTAGTTTAGGTAGTTTGACAGTTTTACCTTGTTCAACGTTAGTCTCTGTTGAACGACCACTTGTCTGGTCATCCTGCCTCGCTTGCAACTGCATGAGAGCTATGCGTTCAGTACTCTCTCTGTCCTGCTGATCAGTCCAGAGTTTCATAGATAGCTCTGCTACTTTATTCCCTTCGAATCCCAACCCCTTAACCTGGTCGCGGTATTCCTCTAAGGTGAATAAGTGCGAGCCTGTAACACCTACTCTTTGAGCTGGCGTCGTCCACAAGGACCTTTTGGGCAGAGATTCTTCCCCGTAGAATCCCCCCAAAAAAGTATTTACAGGGCTAAATTCCCGCGTGACTCCGTTTTCTCTCGCAGTGTGCATGATACGGGTGACATCATTCTCAGTGACGTCACCCACAGGGGTCTCAACCTCTGTGTTATCTCTCACCGGGGTCTCACCTCCGACAGCCTCATCCAGTGTGATGAGACTCGTGCACGCCACCTCAGTACTACACTGCATGTGTGCTTGTAACATCCCCTTTTCCACAACCCTCATATGCTGCTCCACTCGTTCCTTACACTCTAGCTCAGTAAGAGTGTCGTAGTCGTCAGGTCTACGAGCGGTCAAGGCAACGTGAAGATACAGGTAGCGCTGTTTGTACTCTCCACACTCAGACATACTGGTGGTGTGTGTACCTAACAGGGCGTTAAACGTCCTCTGAAAACTGCTCGTCACTTTGGAATTTTCAGGGAAAATTTAAGTGCGAAATGTTATTTTACATCCTAGCTCATAGGTTCCAACTAAGCCAATCACGTTGGGCGCCAGATGTGGGGGTTTTCTTTTTGCTTTCCCGACTGCAATGCGTGCGTCGCCAATGTACATGTGGCAGACACTTCACAAAGCTGTTGGAATTAGCAGAGAAAATACAAGGCAACCGTACAGGGCCTGGGAGCAAGGTCGAGTTAGAGTCCTTGAGGGTCTCTTCTCAGACTAGCCTCACCTGGTCCTGGTCCACGTTGGTCGTTGGAATCTCCTCAATGATTTAACACTTTAAGGGACTCCTAGGGTCCTCATCACATTTATAGTTTAGTGAATTTTTCTCATCACATTTATAATTTAGTGAATTATAGTTTAAGCAGTCTCCGTGGTGTAGTGGTAAGACACTCGCCTGGCGTTCCGCGAGCGCTATGTCATGGGTTCGTATCCTGGCCGGGGAGGATTTACTGGGCGCAATTCCTTAACTGTAGCCTCTGTTTAACGCAACAGTAAAATGTGTACTTGGATGAAAAAACGATTCTTCGCGGCAGGGGATCGTATTCCAGGGACCATAGGATTAAGGACTTGCCCGAAACGCTACGCGTACTAGTGGCTGTACAAGAATGTAACAACTCTTGTATATATCTCAAAAAAAAATTAGGCAACTCGGTGTTGAAGACACCTAGAGCTGAAGGCTTGAGTAATTTGTTGGCAGTATTCAGAAGTGGTTCAACGGAAACACCGCATAAAGCTTAACAGTAGTTTATTTACTAACTTAACCACTAATACAAAGGTTCTTGATTTACTTTAGATTGAGATAATATACAAGAGTTGTTACATTCTTGTACAGCCAGTAGTACGCGTAGCGTTTCGGGCAGGTCCCTGGAATACGATCCCCTGCCGCGAAGAATCGTTTTTTCATCCAAGTACACATTTTACTGTTGCGTTAAACAGAGGCTACAGTTAAGGAATTGCGCCCAGTAAATCCTCCCCGGCCAGGATACGAACCCATGACATAGCGCTCGCGGAACG
The DNA here is from genome assembly GCF_040958095.1 of Procambarus clarkii. Classification (NCBI taxonomy): domain Eukaryota; kingdom Metazoa; phylum Arthropoda; class Malacostraca; order Decapoda; family Cambaridae; genus Procambarus; species Procambarus clarkii. The sequence continues at coordinate 18,330,557 of NC_091212.1, read as the reverse complement.
CGAGGCGAGTGTCTTACCACTACACCACGGAGACTGTATTGGTGTCAGAAAGGCTATGGCTGTATTAGCGAGACTCTTGCCGTCTGGCTAATGGATTCGGATCACTCCTGGAGTAACACCTAACTTAACACAGTTGACAGCCAATCATTAACACGGCAACCTAACTGCCGGTATGCAAAGGGATCACAAGAGTTCCAACCGGATACTCGGTAATGATGATATGCAATAACTACAATGGCACTGTCAATGGGACAGGCAATAACATGCACAATAATAATATCACACAATACTAAATTCAGATTCAGATTCAGATTCAGATGTTTATTCAGGTAAGGTATATACATACAAGTGATGTTACATTAATGGATTGATATATAGATAGAGCTAGTACATACAATGCCTAAAGCCACTATTACGCAATGCGTTTCGGGCAAGAAAAACATTAATATCTAGAACTTAATACTAATTGAGCATAAAGAATAAAAAGTGTTGAGAACAAATACAAATAAAGATAAAAAAAGGGGGAACATGCCTGAAAAAGCAGCACAAATACAATAGGTTGACAAACAGTGTTGATTAAAAAAAAAAAGAAGAAGAAAAAAAAAAAGAAGAAAATAACAGACATGGGTTGACAATAGAGGAGTGAGGTAGATTACAGGGAATTTATTAGGTAGTGTTTAGTTTTTATCTTAAACTGGTTGAGAGAGGTACAGTCTTTAACATGGTTGGGAAGGTCATTCCACATTCTGGGCCCCTTGATTTGCAGAGCATTTCTAGTTTGATTAAGACGTACTCTAGGAATATCAAAACTGTATTTATTTCTGGTGTGGTGCTCATGGGTTCTGTTACAACCTTCTATGAAGCTTTTAAGATCAGGATTGGCATTATAGTTTAGCGTTTTATATATGTATAATACACATGAGAGAATGTGCAGTGACTTAAAATGTGTGGTGTATGTGAAGCTCACCTTCACAGACGAGTGTAATGCCGTGATACCACACAGATAAACACGCATACACCGTCGGGTGTCTTCACCTATAACCTGTGTCAGGTATGAGTAGGTGAGGACTGTGGTTGATCCCTCAGATCAACACACACACAATAAAACAATGACAAGATCTTGTACTTACAGGTAGGATACCTCTCTTATTCACTCACTCACTCAGGCACATTTATGCAAGAACTCGTAGGTGCCCTGATAACTGGTTTCCTCGTTCTGAAGTGAGACTATTGACGACAGGCTTTCCCACAAACCGTACTTGACACGGGGGGGGGGGGGTGTACTCGCAGGAGGGCGTGCTGTATGTCTCCAGACACACAGCACACTCTGGCACTGGCGGTAAGTGTGGGGACGTCACATAGTACAGTGAGGGCGGCAGCTGGCGGGCTACACGCTCGGCACAGAGTGGCGGCTGGTGGCTGATTTTATTATACCATGCAGGTACACTTGTGGTAAAGTCACACACAGGTTACTTAGGCAGCGGCACTCCTTAGTTCACTCTAGGTCACTCACAACAATCTCCACTTGTCACCAGGGGTTACCTGATACCAGTCTGTTTCACTCTGGTGATTTGTCACTACTAGGCTTCTTGATAGACAGAACAGGACACTTCCTCTGTGCAAGGGCTCTCTCACATGAATGCTCTTGCCTGGGGCTCCGGGCATCTCGTGGGACACACAAAGGGTTACAATTTGACCAATGACATTGCAGCAAAAGAGCAGGAACCAATCATATTGATCGTTCCCTGATCAGTAGCAGAGGTGACGTCATGAACATGTCACGACCACGTCACAGTTGTTATTCTCCATCATGCCGGTTGAGGTTGACCTCAGGGTCAGACTGTACTCACCTATTTGTGCTTACGGGGGTTGAGCTCTGGCTCTTTGGTCCCGCCTCTCAACTGTCAATCAACTGGTGTACAGGTTCCTGAGCCTATTGGGCTCTATCATATCTACACTTGAAACTGTGTATGGAGTCTGCCTCGACCACATCACTGCCTAATGCATTCTATTTTTCAACTACTCTGACACTAAAAAAATTCTTTCTGATATATCTGTGGCTCATTTGGGCACTCTGTTTCCATCTGTGTCCTCTAGTGTGTGTGCCCCTTGTGTTAAATAGCCTGTCTTTATCTACTCTGTCAATTCCTCTGAGAGTCTTGTACGTGGTGATCTAACTCTTCTGTCTTCTAGCGACATGAGATTTAATTCCCGTAGTCTCTCCTCGTAGCTCATACCTCTCAGCCCAGGTACTAGTCTGGTGACATTGTCCCGACACTGTCCTGCCGCATCGCTGGCGTCTCTCTACTCTCTCACGCTGGCACCAGCCAATGTACTCACTGACCCTTTGTGGCAAGTATGCTTAACTTCCCTGTATGTACTTCCTGCCTGGACATACGGCAGCCTCCGTATTATAAACGTGTTCCTGGTTAAGTGGGCATTCTGTAGATACCCAACATGCCAGTTCACTATCCAGGGTTAACAGAGATAGGGCTTGTGCACGAAGATCGGTGCACTGTGCACTGCAATGAGCCATTCAAGTCAGCTGTGGGAGAATCTTGAGAGACCATACTCTCACACGCAGTGACCAGAGAGGTGATGTGTTAATTCACAGTTATTATCCTGGCTGGGTATCTATTAATTACAATAATATTAAAGATATATTTTGATTATGAACATCATACAAAGCCAGAGATAACTTGAGAATTATCATATAAATAATATAAAACATCACCATGCATTATATATACTGTAATGCTGAACTGTTTTCCATTTAACACTTTACAATAAATATTAGTTTACTCTTTCACTTCACAATTCTCATTTACCTTGTTACTGCAAAAAATTCATTCCAGCACATTTTACTACTGTAGCATTCAAGAAATAAAATATGTCTTGCCAAAGACATTTCTGAAATAATTGCAGTTATATTATCAAAATTTTGTTGGAGATCAATGCAAGTACAGTATTGCTTTCATAAATCCCACAAGTCAACTATCAGAATCCTAACAAAATCTGATTAAAATATATTTATTATATTATCAAATATAGGATAAAAACCCACACTTGTGTATTTGAGAAAAATTTTATGCAAGAAATTTACACGAAGTTGTTCACACTCTCCCAAGTGCTTTGTCAAGGTCTGAGTGTGTGCTTTGGACGAGACTTACATCTCGACATCTAATCATTAGACGTTGACTTCGGTGACTGAAATGATTAGATGTTGATAGGTTTTTATCCTATCTTATTATGTCTAAGAAGACATTACCATTACTAATTATCAAATATTTTACCATTTGGATGACAATAACTGGATACTTTTCCTTCATATCCATTCTTTAAAAATTATGATGTCTCCCCTTGCATAAGCTTTAAAGAGAGTCAGTTTCAATAACAGACTGTTTTAAATATTGTACTAAACTAGAAGAACTTCAAAAATCCCAACTTTTAAATTTTTTTACTCTTACTTTTTAAAGGAAAATCTTTAGACTTAAAATTTTGCAATTCAGTGCAACCAGCATTCAGTGTAATGAAATGCCAATTTCTGGGTGAGCCCCAGTGGTTTCTTGAGGCTACTCTCACTGATAGTGTACCATTTACTAGGCCTATCAGGGACCAGAACCAAAACCTGGCCCCACCTTCACAGAGGTACAGGGAGCGGTGACATTTATGTACTTATTTACACCACCACCGGGAAAGGCATCCAGAAAGCAAGCAAAACAAAACAAACCACTGCTAGCTTCAAACGAGACCGCAGCCTCGAGGACTCGCCCAACAATATAAACAAATGATCGAAATCTCTTGAAACTAGTGCCAACTCGTTCACCCCACCTCCCCTAACTCATTTGTAGTGGGTAAAAAGCAGCTCCAGGTCAGCTGGCATCTCCACCCTCGGTTCAATGGTGGATGGAACCAAACCCCCGACAACCTGGAGGGAAGGCGAGTGCCAGGTAGCCACCGGTGCTTGCCCAGATACTGGGGTTTCATTACACTGGGCTGCGGGGAGGGAAACCCTTTGTGGCTCCCTGAAACTAACTATCCACAGAGAAGGAAAAGAATCGGGCACTTACCAGGAAGGAGGGAGCACTGCAGGAATTGAGACAAAGACAAGATTCCTGGGCACATTGATAAGATACTAGGCTGCCAGAGCCCTGTTTTACTTCCAAAACCCTCATGGCCAAATATCAGCTTAGGACATATTCACACAGTGTACAAGAAGGCTCACAAGGGCAAAAAACACTACTTAGCTGAATGAGCCAGAGCCAGAACAGAAAGAGATGACAAAGCACACACTATACACAAGGATAAAACTGAGGGTCGAGATGCCGGCTGACCGGAAGCTCCTGCTCCTTTCCCCCAAACAAGTGGTGAATGAGGGGTGAAGAAGCTGGCACTAGTTTCAAGAGATTTTAATCATTTTACATTGTCAGAAGAGTTCTTTTGGAAGTTCTCAAAGTTGCGGTTTCATTTGAAACTAGCAGTAGTTTGTTTTGTCTCTGGCTGTCTGGGTGCCTTCCCCAGTGGTGGCATAAATAACTAAATAAATGTCACTGCTCCCTCAGCTTCTGAGAGGACCAGGTGCTGATGTTCTCCCTCCAAGGCTGGTACAACTTAGTGGATGGTAAACTATCAGCGATAATAGCTTCAGGGATCCTCAGGAGGTTCCTCCAGGAAAAAATTTCCTTTTCACTTAAAATACTTTACGAGTTAATGGTTATTGTTAATTTGCTGCTGGTTTTTAAGCATTGATTTTCCATATATGTAGATGAAACAATACATCTAAGGACAGCTTTTGTGTCATATAAAATCCAACCCTTATTCCACTAGTCTTTGGTAGTCTCTGATTGCTGGCTGAACATTTTGAGATCATAACCAAATAAAATACCATTATGAACCACTGTCTACTGTTACGGTAAAATCTCTAGGAAGAGATTCGGCCTGCTCCATCACCTATTCTACCCATTACCACATCTAATATATTCAAGTACTGCAGCAACAACAACAACAACAACAACAACAACTACTTCCAGACGTCTAAACAATATACCAGTCATCTCCCTTCACCACTGCCCGTCACCCCACCTCGCACCTGGGTCACTGGGAGCTCACACCATCCAAAAAAAGGAGTTTAACATGCGGTTAATAATTAAAGAAGTCACCAGTGCCATCTGCCTGGCCCTCATTGTGTATATATATAGGGCTGCCTAACCCACTACGAGTTATATTACTTCTGCGTGCCCAACTAAATAGTACGTTAACACATCTCGGTGTGGTAACGGATTTAGTCAGCCTGGCTCACAGTATTCCTGCACCATATTTTATTTGCACATTAACGTAACGTAAATTTGATTGCTCATCTTGTTTGTTTTGCACACTTTGTATTAGAGCCAAGTCTGGATATTTTGTTTTGTGACTTGTGTTATGACTTTTACTCGGAAGCCTGTCGTTCTTCGTCCATCTTTGTTGCTTTATGGTCAACCACTTGTGTACAGGGACACCGCTAAGCTTTTGGGGTTAATCTTGGACACTTGTTTGTCTTGGTCGGCCCATATCTCTTACCTCCGAGTTGAATGCTCTAAGGCCCTTTCCCTCCTTAAGGTTTTGTCCCATACTTCTTGGGGAGTGGTTAGGCGCATTCTCCTCACTTTAAATTTCTCTCTCGTCCTGTCTAAGCTCGATTATGGTTGCCCTGCTTACTCGTCTGCTTCTCCTTCTACTCTTCGCTGTCTTGATGGTTTGCACCAAATTGGGTTGTGCCTCAGCTGTGGTGCCTTTTGTTCGACTCCCGTCCTCAGCTTGTATGTTGACACTGGCTTCCTGTCTCTCCAGGAAGACAAGCCGTGATCACGACTGTCTTCGCTATCTTGAGCGGTCCTTACAACATCCTTAATCTCGCCTCTGTCGTGCTTTAACTTTTACCCCTCCTGTGGTTTCTGTTCCTTTTCACCACCTCCCTCTTTCTGTCCAGTTATCTCGCTTACAGGATTATCTTTCAGTTCGTATTTCTAATGTATCTCCTTGTGTTGTTCCTTCCTTAGCCCCCGTGCCGTCCCCCTTCCAAAGTTTTGTATATCCTTAACCCGCATCACTAAAGCTTTTACCCCTCCTATGGTTCTGAAACGCCTTTTTCTTGAGCACTTTTCTTCGCACTCCCACTCCGTTTCCATCTTCACCAATGGGTCTAAGTCTGTGAACGGTGTAGGCTACCCTGTTGTTTTTCCTGACAGCACTTATATGTGTCACCTACCTCCAGAGGCTAGCATCTTGACAGCGGAACTTTATGCTATTCTGTATGCTCTTCGTCTCCTGCTTTCTCGTTGTCAATCTTCCTTCATAGTTGTCGTTGACTCTCGTAGTGCCCTCATGGCTCTCGGGTCCTTTAATCCGGTCCATCCAGTGGTTGTTGAGATTCAGCATTGGCTGTTTCTTATTTCCAGTAAATTTAAGTGAGTTGAGTTTTGCTGGGTTCCCAGCCATATTGGTGTCTCTTTAAATAAGTGTGCGGATGTTGCCGCGAGGGAAGCTGTCCACTCTTGTCCCATCTCCCGTAAAGGTATTCCTTATTCCGACTTTTAAGCAGTTATTCAGTTCTCCATCCTTACTCGTTGGCGGGATTGTTGGTCTTCTGTTACTGGTAACAAACTATGTACTCTTAAGAGTAGTGTGTCCTCATGGCCGTCCTCATATCACCATAACCGGTGATGAGAAACGGCTCTGGCGAGGTTGCATATTGTCCATTCACGCTTAACTCACGGTCACTTAATACACAAATCGTACTGTCGTACATATCCTTGTGTAATGTCCTGACTTCCAGGACGAGTGTGTGTCTTGTTTTCCGACCGTCCCTCGCGGTCACTTGTCCCTCGATAGAATTCTTGGTGAGTCGGATACTTTTGGTATCGTGAGCCTTATGCGTTTCTGTTCTCCTATTATCATTCTTAGGTGATATTTATCGCCCTCTGATTATTCTGCACATTTGATGGTGCTACATAGCCTTCCCGGTTTGATGCCTTCTTTTGATAATTACTTACTTCTAGATTGATGAGCTGTTCACTTGAGACAGTTAAGCAAGTCCTGGCTGTGTCTGATGTGGGTACAAGTGACAGGATGAACAACCCAGCGGGTTTTCTTTCTATTGGCGAGTGTTGTACATGCTGCTATGGCCGAGTGTTCACTCACAGGATGAGTGATACTGCCCAATAAACTCGCCCCTCAGGGCAATTTTTTTTTTTAAATGAATGACTTGAATCCAAGGACATTAATAATAATTACTGAAAAAGGTTGTCACGAGTGTTGTACAAGTAGAAAGTGTGTGAGAGCAAGAGGAAGTGCGAGAGAATGAGTGAGAGGTGCTTATCACACTGGTGCTCTCCCACCAGACAAGCTCTTAAGTGTGTGCGAGTATTACGAGGGGCTGAGGAAGCAAGAGGCTCGGGTGACCACCTCCCCTAATGTTTGTACTCGCTTAGTTGTGCTTGCGGGGGTTGAGCTTTGGTTCCTTGATCCCGCCTCTCGACTGTCAATCAACTGGGGTGTCTTCTCACCTGCTGACCCTCACTTCCTATCATCCTAAGTGTACTAAATACTTTTCAAGGAGTATTACTGCGATCTTTAACAATGTGTTAATACAGGAGAGTGCTCTGGTTGCATACATGCATATTCTATATTCTATAGAACTATATTCTATCCACTTCAAGATCCCGAACCAATATAGAACCAGCGAGAGGAGGTATGGGTTAGGTTAGGTTAGGTTAGGTAGGGTTGGTTAGGTTCGGTCATATATCTACGTTAGTTTTAACTTAAATTTAAAAAAATTAACTCATACATAATGAAATGGATAGTTTTATCATTTCATAAGAAAAAAAATTGGAAAATATATAAATTCAGGAAAACTTGGTTTATTAGGCAAATCGGGCCTTGCATAGTAGGCCAAGTACTGCATTCTGGCTACTAGGTACAACATATATATATATATATATATATATATATATATATATATATATATATATATATATATATATATATATATATATATATATATATATATATATATATATATATATATATATATATATATATATATATATATATGTCGTACCTAGTAGCCAGAACGCACTTCTCAGCCTACTATACAAGGCCCAATTTGCCTAATAAGCCAAGTTTTCCTGAATTAATATATTTTCTCTAATTTTTTTCTCATAAAATGATAAAGCTACCCATTTCATTATGTATGAGGTCAATTTTTTTTTATTGGAGTTAAAATTAACGTAGATATATGACCGAACCTAACCAACCCTACCTAACCTAACCTATCTTTATAGGTTAGGTTCGGTTAGGTAGCCGAAAAAGTTAGGTTAGGTTAGGTTAGGTAGGTTAGGTAGTCAAAATAACATTAATTCATGAAAACTTGGCTTATTAGGCAAATCGGGCCTTGCATAGTAGGCTGAGAAGTGCGTTCTGGCTACTAGGTACGACATATATATATATATATATATATGTCGTACCTAGTAGCCAGAACGTCGTACTCGGCCTACTATGCAAGGCCCAATTTGCCTAATAAGCCAAGTTTTCATGAATTAATTGTTTTTCGACTACCTAACCTAACCTAACCTAACTTTTTCGGCTACCTAACCTAACCTAACCTATAAAGATAGGTTAGGTAAGGTTAGGTAGGGTTGGTTAGGTTCGGTCAAATATCTACTTTAATTTTAACTCCAATAAAAAAAATTGACCTCATACGTAATGAAATGGGTAGCTTTATCATTTCATAAGAAAAAAATTAGAGACAATATATTAATTCATGAAAACTTGGCATATTAGGCAAATCGGGCCTTGCATAGTAGGCAGAGAAGTGCATTCTGGCTACTAGGTACGACATATATATATATATATATATATATATATATATATATATATGTCGTACCTAGTAGCCAGAACGCACTTCTCAGCCTACTATGCAAGGCCCGATTTGCCTAATAAGCCAAGTTTTCATGAATTAATTGTTTTTCGACTACCTAACCTACCTAACCTAACCTAACCTAACTTTTTCGGCTACCTAACCAAACCTAACCTAGAAAGATAGGTTAGGTTAGGTTAGGTAGGGTTGGTTAGGTTCGGTCATATATCTACGTTAATTTTAACTCCAATAAAAAAAATTGACCTCATACATAATGAAATGGGTAGCTTTATCATTTCATAAGAAAAAAATTAGAAAAAATATATTAATTCAGGAAAACTTGGCTTATTAGGCAAATCGGGCCTTGAATAGTAGGCCAAAAAGTGAGTTCTGGCTACTAGGTACGACATATATATATATATTATATATATATATATATATATATATATATATATATATATATATATATATATATATATATATATATATATATATATATTAGTATATTTTGGTAGCAGTCTTTCCTGTAGACATATATTATTAAATATTACCGAAAAAGTAAGATTAATAATTCTAACACGAATTTTCTCAACGTTTCTTATATTTCTTTTCACTGTTGATGGTAACTGAAAAATCAATTCTCCAAAATTCATTTTTATTTCTAGTCTGACGCGACACTTGAACGCGTTTCGTAAAACTTATTACATTTTCAAAGACTTTAGTTTACACACACACAACTATAACTAAACAGAGTTCAAACAGCTTCGATTTTATACCTGCATTTGGGTGAGGTGATATGTTACAACAGTTTTGGATGAGGTGAAAACAAACTTTCAACACAAGACAGAACACGAAACAATGGGTATAATATTTTGTAAGTTAAAGGGAAGAATGGAAGTAACTGCAAAAGGCCTACTGGCCCATATTTCTTGATGCTTCTATATTGGTGCGGAGTTTTGAAGTGGGTAGAATATAGTTGTGCATTAATTGGCTGTTGATTGCTGGTGTCGACTTCTTAATGTGTAGTGCCTCACAGATATCAAGCCGCCTGCTATTGCTGTATCTATCGATGATTTCTGTGTTTTTTGTTAAGACTTCTCTGGTGATGGTCTGGTTGTGGGAAGAGATTATATGTTCCTTAATGGAGCCCTGTTGCTTATGCATCGTTAATCGCCTGGAAAGAGATGTTGTTGTCTTGCCTATATACTGAATTCTTTGAGGCTTACAGTCCCCAAGTGGGCATTTGAAGGCATAGACGACATTGGTCTCTTTTAAAGCGTTCTGCTTTGTGTCTGGAGAGTTTCTCATTAGTAGGTTGTGTGCCCCAAAGAATGAGGTGATTTAATAAAATACCATGCCCAAGATTACCAACCGAGGGCCGGTGGGGGGGATGGAAATAGCCTCGGCTACCATCCTCTTTTGTCCGGTCGTGTTGGTCGAGCGGTTAAGGGATCCTGTTCGCTAGCAGTGTGCTCCTGGCAGTATGGGTTCGAGTCACTTCTGGGGTGTGAGTTTTCAGTTATATATATATATATATATATATATATATATATATATATATATATATATATATATATATATTATTAAATATGACCGAAAAAGTAAGATTAATAATTCTAACACGAATTTTCTCAATCTTTCGTACATTTCTTTTCACTGTTGGAGGTAATTCAAAAATCAATCCTCCAAAATTCATTTTTAAACCCACCAACCCACAAAATTCAACGCACCTCAAGACTCCGCTCCAATATAGAAGCATCAAGAAATATGGACCAATAGGCTTTCTACAATCACTTCCATTTCAATACCCATTGTTTCGTGTTCTGTCTTGTGTTGACGAAATTAATACCCTATTAATGCCACCTCTTGTTCTGTCTTGTGTTGATGAAATTAATACCCTATTAATGCCACCTCACCCCATCCACCTCACTCAAATGTAGATATAAACAAAATCGGAGATGTATAAGTTCTATTCAGTTGTGTATTTGTAAACTAAAGTCTTTGAAAATGTAATAAGTTTTACGAAACGCGCTCGTGTCGCGTCAGACTAGAAATAAAAATGAATTTTGGAGAATTGATTTTTGAATTACCTCCAACAGTGAAAAGAAATGTACGAAAGATTGAGAAAATTCGTGTTAGAATTATTAATCTTACTTTTTCGGTCATATTTAATAATATATGTTTACAGGAAAGACTGCTACCAAAATATTATATATATATATATATATATATATATATATATATATATATATATATATATATATATATATATATATATATATATATATATATATATATATATATATATATATATATATATATATATATATATATATATATATATATATATATATATATATATATATATATATATATATATATATATATATATATATATATATATATATATATACAAACAAGCCTGAATGGTCCTCAGGACTATATACAACTGAAAACTCACATCCCAGAAGTGACTCGAACCCATACTGCTAGGAGCAACGCAACTGGTATGTACAGGGACGCCTTAATCCGCTTGACCATCACGACCGGACATAAGGAAGTGACAGCCGAAGCTATTTGAACCACTTCCCCGCCGGCACTCGAATGGTAATCTTGGGCATAGCATTTTATCAAATCACCTCATTCTTTGGGGCACACGTGAGGAACACAAATGCAAACAAGCCTGAATGGTCCCCAGGACTATATACAACTGAAAACTCACACCCCAGAAGTGACTCGAACCCATACTGCCAGGAGCAACGCAACTGGTATGTACAGGGACGCCTTAATCTGCTTGACCATCACGACCGGACATAAGGAAGTGATAGCCGAAGCTATTTGAACCACTTCCCCGCCGGCACTCGAATGGTAATCTTGGGCATAGCATTTTATCAAATCACCTCATTCTTTGGGGCACCACGGGTGGGTAAGCTCCACGGGTGGGTAAGCACCACGGGTGGGTAAGCACCAAGGGTGGGTAAGCACCACGGGTGGGTAAGCACCAAGGGTGGGTAAGCACCACGGGTGGGTAAGCACTACGGGTGGGTAAGCACCACGGGTGGGTAAGATCCACGGGTGGGTAAGCACCACGGGTGGGTAAGCACCACGGGTGGGTAAGCACCACGGGTGGGTAAGCACCACGGGTGGGTAAGCACCACAGGTGGGTAAGCACCACGGGTGGGTAAGCACTACGGGTGGGTAAGCACTACGGGTGGGTAAGCACCACGGGTGGGTAAGCTCCACGGGTGGGTAAGCACCACGGGTGGGTAAGCACCACGGGTGGGTAAGCACCACGGGTGGGTAAGCACTACAGGTGGGTAAGCACCACGGGTGGGTAAGCACCACAGGTGGGTAAGCACCACGGGTGGGTAAGCACCACAGGTGGGTAAGCTCCACGGGTGGGTAAGCTCCACGGGTGGGTAAGCTCCACAGGTGGGTAAGCTCCACGGGTGGGTAAGCACCACGGGTGGGTAAGCTCCACGGGTGGGTAAGCACCACGGGTGGGTAAGCTCCACGGGTGGGTAAGCTCCACGGGTGGGTAAGCACCACGGGTGGGTAAGCTCCACGGGTGGGTAAGCACCACGGGTGGGTAAGCTCCACGGGTGGGTAAGCTCCACGGGTGGGTAAGCACCACGGGTGGGTAAGCACCACGGGTGGGTAAGCACCACGGGTGGGTAAGCACCACGGGTGGGTAAGCACCACGGGTGGGTAAGCACCACGGGTGGGTAAGCACCACGGGTGGATAAGCTCCACGGGTGGGTAAGCTCCACGGGTGGGTAAGCACCACGGGTGGGTAAGCTCCACGGGTGGGTAAGCACCACGGATGGGTAAGCTCCACGGGTGGGTAAGCACCACGGGTGGGTAAGCTCCACGGGTGGGTAAGCACCACGGATGGGTAAGCTCCACGGGTGGGTAAGCACCACGGGTGGGTAAGCTCCACGGGTGGGTAAGCTCCACGGGTGGGTAAGCTCCACGGGTGGGTAAGCACCACGGGTGAGTAAGCACCACGGGTGGGTAAGCACCACGGGTGGGTAAGCACCACGGGTGGGTAAGCTCCACGGGTGGGTAAGCACCACGGGTGGGTAAGCACCACGGGTGGGTAAGCACCACGGGTGGGTAAGCTCCACGGGTGGGTAAGCACCACGGGTGGGTAAGCACCACGGGTGGGTAAGCACCACGGGTGGGTAAGCACCACGGGTGGGTAAGCACCACGGGTGGGTAAGCACCACGGGTGGGTAAGCTCCACGGGTGGGTAAGCACCACGGGTGGGTAAGCACCACGGGTGGGTAAGCTCCACGGGTGGGTAAGCACCATGGGTGGGTAAGCTCCACGGGTGGGTAAGCTCCACGGGTGGGTAAGCTCCACGGGTGGGTAAGCACCACGGGTGGGTAAGCTCCACGGGTGGGTAAGCTCCACGGGTGGGTAAGCTCCACGGGTGGGTAAGCACCACGGGTGGGTAAGCACCACGGGTGGGTAAGCACCACGGGTGGGTAAGCACCACGGGTGGGTAAGCACCACGGGTGGGTAAGCACCACGGGTGGGTAAGCACCACGGGTGGGTAAGCACCACAGGTGGGTAAGCACCACAGGTGGGTAAGCACCACGGGTGGGTAAGCACCACGGGTGGGTAAGCACCACGGGTGGGTAAGCTCCACGGGTGGGTAAGCACCACGGGTGGGTAAGCACCACGGGTGGGTAAGCACTACAGGTGGGTAAGCACCACGGGTGGGTAAGCACCACGGGTGGGTAAGCACCACGGGTGGGTAAGCACCACAGGTGGGTAAGCTCCACGGGTGGGTAAGCTCCACGGGTGGGTAAGCTCCACAGGTGGGTAAGCTCCACGGGTGGGTAAGCACCACGGGTGGGTAAGCTCCACGGGTGGGTAAGCACCACGGGTGGGTAAGCTCCACGGGTGGGTAAGCTCCACGGGTGGGTAAGCACCACGGGTGGGTAAGCTCCACGGGTGGGTAAGCACCACGGGTGGGTAAGCACCACGGGTGGGTAAGCTCCACGGGTGGGTAAGCTCCACGGGTGGGTAAGCACCACGGGTGGGTAAGCACCACGGGTGGGTAAGCTCCACGGGTGGGTAAGCACCACAGGTGGGTAAGCACCACGGGTGGGTAAGCACCACGGGTGGATAAGCTCCACGGGTGGGTAAGCTCCACGGGTGGGTAAGCTCCACGGGTGGGTAAGCTCCACGGGTGGGTAAGCACCACGGGTGGGTAAGCACCACGGGTGGGTAAGCACCACGGGTGGGTAAGCACCACGGGTGGGTAAGCACCACGGGTGGGTAAGCTCCACGGGTGGGTAAGCACCACGGGTGGGTAAGCACCACGGGTGGGTAAGCTCCACGGGTGGGTAAGCACCACGGATGGGTAAGCTCCACGGGTGGGTAAGCACCACGGGTGGGTAAGCTCCACGGGTGGGTAAGCACCACGGATGGGTAAGCTCCACGGGTGGGTAAGCACCACGGGTGGGTAAGCTCCACGGGTGGGTAAGCACCACGGATGGGTAAGCTCCACGGGTGGGTAAGCACCACGGGTGGGTAAGCTCCACGGGTGGGTAAGCTCCACGGGTGGGTAAGCTCCACGGGTGGGTAAGCACCACGGGTGGGTAAGCACCACGGGTGGGTAAGCACCACGGGTGGGTAAGCACCACGGGTGGGAAAGCACCACGGATGGGTAAGCTCCACGGGTGGGTAAGCTCCACGGGTGGGTAAGCTCCACGGGTGGGTAAGCACCACGGGTGGGTAAGCACCACGGGTGGGTAAGCACCACGGGTGGGAAAGCACCACGGGTGGGTAAGCTCCACGGGTGGGTAAGCACCACGGGTGGGTAAGCACCACGGGTGGGTAAGCACCACGGGTGGGTAAGCACCACGGGTGGGTAAGCACCACGGGTGGGTAAGCACCACGGGTGGGTAAGCACCACGGGTGGGTAAGCACCACGGGTGGGTAAGCACCACGGGTGGGTAAGCTCCACAGGTGGGTAAGCACCACAGGTGGGTAAGCACCACGGGTGGGTAAGCACCACGGGTGGGAAAGCACCACGGATGGGTAAGCTCCACGGGTGGGAAAGCACCACGGATGGGTAAGCACCATGGGTGGGTAAGCTCCACGGGTGGGTAAGCTCCACGGGTCGGTAAGCTCCACGGGTGGGTAAGCACCACGGGTGGGTAAGCACCACGGGTGGGTAAGCTCCACGGGTGGGTAAGCTCCACGGGTGGGTAAGCTCCACGGGTGGGTAAGCACCACGGGTGGGTAAGCTCCACGGGTGGGTAAGCTCCACGGGTGGGTAAGCACCACGGGTGGGTAAGCACCACGGGTGGGTAAGCACCACAGGTGGGTAAGCACCACGGGTGGGTAAGCACCACGGGTGGGTAAGCACCACGGGTGGGAGTGGTCTGGGAACATGTAGGAACTGCCTAGCATGGACCGATAAGTTGTTGTCGTCTGCCCTCACGCTCTGCGCTGGACGGTAGAGTGACGGGGTTCCTTCATGCAGGTCGGTGTTCAATCCCCGACCGTCCTAGTGTTTGGGCACCATTCCTCCCCACCCCCTTTGTCCCATTCCAAATCCTTCTCCTGAACCCGTCCAAGTGCTATGTAGTCGTAATGGCTTGGTGCTTTCCTCCTGATAATTCCCTCCCTTCCCTAGTGCTCTCCCCTCGTCCTCAGCTTCCCCCAGTCTCTCCCCTTCGTGTTAGTTTACAGTGCTCTCCTTCCTTTACACATTCCCCTTGCGCCTATCGTTTATGATTTGTCCTCCCCTATCTTCTTGCTACGCTCTCTCTCTCCCTCTTCTTGCTGCTCTCTCTCTCTCTCTCTCTCTCTCTCTCTCTCTCTCTCTCTCTCTCTCTCTCTCTCTCTCTCTCTCTCTCTCTCTCTCTCTCTCTCTCTCTCTCTCTCTCTCTCTCTCTCTCTCTCTCTCTCTCTCCCTCTCTCTCTCTCTCTCTCTTTGCGTCTACAGAAACGATGTTACGTTGGAAGGTCTATGGGGTATACTACTGCAAATAGTATGGATATAGGCTGTATGTTAGTATGGGTATGGGGTCGACTACCACCTGTAGGATGGGTATGGGGTCCACTTCCACCTGTTTGGTGAGTAAGGGGTCCATACCACCTGTAGGATCGTTTGGGCCCATCCTACAGGTGGTATGGGTCTTTCCCATACCATATGGGTATGGGTCTGAGGGTCTTTCGTCAACTATCAAATACACAGAGCAAGAGTTTCAGTCTCATTTGTATGGATACCATCACACATAAGAGGCGCACTACCCTGTCACAGTTTGGTGCCTTCTTTTGATAATTACTTACTTACTTACCTTGTTACAGATGTGCGCAAGGCAGTTGAAACTGCAAGTGATAAGCCTGAAATTGAGTGGGATATTGGCATTCCAATCTCTGCTGTACAAGCTGCAATATTTCAGGAAGTTGGGAATGACAGAAGAACATGACATTTATAAATAATATCTATAATAATAGTAACATTTATAATTACAATAATTTATAATAGCAATAATAATATTACGTTAATAGTATTGTAATAATAGTAATAAGATAATTTATTAAATCTATAATAGATTTAATAAATCCATTACAACAAATTACTTGTTTAATTATTTAAAATTACACTAATGAATTTACAAAGGTAATTAGTTATATTAATCATGGTATTAAATATCGTAAGACCTTGGGGGTTCGGGCGGAGCACCCCCCATACGCCAGGCCAGCTGGGGTGCTCGGAACCCCCAACCCGAAGGGCTAGCGTTAACTGGCTGCTGTAACAGGTTTAAGAGGTTAGCGGCCAGGTCCCGGATTCAGGAAGGTACTTACGAAGGTTTTTCTTCTTAGCTAAGAATGTTTTCCTTCTTAGCGCTGTAACGGTTCTATTGTTACGTAAAGTATGGTGACAAATAAACACAGACACTAAGATACTATATATATATTTGGTCGAATATACAGAAGTACACAGGTGATACTTTGGTGTGAGTTGAGCGCACTGAGCGTCGGTACAGTATCTCGCAAGTGTCTGCTCTAGACCACACTTGAAAGTAGACTCTGGTTAATGTTTGCTATCCTGCTGCTTATATGCCCGGGCAACTCCTCACCGTATTGCCCGGGCAACGCCTCACCTCATTCATCTCCCAAGGTTGACAGGAATATTAACAATGCATTTGGAGCGAGTATATTATTGGATAATCTACTCGCTACAGAACTCCCCCTCCCAGGGGATGAAAGGAAAAATACTTGATCAAGGAACTTAGCTGGTCGGTGAATTGTACGCCCTGCTCGCGTTACATAACCATCAAAGTTAACTTCCTCCTCTTCGCTGATGTCATCTAACTGGGGTTGTAGGGTGGGAGGTCGTACAGGATCGTCCGTTGTCGTAGGTGGCGGTGCGGCTGGTAACTGGGGTCGAAAAGTGAACTGCGTAGTCGGCGGATGTGTCTCTGGATTTAGCAGTGTCGCAGACGTTGAGACGAAGCCTGGAGCAGAGCAGAGAGCTGAGTGAGGCCGGAGTCGTGGAGCTCTATGTGGGAGAGCGTGGCGGCTCGATTGAGATTTGTGAGTGTCTAAACTCGGGGAGCGAGAGCGTGGCGGCTCGATGCGGTCGTAGTCTGCTGTCTGCTCTGTGTCGAAGCTGTAGCGTCTTGGGTTGATTAGGACTGTACACGCCGAGTACTACATTGTTGACTGTGGAAATTGTAGTCTGGTACCAAAAGATGTAGGCAGTGTGTGGACAAGCTCGGTGTAGCAGGAGAGAAGAATGTGCATAATTGTTGCGTCCTTGGGTCGCTGGTGGAGCATTTAGATCCGGGGCGGATGGGCTCGGGCACCAGGACATTAGGAGGTAATGTAGGTACGTAGTTAGGACAACGAGGTAATCACTGCTGGAGCTGAATTGTCTTGGAGGCGACGAAGAGTCGGAAACGCAAGCTGTAAGTCCTGTACTGCGCAAAGGGCTTGAGTCGGCAGAGTATCAGAATGCAGTGAACGTGTAGATGTATCTGACGAAAGAGCAGCTTTCGTGGGCGCCCCTGTAGAACAAGCAGTGCCCTGGCAGCGACGGAGAGTCGGTAGGACAGGCTGTAGATCACACATTATGTAGTTACTGATGAAGCTGCCAGATGAGTGAGTAGTGATCGTGGAGCAGCAAGCCGTAGTAGATGAAAATGCAGAGACGATCGCGATGAAAATCATAGATGTGGCAAGGGTGTTGGCAACGTTCCATGACAGGTGGCTGCGGTCCACAGCAAGCAGCAGCAGTGGAGGTCCAGTGAGAGTCCATGTTAATCGTGGCTGGGTATCGTCGAAACTCTCTGGGGTCACCAATGTAACGGTTCTATTGTTACGTAAAGTATGGTGACAAATAAACACAGACACTAAGATACTATATATATATTTGGTTGAATATACAGAAGTACACAGGTGATACTTTGGTGTGAGTTGAGCGCACTGAGCGTCGGTACAGTATCTCGCAAGTGTCTGCTCTAGACCACACTTGAAAGTAGACTCTGGTTAATGTTTGCTATCCTGCTGCTTATATGCCCGGGCAACTCCTCACCGTATTGCCCGGGCAACGCCTCACCTCATTCATCTCCAAAGGTTGACAGGAATATTAACAATGCATTTGGAGCGAGTATATTATTGGATAATCTACTCGCTACAGCGCCTTCGTGGCGGCTACGTCGGTATTCAAGTAGCTGCACTAAGTGGAAAAACCTTCGTAAGTTCATTCCGGGATCTAAGTGTGGTTTCGACCACTCGTAGCTTTACGTAAACTGGATATAACTCAATTTTTCTCTACTACATAACACTAGGATCGATTTTAAGATTTTGGAACATAAACAAAAGATTGTAAAAATTGAATCTAGTGAAGAGGAGTCCTTCGTGTTAGTTATATATGCATTCTCTGCTTGAAACTTAAAGTAAATATGTCTTTTATGATAGTAGAATTAGTTTTATAATAGCAAGATATTATAACCGTAGTTATTAAGTAAATAAACACTGGTGAACATGAAATATGAGAGAAGGTGATGAGCCCTGCCTGATGGGATCATTTACTATCACCAAATGCCCCTGTTCACCTAGTAGTAAGGGTGTACCTTAGCTATACATACCCATTTCTAATTTATTTAGTTTGGTTTTATTTTTAAATTAAATCTGGGTGAGACATAAAATAAAAATATGCTGCACAAATGATGTTAGGTAAGGAGAAGGGTAAAAATGTCAAAAACTTTATTCATTGAATACTTAAAGCTATAATTATGACTATATAGACTATTAAAAAGAGAGAGGGAAGTAGGGGTCCAAGACCTCTTCCTGTTATACAATTTGGGTGTGGAACAAGTAATTATCAAAAAAAGGCACCATGCCGGGAAGGCTATGTAGCAGTAAGGCAGTGAGGTGAGGCAGCTACTTATTTGAGAAATGCTTATTTTATTTATCTTATAAGCTGAGGCAACTTATTTTATTTGAGGAATATTCAGCTGATTCCTCTACATTTAGCATGGAACAAATTTGTGTCCAAGACCTCTTCCTGTTACACAATTTGGCTGTGTGTAACCAAACTAGAAGTGCTCTACAAATCAAGGGACCCAGAATGTGGAATGACCTCCCGAATCATGTCAAAGGATGTACCTCTCTCAACCAGTTTAAGAGTTAAACCAAGTACTGCCTAATTAACTCCATGTAACCTAACTTACCTCCTAAATGTCAACCCATGTCTTGCTATTTTTTAAACAATGCTGTTCACCAACATGTGCAATTGCTGATTTATGCTATGTTAACCCCCGTTTTTGTATTTTTTATTCCTTCTTTCAACACAATTTATACCTAATCCCGATTACTATTAAGTTTTAGTCTGTGTTTTTTCCCCCACACCTTGCCCGAAATGCTATGAGTATTAGTGGCTTTAGGTATTGTATGTACTAGCTCTGTCTATAAATCCAACATTATGTTTGTAAATCAACTGTATGTACTTTTCCTGAATAAAATGTAATTATTATTTATTTTTTAATCAGTAAGTATTAAAAGCTTATTCCCTTAGTAAAGCTTAGTAAGTATTAAAGTATTCCCACCAAGCTGGGAAGGCTATGTAGCACCATTGTGTGTAACAATAAACCAAATTTTTTTTTTAACAAATAATGCACCTGTATGGTAAAACAAATCCTGTCAGCTGTAAAAATATTGAAGCAGTTATTTAAATGAAAAATATAATGAAAGAAATATTACTGGTTTATTTTTATCCTATCTTTTTGTACTGTACAGTATATCCAAGGAAGATAAAAATTGAGACATAATGCACAATTTAATGAATGATTAGCATGGATTAGCAGTTCAAAAGAAATATGACTATTACATATCAACATGAGATCTTAATGATCCATGGTCAACATGATTTAATAAGGATAATACAGTACTGTATTTGTAATAATACAAACTATAATTTAAAATCTTTATTACTGATTTTTTTTATTAAGAAGATTAGGTATACACAGGAATGTGCTGCTACCCTATTCTATATGGAATATTACACAGTGTAGATAAAAAACTAGCTATAAGTTTATCTAATACTCCCATCTCACAGGATGGTTAGACATACTGTACATGGAATCAATTTAGAAAATACCAGCCTCAATACAAAAAACAAATCAACTCTGACTAAACAACTCTTCGCGATTTTCACAAGAGGTAAGCACTGAATCATGGAGACATTATATTATAATTACTCTTACCAGTTTCTACAAGACTCCTCTCAAACAATGTATTTTTAAACATGTTTAGGTATACAC
Organism: Procambarus clarkii; assembly: GCF_040958095.1. NCBI lineage: Eukaryota > Metazoa > Arthropoda > Malacostraca > Decapoda > Cambaridae > Procambarus > Procambarus clarkii. The sequence continues at coordinate 18,309,866 of NC_091212.1, read as the reverse complement.
AGCAATGTGCTGCTTCCCTATTCTGTATAAAGGACCACACAGTGTAGATCAAAAGCCAGCTACAAGCTCATCCAACATCCTCACCTCACAGGATGGCCAGTCATACATGGAATTAGGAGAGAACAAAATACTTAATGCTGATCTATTAACCTCCACTGGCAAAATCTGGGTGCAGCACAAGAACATCTTCCAATATTCCTGAGTGTATGAAGTAATTACAGAGCTCAAAATACCTCATACCATTTGGTATGAAGTCACTGATAACAAGGCAATCACAGATATAGTGTTGGAGAGTATGTTCTCTCAAGTAGAACTGAAAACAGATGTTTTTTTCCACCAAGAGGGCTATAAACCCATGGAACCGTCTACCCGCTGAAGCCGTAAATGCCAAATTCCAGCTAAAAAATATCATTAAGACAATTGGCGGGCCCTTTAACAAGCCGCCGGCTTTCTGTCCTCTTCGAGGCCACTAGATAGTTAGTGGCCCTTGGGTAAATTCAGTAAATTTATACAATAATTGTCAGCGCATCTTCCGAGCAACAAGGACAGCTACACAGTATCTCTTAGAATTACGTAGGTAAACAACAAATGTAACATATTTGTTTACTACAATGTCGGTGCTGGCTGTAGAAGTTGAAAAAACATTGTTTTACTTCGAAATATACTAATTTTATAAGAAAATTCGACGTAAATAGGAGGCAGTAGAGCTCCGATAAGACAGCGCTAAATCTTCAATATGAAGAATGTTGCTGCTTTCTGATTGGCCAAACGAAACACAGTAGTGACCTCTATCGGCACGCAGGTGAACCAACAAATTTCTTCCTAAGTGGACGTTATTGAATTGCACCTAAGCATCTTCTTAGGGCGCACTTAGGAACCTTCGTAGCAAACCCACTTACGAAGAAATACACAGAGCTTCCTGAATCTAGGTCCTGCAGGCCGCTAACCTGTCACTACCAAGAAAGAACGAGAGGGTCTTTCCTTCCGTGCAGCTTGAGCATAAAGTCTTGCCATTCCAGAGTAGCCCAACTCGGGGACCTGGAGGAGGACCTGCAATATAAAGAAATAATGGCAGGAGTTTGTTGAACGCCAGTGAAGTGTGTGCAGCAAAAAGGGCATTTGTAATACGCAATTTCAAAAAGCACATAGAAGAATTGCCATGAGAATGTGTTTTTTTTTTTTTTTTTTTTTTGAGATATATACAAGAGTTGTTACATTCTTGTACAGCCACTAGTACGCGTATCGTTTCGGGCAGGTCCCTGGAATACGATCCCCTGCCGCGAAGAATCGTTGTTACAACCAAGTACACATTTTATTGTTGAGTTAAACAGAGGCTACAGTTAAGGATTTGCGCCCAGTAAATCCTCCCCGGCCAGGATACGAACCCATGACTAAGCGCTCGTGGAACGCCAGGCGAGTGTCTTACCACTACACCACGGAGACTTGATTATGCTCCAAGAGGCACATGTGTGCAGATGCGGGGGGGGGGGGGGGCGGTTAGGAGACACAGGTGTATGTCTTCCAGGCCGTGAACCCGACACACTAATTAATTCACAACGCCTCTAAGCCTCACCTTAATTGCTGCACGTCAGGTTAATTACCCAGATAGATAGATTGTGGAGCGCCTGCCAGGTAGTCTCCTGGTGGGGGCGGGGAAGGGAGAGGTGTCTCTCGTGGGGGAGAGGGGAGTGTCTCTCCTGGGGGTCTCTATATCACCACCTCGTCCACCACCATCACAGTCTCTCTTAAACTGAGAACAATTAGGACAAGAGGACATACTTGGAAGGAGGAAAATCAAGTGAGGACAAGACGTGCTAGGAAACACCAGTACACTGTATGGGCTAGCAACAAGGAAGTTGCTCCTGAACAAGTTGTGGAAGCCACCTCCATTCACATCTTGAGGAGGAGATACAATGACAATTTGAACGACAAACTATACAAAACGCAACAGGTACAACAAGGCCAGCAGCCGGGGCGTAGGGAGGTAGATCTCGCTCCCGGGTAGTCACTGTTAGGTAAGCACTACGACGACTACCTTAGCTACCGCTATCGTCACCATCACTACCACTTGGCTCCATCATATCTACATTTGAAACTGTGTATGGAGTCAGTCTCCACCACATCAGCGCCTAATGCATTCCATCTGTTAACTACTCTGACACTGAAAAAGTTCTTTCTAACGTCCCTGTGGCTCATTTGGGTACTCAGTTTCTACCTGTGTCCTCTTGTTCGCGCACCACCAGTGTTAGACAGTTTATCTTTATCTACCCTGTCAATTCCTCTGAGAATATTGTAGGTAGTGTCATGTCTCCCCTTAATCTTCTGTCTTCTAGTGTCATGAGGTGCATTTCTCGCAGCCTTTCTTCGTAACTCATGCCTCTTAGTTCTGGGACTAACCTAGTGGTACATCTCTGAACTTTTTAAAGCTTCGCCTTGTGATTGACTAGATACGGGCTCTATGCTGGGGCCGCATACTCCAGGATTGGCCTTACATATGTGGTATACAAGGTTCTGAATGATTCCTTATAAAGGTTCTTAAAGGAAGTTCTGATGTTAGCCAGCCTCGCATACGCCGCAGATGTTATTCTTTTGATGTGGGCTTCAGGAGACAGGGTTGTGTGATATCATCTCATAGATCCTTCTCTCTGTCCCTTTCATGAAGGACTTCATCTCCCATTCTGTATCCTGTGTCTGACCTCCTGTTTCTACTGCCTAGTTTCATTACCTTACATTTACTCAGGTTGAACTTTAGTAACTATTTGTTGGACATTCATGCAGTCTGTACAGGTCATCTTTTAGTCTCATACTGTCTTCCTGTGTCTTAATCCTCCTCATAATTTTTGCATCATCAGCAAACAATGAGAGGAATGATTCTATACCATCTGGAAGATCATTTACATATATAAGAAACAGTATGGGTCCAAGAACTGAACCCTGCGGGACCCCGCTGGTGACGTCTCGCCAATCTGAGACGTCACCCCGCACAGTGACTCGCTGCCATCTGTTACTTAGGTACTCCCTTATCCAATGGAGTACCTTCCCTTTCACTCCCACCTGCATCTCCAGCTTTTGCACTTGTCTCTGGTAATGTGTCACTGTGTCAAAGGCTTTCTGGCAATCCAAAAATATGCAGTCTACCCACCCCTCTCTTTCTTGTCTGATTCTTGTTGCCTGATTGTAGAATTCAATTTATCCTGTGAGGCATGACTTTCCATCCCTGAAACCATGTTGGTGTTGTGACACAAAGTTCCTTCGCTCCAGATGTTCGGCTAGCTTTTTTCGCACAATTTTCTCCATTAGCTTGCGTGGTATGCAAGTTAGGGACACTGGCCTGTAGTTCAGTGCCTCCTGTCTATCCCTCCGTCTTGTATATCGGGACTACGTTTACCACCTTCCATATTCCTGGCAGTTCACCTGTTACCAGTGATTTGTTATACACCATGGAGAGTGGCAGGCACAGTGCTTCTGCTCCTTCCTTTAGTATCCATGGCGATATTCCATCCGGGCCTATAGCCTTTGTCATCCAACTCTAGCAAAAGCTTCCTACAAAAGCTACATCTCCACTGGTAATCTCAAATTCCTCTAGTGGTGCCTGGTTAATTATTCCTTCTCTTATCTCTGGAACTTCTCCTTGTATTTTATGTGAAGATTTCCTGGAATTTCTTATTGAGTTCCTCGCACATTTCTTTGTCGATTGTAGTGAATCCTTCTGCCCCAATCCTCAGTTTCATTACCTGTTCCTTCACTGTTGTCTTTCTCCTGATGTGGCTGTGCAGCAATTTGGGTTGGGTCTTAGCTTTGCTTGCTATGTCGTTTTCATATTACCCTTCTGCCTCTCTTCTCATCCTGACATATTCATTCCTGGCTCTGTGGTAACCTCCTCTGCTCTCAAGTGTCCTGTTATTCCTATAGTTTCTCCATGCTCTTCTACTTTGTTGCTTAGCTAGCTTACATCTCTGATTAAACCATGGGTTTCTCATCTGCATTTCATTTTTTACCTTTTGGGCCGGGATAAACTTTTCTGCTGCCTCCTTGCACTTCTGCGTGATGTATTCCATCATGTCTTGGGCCGTCTTTCCCCTGAGCTCTGATTCCCATGTTATATCAGATAGGAATTTTCTTATCTCATCATAATTTCCCTTATGGAATGCTAGCCTTTTGCTTTCAGTTACCTTTCTCGAGTACTTTAGCCCTTCTTTGACCAGATACTCAAACGTCAGTACACTGTGATCGTTCATTCTTACTGGGGCCTCGAAAGCAATTTCCTTTATGTTGGAGTCATTCAGAATGAAGACTAGGTCGAGTCTCGCTGGTTCATCGTTTCCCCTCATCCAAGTGGGTTCCCTGACATTGAGAGGAACGAATCTCCCTCTGGGAGATCATTTACATATACCATAAACAGTATAGGTCCAAGGACTGACCCCTGCGGGACTCCACTTGTAACGTCTCACCAATCTGAGACCTCACCCCTCACACAGACTCGTTGTCTCCTGCTGCTTAGGTACTCCTCTATCCACCGGAGTACCTTCCCTTTCACTCCAGCCTGCATCTCCAACTTTCGCACTAGCCTCTTGTGTTGCACTGTATCAAAGGCTTTCTGACAATCCAAAAATATGCAGTCTGCCCACCCTTCTCTTTCTTGCCTTATTTTTGTTGCCTGGGCGTAGAATTCAAGTAACCCTGTGAGGCAGGACCTGCCATCCCTGAACCCATGTTGATGCTGTGTTACAAAGTTCCTTCGCTCCAGATGCTCCACTAGTTTTTTTCGCACAATCTTCTCCATCAGCTTGCATGGTATGCAGGTTAGGGACACTGGCCTGTAGTTCAGTGCCTCCTGTCTATCCCCTTTATTGTATATCGGGACTACGTTAGCTGCTTTCCAAATATCTGGCAGTTCCCCTGTTGCCAGTGATTTGTTATACACTATGGAGAGTGGTAGGCACAGTTCTCTTGCTCCTTCCTTTAGTACCCAAGGGGAGATTCCATCTGGGCCTATAGCCTTTGTCACATTCAACGCTAGTAAACACTTCCTTACTTCCCCGCTGGTAATCTCAAAGTCTTCCAGTGGTTCCTGGTTAGCTATTCCCTCACTTATCTCTGAAATTTCTCCTTGCTCTAAGGTGAAGACCTCCTGGAATTTCTTATTCAGTTCCTCACACACTTCCTTGTCATTTGTAGTAAATCCCTCCGCCCCTATCCTTAATTTCATAACCTGTTCCTTTACTGTTGTTTTTCTCCTGATGTGGCTATGCAACAATTTAGGCTGGTCTTTGCCTTGCTTGCGATGTCATTTTCGTACTGTCTTTCTGCCTCTCTTCTCATCCTGACATATTCATTCCTGGCATTCTGGTATCTTTCTCTGCTCTCCAGTGTCCTGTTATTCCTATAGTTTCTCCATGCCCTTTTACTTTGCTGCTCAGCTATCCTACATCTCTGATTAAACCATGGGTTTCTCATCTTTATTTCTCTGTTTTCCTTTTGGACTGGGACAAACTTGTTTGCTGCGTCCTTGCACTTCTGCGTGATGTAATCCATCATATCTTGGGCCGTCTTTCCCCTGAGCTCTGTTTCCCATGCTATATCTGTTAGGAATTTTCTTATCCCCTCATAGTTTCCCTTTCGGTATGCTAACCTCTTGGTTTCGGTATCCCTCCTCGAGTTCAATAACCCTTCTTCAATCAAGTACTCAAACACCAGTACACTGTGGTCGCTCATTCCTACTGGGTCCTCAAAACCGATTTCACTTATGTCGGAGTCGTTCAGAGTGAAGACTAGGTCGAGTTTCGCTGGTTCGTCACTGCCTCTCATCCTTGTGGGTTCTCTGACATGCTGGATTAAAAAGTTTCTTGTCATCACCTCCAATAGTTTGGCTCTCCACGTATCATCGCCTCCATGCGGTTCCTTGTTCTCCCAGTCAATCCTTTCGTGATTGAAGTCGCCCATGATGAGCAGGTGGGATCTATTTCTACAGGCAGCAGAGGCTGCTCTCTCAATTATAGTGGCAACTGCCCTGTTGTTGTTTTCATACTCTTGACTGGGTCTTCTGTCATTTGGTGGAGGGTTATATATTACTGCTACTGCTATTCTTGGTCCTCCCATTGTCATGGTGCCTGCTATGTAGTCTCTGAACCCCTCACAGCCCGGGATAGCCATCTCCTTAAAACTCCATTCCTTTCTCGTGAGTAGGGCCACTCCGCCTCCTCCCTTACCTTCCCTCTCATTCCTTATTACTGTGTACTCCTGGGGAAACACGGCACTCGTTATGTGTGTGTGTGTGTGTGTGTGTGTGTGTGTGTGTGTGTGTGTGTGTGTGTGTGTGTGTGTGTGTGTGTGTGTGTGTGTGTGTGTGTGTGTGTGTGTGTGTGCGTTTGAAATATAATAAATTGATTAACAGTTGAGAGGCAAGCTGAAAGAAACAGAGCTCAACCCCCGCAAGCACAACTTGGTGAATGCAACTAGGTGAATACACACAGACACGCACACAAGCACGCACACACACAAACACACACACACACACACACACACACACACAAGCAATATTATATATAGAGGTAACAGCAGAGGACGTAGGAAAACAAGTATCATCAATAGACGAACCTAAGTGTACTGGCCCAGACAAGGCAGCATCCTGGGTAATAAAAGCAGCGGCACAGGCCCTCAGCGCGCCTCTTGCATTAATCTTTAATGATTTAGTTACTTCGAAAGCGAGAATTGTCCAACTATTGGAAAAGGGTAAATGTGGTACAATTTACAAAAAAACGAGATTGGGAAGAGGCACTTAACAACAGACCAGTGATACTGGTCTATAGCACCGGTGGAACATTGTACCCCAACTGTGTGAGACAGTCACAGAGTACCAACATGGTGGAACACTGTACCTCACCAATGTGAGACAGTGTCAGAGTACCAACATGGTGGAACACTGTACCTCACCAATGTGAGACAGTGTCAGAGTACCAACATGGTGGAACACTGTACCTCTCACGTGTGAGGCACTCGCGTAGCACCAGCCCATCAAAGGTAACTCGCGTCAAGAGGAGCCCTGGCAAGGTTCAGAGATACACGAGAAAGCTCGTCCCAGGACTAAGTTGGACGGGGGTACAAAGAAAGGCTGACGGAGCTAAACCAAATATAGAGCAGACATGATAGACCAGGAAAAGGAAGCTACAGAAACAGATGCCATTGAGGTAGTAAGAAAATGTTTCATTAACCTAAGTAGAACAATAAAATGAACTAGACTATTAGAAAGAAGTTTAAACGATTCATAATTTCAAATATGAGATGCCTAGGTTAGTTGTCATTGCTGGAAAGGTGGAGCTCCAGAGTAGAAGCTGGATACTGGTGGCACAGAGAACGGTCAGACGAGTACACACACACAGCCTGTGTTGCGTGGTAATCTGCTAAAAGGATTGGACAGGGCGTGGCTGTTTATACTGCTGGAGAGAACTAGGAGGGCTGGGAGAGCCTAGGAGGGGCTGGGAGAGCCTAGGAGGGGCTGGGACAGCCTAGGAGAGTCTAGGACAGTCTAGGAGGGGCTGGGACAGCCTAGGAGGGGCTGGGACAGCCTAGGAGGGACTGGGACAGCCTAGGAGGGGCTGGGAGAGCCTAGGAGGGGCTGAGTGAGCCTAGTAGTTGTAGGGTCTTTGAGGCTAAGGTAGGGACAAAGAGAGCCTGGGTGCGGGGGGGGGGCTGTGGGAGTCTAGGAGGGGCTGGGAGAGCCTAGGAGGGGGCTGGGACAGTCTAGGAGGGGCTGGAACAGTCTAGGAGAGTCTGGGACAGTCTAGGAGGGGGCTGGGACAATCTAGGAGAGTCTGGGACAGCCTAGGAGGGGCTGGGAGAGTCTAGGAGGGGCTGGGAGAGCCTAGGAGGGGCTGGGAGAGCCTAGGAGGGGCTGGGAGAGTCTTGGAGGGGCTGGGACAGTCTAGGAGGGGCTGGGACAGTCTAGGAGGGGCTGGGAGAGCCTAGGAGGGACTGGGAGAGCCTAGAAGGGGGCTGGGACAGTCTAGGAGACTCTGGGACAGTCTAGGAGGGGGCTGGGACAGTCTAGGAGAGTCTGGGACAGTCTAGGAGGGGCTGGGAGAGCCTAGGAGGGGGCTGGGACAGTCTAGGAGAGTCTGGGACAGTCTAGGAGGGGGCTGGGACAGTCTAGGAGAGTCTGGGACAGTCTAGGAGGGGCTGGGAGAGCCTAGGAGGGGGCTGGGACAGTCTAGGAGGGGCTGGGAGAGTCTTTGAGGGGCTGGGAGAGCCTAGGAGGGGCTGGGAGAGTCTTGGAGGGGCTGGGACAGTCTAGGAGGGGCTGGGAGAGCCTAGGAGGGATTGGAGAGCCTAGAAGGGGGCTGGGAGTGCCTAGGAGGGGCTGGGAGAGCCTAGGAGGGGCTGGGAGAGCCTAGGAGGGGCTGGGAGAGCCTGGGAGAGCCTAGGAGGGGCTGGGAGAGTCTTGGAGGGGCTGGGAGAGCCAGGGAGGAGCTAGGAGAACCTAAGAATGATTATAAAATACCTGGAGATGCTTGCTAAGAGCAAAGTGTAGCTACAAGAATCTGGGATAGCCTAGAATATGCTGGGGGGGGGACTCGTGATGACATGGATGGGTAGTAACGGCACGAAGGCTAGAAGAGGGATGGCTAGGAGAGACTAGGATTAGCTAAGAATTGTTAGAATAAACTAGAATGGAACTAAAAGCAGCTAGGAGTACCTAAACTGGGGAAGGTTAGGATTGGAGAGCATATGGATTTGAAGAAAGTAGAACTGTGCAAACTAGAACTAGCAGGTCCATTGTTCATCACAATGAAATGTGTGAAGTAAAACATGTGTATGGGGCAAGTAACAAAATCAGTAGAGTAACAGAACTGTGCAAACTGGAACTAGCAGGTCCATTGTTCATCACAATGAAATGTGTGAAGTAAAACATGTGTATACAATACAATACAATTTTATTTAGGTAAGGTACATACATACAATAAATATTTACAAGGATTGTTTGACTTATAGGTAGAGCTAGTACATACAATGCCTAAAGCCACTATTACGCAAAGCGTTTCGGGCATGATAAACTTAAATGACAAGCTTAATACTAATTGAGCATAATGAGTAGAATGAAAACAAGAAATGAAAACATAGATGAAAAAGCAGCACAAATACAATTATGTCGACAAACAGCGCTCTTTAAAGAAAAAAACACATTGGTTGACAATAGAAGGGTAAGGTAGGTTACAGGGAATTTATTAGGTATAGCTTCGCTTTTAAGAGGTACAGTCTTTAACATGGTTGGGAAGGTCATTCCACATTCTGGGCCCCTTGATTTGTAGAGCATTTCTAGTTTGATTAAGTCGTACTCTAGGAATATCAAAACTGTATTTATTTCTGGTGTGATGCTCATGGGTTCTGATACAACCTTCTATGAAGCTTTTGAGATCAGGATTGGCATTATAGTTTAGCGTTTTATATATGTATAATACACATGAGAGAATGTGCAGTGACTTAATGTCTAACATATTCAGAGATTTGAGTAGGGGTACCGAGTGATGTCTGGGGCCAGAGTTGGATATTGTCCTAATAGCAGCTTTGTGTTGAGTAATTAGAGGACGTAAGTGATTTTGGGTAGTGGAGCCCCAAGCACAAATACCATAGTTGAGATATGGATAGATAAGGGAGTAATAGAGAGTCACCAGGGCAGGGCGTGGTACATAATATCTGATCTTAGAAAGAATGCCCACAGTTTTTGAAACTTTTTTTGATATATTTAGAATGTGTCCCTGGAAATTCAGCTTGTGGTCAATGAGGATGCCAAGGAATTTGCCATCTAATTTGTTACAAATTTGGGTATTGTTTATTTTGAGATTTATTTGATTAGAGGATTTATTGCCAAACAGAATATAGAAGGTTTTGTCAATGTTAAGGGTGAGTTTGTTGGCAGTTAGCCACAGATGGACTTTATTTAGCTCAGTATTTACTGTGGCATTTAGAGCAAGGGGATCAGGACTGGAGTAAATGAAGGTTGTGTCGTCAGCAAATAGAATTGGTTTGAGGTGTTGGGAGGCATTTGGAAGGTCATTAATGTAGATGAGAAAGAGGAGAGGGCCAAGTATGCTGCCCTGGGGAACACCAATGTTGATGGGTAGGGTGGGAGAAATTGTATTATTCACAGAAACATATTGGAGCCTGTCAGTAAGGTAGGATTTGAGGTATTGTAGGGAGTGTCCTCTGACTCCATAATGATGTAATTTAAGAAGAAGGTTTTGGTGGTTGACAGTGTCAAAAGCTTTACGCAGGTCCACAAACAACCCAACAGGGAACTCATTTTTATCAAGAGCTGTATGAATCGAGTTAAGCATACTAATAAGTGCATCGTTAGTGCTTTTTTTGGGTCTGAAGCCATATTGGCAAGGGCTAAGTATATTGAGTTTGGCTAGATATGAGTAAAGCTGCTTATAGATTAGTTTTTCAAAATTTTTTGACAAGTTTGGCAGGATAAATATAGGTCTGTAGTTGTTAACATCTGTGAGATTACCACATTTGTGGACAGGCGTTACTCTCGCTTTTTTAGAATATCTGGGAAGGTTTGGAGTTCAAGTGACTTGTTGAAGAGAAAAGCAATAGCAGGGGCTAAAGATCTGGAGGCTTTTTTGTAAATTAAAGTTGGTATCTCCTCAAGGGCACCAGACTTGGTTTTAAGGGAAAGGATTATCTCATTGACGTCAGTGGAATTAATAGGCTTTAGGTACAGAGACTGTGGATAGTTACCTGAAAGATAGTCATTAATGTCTGTACTGGAAGATGGAATATCATTTGCAAGGGATGAACCAATGGAAGAGAAGAACCTATTGAACTCAATAGCAGAATCAGAGGCTGAAAGCTGACCATCGTTATTAGACAGGAGAGTCGGTTTGTTATTTAAAGACTTCTTTGATCCCAATATTTGAGAAATTGTTCTCCAAGTTTGTTTAATGTTGCTCTTTATTTGGGTAAATTTATCTTCGTAGTATTTAGTTTTGGCTCGTCTAATTATCTTAGACAGCAATAATGAGTAATTCTTTGAGAATTCTTTGGAGACAATTCCTAACCTATACTTCTTCTCAAGGTCATGTTTTTTATTAATAGATATGGGGCAAGTAACAAAGTCAGTAGACTAACAGATGTTGTCACAGCTCGTATAAGACTTGGCTACAAGTATCTCTGGCAGTTCGGCTTGTATAGGGATCTAGATGAAGTAAAGTGTGTGGACATAGACAGGGACACACACTCGAACACTATATCTTGGATTGTAGTAAAATTGAGCCATTTACAGATAAATCTAAGCTCACTCTGTATGACATGGCAACCTATCTTATTACCATGGATAAATTACCTGAAATCCTTGCACTGTATCCATATTTCGTTTCCAGTAGATGAACGACATATGAGATTAAGAAACAAGTAGTGTATTGTGAAGACTAATAATAAACAGAAGCTACTCTGTGACACTGTAATATCTCCATTGGTCAAACTATTATGTATTAGCGATAAGACCTACCATAAATGTATAATGACTTACTGTAAATATATAGCTCTTGAAATAGCACTTTCTCTGTATCTAGCTGACATTGTAACTATAAGGTGTGAAGGATAGATGAAATTGTTTATGTAATAATCTAAGATGAGGTCTGATAAAGACCTTTTGTGCCCTCTGTAATGCTTTTTGCGCTACCGCTCACAGGATGGGTATGGGTAACTAGCCGCCTCTGGCGGAAACAATAAACAATCTTGTGAATAACTTTGAAATGTGCTGCGAGGACTTAGTAATTGCAAATTACAAATACTATACTCACAAATACTATACTCACAAATATTATACTCACAAAGATACATTTGTACACTCACAAATATTGGAAGACATTCTTGTGCTCTACCCAGAGTATGTTAGGACAGACCAGAGCCGCACCTGGTGTTCCCTCGTGACTCCATGTATGGGTAACTCCGCTGTGAGATGGGGATATTAGAGCAACTCAGAGCCAGCTCTTGACTCTGTAATCCTTCATATAGACATGGGCGGCAGACCGTCGGTGTGATACCTAAGCTTGTTAATTAGTTGTTTATTGTGGTGGCTTGTTGGGAGGGAGGAAGGTTGGGGGGGTGGGGGTAGAGAAGGGTCAATAGACATGCGAGGGAAAAAAGGGGGAGAATTTCTGAGTAAAAGGAGGGGATAGGACAGGAGGTAATGTGGAGCGTGTGAGGGGCGTGTGAGGGGGCGTGTGAGGGGGCGTGTGAGGGGGCGTGTGAGGGGTGTGTGAGGGGCGGGGGCACCACAGTGCACCAGGCCCAGTGAGACACCAGCCACGTTGCGCTTGCCAGCCTTCGTGTGTCCGCAGGTGGTGCGCCCGCCGATATCATTTGTGAAAAAAACCTGAACAAGTTTATCGTTTGAAATATTTTGAACAAATAGTGTAATATTTGCTTATATTACCAATTGGCTCTGATTTCCGCATTTTGAAACAAAATATGTTAATGTAATTTTATTTGTAAAAACTATACGTTTATGCCGTAAAGTTGAGAGGTAGCTCGGTGTTATTGTGACGTGAAGTGAGTTTGAGATTTGAATGTAATATTTTGAGTGAAGAAAGAGTAATTGTGATCTTATTATGAACTATGTTCACGTGTTAGAGATACTGAGTCCTCAAACATTTACATGGACATTAAACCTCCGTATTGAGAGGTCGAACCTTGTAGTTTTCTGGATTACCCAGTCACTGTTCCACGGGTGTTCTTGACCTTAGTGACACCTGTGGATTACCCAGTGACTGTTCCACGGGTGTTCTTGACCTTAGTGACACCTGTGGATTACCCAGTGACTGTTCCACGGGTGTTCTTCACCTTAGTCACACCTGTGGATTACCCAGTGACTGTTCTACGGGTGTTCTTGACCTTAGTGACACGTGTCTATCAGGTCGCCGGAGGAGGCCCCAGGCGTCACACAAGAGACGCTCCAACACTCGGCTCAGCTTATCCAAGAGTTTGAGGGTTTCTCAAGCTTTGTTTATGTAATTTGAACAGAGCCAGAAATACCTTAAGGTCTTGATGGATTTTCCCTGTTACTTTGAGACCTGGGCTGCTGGGAGGACCTGTTGAGACCTGGGCTGCTGGGAGGACCTGTTGAGACCTGGGCTACTGGGAGGACCTGTTGAGACCTGGACTGCTGGGAGGACCTGTTGAGACCTGGGCTTCTGCTGGGAGGACCTGTTGAGACCTGGGCTACTGGGAGGACCTGTTGAGACCTGGGCTACTGGGAGGACCTGTTGAGACCTGGGCTGCTGGGAGGACCTGTTGAGACCTGGGCTGCTGGGAGGACCTGTTGAGACCTGGGCTGCTGGGAGGACCTGTTGAGACCTGGGCTTCTGCTGGGAGGACCTGTTGAGACCTGGGCTACTGGGAGGACCTGTTGAGACCTGGGCTGCTGGCAGGACCTGTTGAGACCTGGGCTGCTGGGAGGACCTGTTGAGACCTGGGCTGCTGGGAGGACCTGTTGAGACCTGGGCTGCTGGCAGGACCTGTTGAGACCTGGGCTGCTGGCAGGACCTGTTGAGACCTGGGCTGCTGGGAGGACCTGTTGAGACCTGGGCTGCTGGCAGGACCTGTTGAGACCTGGGCTGCTGGCAGGACCTGTTGAGACCTGGGCTGCTGGGAGGACCTGTTGAGACCTGGGCTGCTGGGAGGACCTGTTGAGACCTGGGCTGCTGGGAGGACCTGTTGAGACCTGGGCTGCTGGGAGGACCTGTTGAGACCTGGGCTACTGGGAGGACCTGTTGAGACCTGGGCTGCTGGGAGGACCTGTTGAGACCTGGGCTACTGGGAGGACCTGTTGAGACCTGGGCTGCTGGGAGGACCTGTTGAGACCTGGGCTGCTGGGAGGACCTGTTGAGACCTGGGCTGCTGGGAGGACCTGTTGAGGCCTGGGCTGCTGGGAGGACCTGTTGAGACCTGGGCTGCTGGGAGGACCTGTTGAGACCTGGGCTGCTGGGAGGACCTGTTGAGACCTGGGCTACTGGCAGGACCTGTTGAGACCTGGGCTGCTGGGAGGACCTGTTGAGACCTGGGCTGCTGGGAGGACCTGTTGAGACCTGGGCTGCTGGGAGGACCTGTTGAGACCTGGGCTGCTGGGAGGACCTGTTGAGACCTGGGCTGCTGGGAGGACCTGTTGAGACCTGGGCTGCTGGCAGGACCTGTTGAGACCTGGGCTGCTGGCAGGACCTGTTGAGATCTGGGCTGCTGGGAGGACCTGTTGAGACCTGGGCTGCTGGCAGGACCTGTTGAGACCTGGGCTGCTGGCAGGACCTGTTGAGACCTGGGCTGCTGGGAGGACCTGTTGAGACCTGGGCTGCTGGGAGGACCTGTTGAGACCTGGACTGCAGTAGTAGGATGCAAGGCGCAGTAGCTTTTTTTTTTTTTGGGGGGGGGGGGGGGTCACGGAAAATAGAGCGTAGCGGAGCCCTTTTTTTTCGTAGAAAGGCGCCGCTGTGCCGCAAAAGTTATCACATGTTCTCGTGTTCTAAACGTTAACTCCCAAAATATCATCGTTGTGCCCCACCCTTTTCAGGGAAAATTTGTCAGTTTTGTTCCTTGCTAAAGGGTAAAATATTCAGGTAAAATATCTTCAGAGTTTAGTTTTAAGACTGAAATTTGTCAGAGTCTAGTTTAAGGCCAAAATTATTCACAGACCAGTTTAAGACTGAAATTGCTCAACGTCCAGTCTAAGACCGAAATTTCTCAGATCTCAGTTTAAGACCGCAATTTGTCAGACCAGTTTAATACCAAAATTTGTCAGAGACCAGTTTAACACCGATTCTTTTAGAGTTTTAATCCTCGCTCTGGTCTTAAAAAGAGTTCTAATAGATATAATTAAATTCTACGGACTTCAGCAGATATTTTTTAAAATTTCATAAAAATTAGTTGTTAGACATGGCTCTATACATTTATAAGTGTAGTTTCGCTACTAGTAGCATTTTTAGCCCAGTTTAAAACAGTCATACTTTGAACATAGTAAGAAATGAAAATAGTGTTCTCGAGCTCCAGTTCTCGTCCCCCACCTTAGTGTACTGTTACAACTTTGTTAATAATTTATCAATTCCCCTGAGATTTAAACCCCCTATATTTCAGACGCAGTATATCAGATGAAGTCAGTAACCGAGTTCTAGCTCTGGCCCCAGTCCCCGCCCACCTTAGCCCCATCTCGTATCTTCGTTAATACCTGATCAATTTCCTTCAGATTTAAGAAGTAGTTATTTCAGATGTAGTAAATAAGTTAAACAGAGTTACGGAGCTCCAGCTTTTGCCTTCCGCTTTACTTTACTCCAACAACTCCGTTATTTACCTAGCAATTTTTCTGAAATTTAAAACATCTGTACTTCAGATTCAATAAAATAAACCAAGATACTAACTGAGTTCCAGTTCTTGTCCCAGCCTAAGTTAATTCATACAAGTCCGCTATTATCATATCAATTTCTGTCGCATTTCTGACAGAGTAAGAAAAAGCAAATAAAGTTACCGAGTTCTAGATTCCATCTACCGCCTTAGTTAACTCCTGTAGATTCACTACTATAAGTTCAAGTTTCTTTATATTTAACCCCGTTACAGTTTCTAATGTAGTAAAATACATCAATTTAGTTACCAAGCTCCAGCTCCTGTCCCTCGCCTTACTTTACTCATGTAACCTTGTTAGTATCCAATCAAGTTCCTCGAGATTTAAGACCTCCATATTTCGTAAGTAATAAAATAGATTAAAGCAATTACCGAGCTCCAACTCCTGTCCTCTGTCTTAGTTCAATGTTCATGAAACTTAGTTAGTTATTCCAGAACAAGTAAGTAGCTCTCCTCCCTTACCTTACCTTGCCCTGTCAAAGTAAACACATATCTAACCACACCTGTGTAAATATCCTAATCTCTCCCTCTTGCCTTCCCTCCATATAATCCCCCAACCCCCCTATCACTGCACCTCCTACTCCCGCACACCCCACCCCTTTCCCAGTTCATCAAAAATCTACCCTCTAGAATTTTAAATGTAGCTATTATTCAATAATCTTTTTGTATTTTTGTGTTCTCTCCATGCTCACAGCATATTCTCTGTACAAATTTTACACATTCTCTTTCATGTTCTCTGCAAGTTCAATTCAATGTATAATCTTACATGTTATCTGTGGTCATCGCATTCTCTTACATGTTCTCTAGTTCTTTGCATGCTACATGCAAAGAATCGAGACCATATCGAGGAAATTGATATGATAATAGCGGAGTTGTACGAATGAACTAAAGAGGGGACAAGAGCTGAAACTTGGTTAATGTCTTGATTTACTTTATTCTATCTAAAATACAGATTATTTAAATTTCAGGGAAATTGATTGGTTAATAATGGAGTTGTTGAAGTAAAGTAAGGCGGAGGACAAGAGCTGGAGCTCGGTAACTGTGTTTAACTTATTTACTACATCTGAAATAATTATGTTTTAAATCTCAAGGAAATTGATAAGGTATTAACGAAGATACGCGAGAGAGCTAAGGTGATGGGCAAGCGCTAGAACTCGGTTACTGACTCGATCTGATTTACGACATCTGAAATATAGGAGTTTAAATCTCAGGAAAATTTAAATATTATTACCCAAATTGTAGCAGTAAACTAAAGCGGAGACAAAAGCTGGAGCTCAGTAACATTATTTTTTTCTTACTATGTTCAAAGTATTACTGTTTTAAATTGGGCTAAAATTGGGGTACGAGTAGCGAAATTACACTTATAAATGTATAGAGCCGGGTTCAAGAACTAATTTCTGAGGAACTTTTTATAAATATCTGCTAAAGTCCGTATAGTTTAATTATATCTATAAGAACTCTTTTAAGACAGCATTGAAGATTAAAACTGACAAAATTTGGTCCTAAACTGGTCTATGACAAATTTTGATCTTAAATTTTAATGTCAGTGGTCTCTGACAACATTCGGACTTAAACGGATTTTGAACAATTTCGGTCTGAATCTGGTCTCTGAATAATATTGGTCTTAAACTGGACTCTGGAAAATTTCCCTCTTAAAACTAAACTCTGAAGAAATTTTCTTTGAGACCTGGCGGCTTAGTGAGAAATTTTCCCTGAAACCCCTGGCGGATAAGCGAGGAATTTTCCCTGAAACCCCTGGCGGCTTAGCGAGGAATAAAACTGACAAATTTTCCCTGAAATGGGTGGGGCACAGTGACAATATTTTAGGAGATCGTTGAAACTGGCGGGGCACTGCTACGCCTTTACAAAAGTTCCTTCAAAAGGGTGGAGCAAAATAGACAGTGTAGCAGCGCCTTTCTAAAAACAAAACAAAAAAGGCGCCCCTACGCTGTCAATTTACCGTGCCCTTCCCCCCCCCCCAAAAAAAATAGGGTGCCGCTACGCTTTGTATCCCACTATTGGGTGCTAGGAAGACCTGTTGGGACCTGGGCTACTGGGAGGACCTATTGAGACCTGGCCTACTGGGATGACCTGTTGAGACCTGGGCTACTGGGAGGACCAGTTGAGACCTGGGCTGTTGGGATGACCAGTTGAGACCTGGGCTACTGGGAGGACCTGTTGAGACCTGGGCTGCTGGGATGACCTGTTGAGACCTGGGCTACTGGGAGGACCTGTTGAGACCTGGGCTGCTGGGATGACCTGTTGAGAACTGGGCTACTGGGAGGACCTGTTGAAACCTGGGCTGCTGGCAGGACCTGTTGAGACCTGGGCTGCTGGCAGGACCTGTTTGGATCATTAGTGTGTGATGAAAAAAGAAGTGTAGGTGTTCTGCAGTCCTCCCAATGGCTGGTGTCAATGCCTATCACATTTAAAAAAAAAAAAGATGACTGCGTAGCTGTTGTGTCCTGTGGCAAAGTAAGGCAAAACAAATAGTATGAACAATGAATCTTTAATTAAATTGAAAACAAATTATGAATGAGACAATTCCTTGGCTATGTACAGTGCAAACTCACAAGATTATAAATTAAAAAAAATATCATAAAATAATATAGTGGTGACGTTACTCTAAAATGGATAAAGCCAAAATGAAATTAACAGGTGCTGAGAATAAAGCGCTGGCTGAGAACATCTACTAATAAACAGAGCGTATATCAGATGGTTGTTTTAGCTTGAGAGCACAGGATATTCTGACTCCAATGGCTGGTGCAGGCCCAGACATCGGCTAGGTAGATGGCGCTGAGGTGCAGAAGTGCAGTGGTGCAGACGTCGATTCACCAATCAGAAGCGGGCAGGCTGGAAATGCTAGTTTGGTGATCGGCGACGAGGGAGAGGGGAGGTGGAGAGCGAGTGTGTGATACGTTTGCGCCTGTCAAAACGTATTTGACTAAATATGTACTACACTTGCTTGTAGTATCTAGATGTTGTAGATGTACTGAAGTAACATGACGATAGGAAAGAGCAGGCCAAATTTCTCTTGAAGGAGATTATCATAACAGCTCTCCCCCGAAGCCTGCTCTTACGGGTTAAGTTACTTCAGTAGCTGGTGTAGAGGTAGGAGTAGCTGACTTTATCTCGTAGACTCTGGAGAGGGCGTCGGCTATGATGTTGTCCGAACCTTTGATGTAGAAGATCTCCAGATTAAAATTTTGCAAGTACAGTGCCCAGCGTAGAAGACGTTGATTGCTGAATTGGGCCTGTTGTAGGAACCGCAGGGGATTGTGGTCCGAGTAGATGGTAATAGACCGATTCCCCTGTAGGTAAGGCTCGAAATGTTGCAGATTCAGGACGATGGAGAAGAGTTCCTTTTCTATAGTGCTGTAGTTCTTCTGGTGAGGCTTCAACTTTTAGCTGTAGTAGCTAACAGGAAGATCCTCCTCGCCTCGTTGTTGCATCAGGACGCCCCCGATGCCGGTACCACTGGCGTCGACATTGAAGATGAAGGGCTTCGTGATATCTGGAGAGGCGAGAATGGGATCAGAACATAGCAGAGATTTAAGTTGTTCAAAGGCAACGGTCTGTTGAATGGTCCACTGATACCGTTGCTTGGGGCTGGTCAGATTAATCAATGGTGTTGCTACCGTACTAAAATTCTTCACAAACTTACAATAATAAGAAGCAAGTCCAAGGAAGCGCAGGAGCTGCTTCCTGGTCGTAGGTTGTGGGTAATGCTGAATGGCTTTAGTGTGAATTGTTAAAGGAGCTATTCTGCCACTCTCTATCACATGACCCAGATAACGCACTTTACCTTTGGCAAATGTGGACTTGCCCAAGTTGATGGTAAGGCCGGCTGTCAGGAGCTTGGAGAACAGTCGTTGCAGCTGGAGCAGATGTTCACTCCAGGTGTTGGTTGCCACAACGATGTCGTCCAAGTAGGCGTAGGTGTGATCTAGACCGTAGATGACGCGGTTGACAGCTCTCTGGAAGGTGGCCGGGGCGTTACACAGTCCAAAAGGAAGACGTTCATATCTGTATAGGCCAAAAGGAGTGGTGAAGGCAGATACTTCGTTAGCTCTCTCTGTCAGGCTTATTTGGTAATAGCCTTTTAACAAATCAAGTTGGGATAAATATTTGGCATTACCTATCGCGTCAAGGATATCATCTATGCGTGGTAAAGGATAAGCATCCTTGACGGTCACAAGATTCAATTTCCTATAATCGGTACAAAGGCGTACTTTACCTTGCAGTTTCGGCACCAAGATGCAGGGTGAGGCCCAAGGGGACTCACAAGGTGTGGCCAGCCCATGATCCAGAAGGTATTGTAGTTCAGCACGCATAACTTCTTTTGTACGGGCTGATACGGTAGAAGGGTTGACAAATTGGCCGGGTAGCAGGAAGCAGCTGGATGTCGTGCTGAACCACATTACACTTCTGGGGATCATCGTTGAACAACTTCTGATGTTCATGAAGAACTTTGATGAGAGGAGCACTATTACTGTCCTGTAAATAGGTGGGAAGATCATTAAGGATTTCCGAGTTGGAAGGCACTGACTCAGAGTCGGTGCTTTCCGGAGGAGAAGCAGGGAAGGTCTCACTGTGGCGGTATGGATCTTTGAAAGTGGAGAGTGATATTAGCACAGTGGGGGAATACCTTTAAAATACTCCTTGAGTAGATTGACGTGGCACAACTGGGTCCTCCGCCGCCTATCTGGAGTCTCAAGAACGTAGTTGTGGTTGTTTCTGCACTCCTTGATGCGGTATGGTCCTGAAAACTTATTTTGCAATGGAGAACCTGGGATAGGAAAATGTGCCAACACGAAGTCTCCTGGTTTAAATTTCCTGATTTTGCTGCGTTGGTCAAAATGAGTCTTCATCCTCTCTTGAGCTTTCAATAGATTGTCAATAGCAAATTTACGTACTCTCTAGAATGTGCTTTAAGTTTTGAAGAAACTGGGGCACATTCTGAGGGTCACTGAAGGTGGCATTACGTAGAGAGTCTTTAAGAGCTTTGAGAGGAGTACGGCACTTACGTCCGTAGAGCATCTCATAAGAAGATACTCCTAGAGACTCATTTGGGAGACTTGTGAAAATACACATGATGATGTCAAGTTGTTTATCCTAGTCTTTCATGGTTTCATTGCAAAATTTCTTTAGGAGTGATTTAATCGTTTGATGACTACGTTGAAGAGAACCCTGTGAAGCAGGATGATAGGGGCTGGACAATATCTGAGTGATGTTGAACTCTTCCAGTGTCTTCTTGAAGAGATCACTGGTGAAGTTGGTGCCACAGTCACTTTGAACCTCCCGTGGAAATCCGTATTAGGTAAAGATCTTCAATAGTTGTTTTACCACCGTAGCAGCTGTAATGTTCTTTACAGGAACTGCTATGGGGAATCTGGTGGTTGGACACATAGGATGGTTAGTATATAGGCGTTGCCAGAACTGGTCCAGGGTAAAGGATCAACACAGTCTACGATGAGTCTGTGGAAAGGTTCTGCAGGCACCTGGATGGGAATTAACGGAGCCTTGGGAATCGGGATGTTAAGTTTCCCTGCCATCTGACTTATATGACACTGTTCACGTAACTTTTGACGTCTTTAACCATACCTGGCCAGTAGTAGTCTTGTCTGATTCCGTGGTAGGTTTTGTTAAAACCATAGTGAGAAAGTGCTCCGTGGGGCCAGGTGTAGAAGATCGGGCCGTAGGCTGGTGGGAACCACTAGTTGTTCGACATTTGCCCAATCGTCATCCTCCGTCAGCTTACTGGGTCTGTACCTGCGGTAGAGCAACTGATTCTCTAGGAAGAACCCAGGGATACTGTCAGGTTGAGTCTCAGCCTGGAAGAATAATGGTGTTAATGAAGGATCCTCCCTCGGTAACTTACGGAACTCCAACATAGTAAGATTCTGTGGTAGGTTCTGATGATCTTGAGGGACAGCGGTTGCAGTAGAGTCAGCTGGTTGCGGGCGTGCAGCTTGTGCACTGGTGGTCACCAAAACCAGAGGAGAAACTTCATCACTTTCTTGAACCTCTGCTGGAACATATTTTAAGATGGGGTTGTCCACTACAGAGTCACATACCTGGGGTTTGTCCATGATGATCAGGTTGGACGGTTGCAGATCCTCGGCCAAGTCATTGCCCAGGAGAAGTTGCACTCCAGGCATGGGAAAAGGCTTTTCCCTGATGGCGACTTGGACTTCACTGGTCACGAAAGGACAATCCAGGTGAACTCTGGCAAGTGGATACGGAGTGGTAGCAGTGAGGTCAGTGATAAGGACGGTTCCCCGGTGTAGGTGAAGTTAGGCACAGCCGATTTCAATATTATTGACTGAAGAGCCGCTGTGTCCCTCAAGATCTTCAGTTTGAAACGTCCCTCTGAATCTGTACTGTTGGCAGAGACAGTTCCAGGATACAGGTTTTGCTGAAGAGAGAAAGATCATTAACAGGAACACCAACATTCATCACAGGCTTACCGGACTTTGGAGGAGTCGGTTTGGGTTTAGGAGTTTCACTATAGCTTTTGTATTGAGCTTTTCCACATTTATCTATGGTATGTCCATAGAGCTTGCAATACCTACAATACAATTGGGAGCTCGCTTGATCGGTACTCACTTTGTCATAACTATACCAAGACTTCTTACTGGAAGGTGGGTCTGGTGTTAGCCGGTGTATGAGGCTGTAAGTGTCAGCCGACTTCGCTCATCTGATGTAGTCGGTTCTTCTTTGTGTGCTGAATATAAACAGATGGAAAGGGGGAGCACGTCTAAAGAATTCCTCAACTAGAATGAGGTTGACGAGTTCTGAAAATGTAGAGACATGGGCTGCTTCCAGCCATTTCATGAAATATCTTTTCTTTGTATTGGCAAATTCTAAAAAGGTGGTGGTACTTGCCTTTAGATAATCACGGAATTTTCGTCTGTAGCTTTCGGTGGAGAGAAGGTAGGCGTCTAAAACTGCTTGCTTCAGGGTCTGGTAGTCATTCTCAGACGCTAAGGTACTGAGAGTAACCGCAGCTCTACCTGTGAGATGCACTCTGAGAAGGGTAGACCATTGATCTTTAGGCCAGCTAAGTTTTTTAGCTAGGGTCTCAAAAGTGGTAAAAAACACGTCTATCTCTGTCTCAACGAATGGTGGCATTAACTTACTTGCATGGGAGACATTGAAGCTTACTGGGGGACTAGCGGTAGCTTGTTGGCGCTGAGCGTGGTGTGTAGTTTCCAAGGCGAGTTCTTGTTGATGACATGCTAGAGCCATATCAGCTTTCTTCTTATCGTGCTCACGTTGCATCTCCAGGTGACGTTTTCTTGCTTCAAGGTGTACTCGCTCACGCTCTTGGTGTAGGGCCGCCTCTTCTTTCTTTAGGGCCACCTCGCGTTCCTGTTCTTCCTTAGGGTAGCCTCACGTTCCCTTATCTGGAGAGCTTTTTGTTGTTCCCGCTCGATTTTCGCTAGTTCGAGCTTTAGCTTCATAGCTGCCAGAGAATGTTTATCTGTAATAGAATAGTTTTCGTGAGCTTCGGAGTCAATAATTCCTTCCTCTAAGAGGTAATCCAAGATAATATTGTGCAAGTCATTTTTGTTGGCTCCAGGGGGAGCATCTAGTTGATACTCGTGTGCAAGAGTTTGTAATTCGGTCCTTCTGGCAGGACTTAAGTTCCCTACTTCACTTGCTGGATCATTACGACATATTGAGAGACGAAACATTTTAAAATAGCAAATAGGTGTACAACGAATATACTTGTGATATTAGTGTCAGTAACAGGATGATGTGGCAACTGGTAATAATCCTGTGGAAATTTAATCGTTAACAATTAACGTTAATATTAGAATGGTAAATGATTAGTCAATCAAAATCGCAGGAAATCTTGTACCCGGTACTCAATGTAAGAAAATAAGGGCAAGAAAATCCTACTAAATAAATGACACCGATAGTTTAAAACAAATGAAACTTTTAATTGTTTCAAAAGTGAAAAGGTAGTCCAAGAATGTAGGGATACCTTGCCGAGTCTCTATAGGACAGAAGCAAGGGGTTTCCTACTTAATTATATGATACTTACAGAATTAGCATTCCTTGTGCTCTGAAAAAAGAAAGCAAATTCCCTACCTAAGTAAATATCATCATCTCTGACTGACGTATAGGGGTGCGAGTGTCAACTGGTGACGAGAACTGCTGTTGAGGTCCCAACTCAACAGCGTAGTCCGTGCTAGAGGAACTATGGCCCTCTGTATCCTCCTTTGGTTGGATTGCAGAAGATAGGGTGCTTTGGCCTGAAGACAAATCAAAGTACCAGGGTACCAAAATGATGATATGTCTGAATGAGAAATATCTTAGGGACAAAAAAGGTGGAATACACGAGTAATAACACTGAGGGAGGGATGACCAATTAAGATAAGTGTCAACAGTGTCAACAGTCTCCGTGGTAAGACACTCGCCTGGCGTTCCGCGAGCGCTATGTCATGGGTTCGTATCCTGGCCGGGGAGGATTTACTGGGCGCAATTCCTTAACTGTAGCCTCTGTTTAACGCAACAGTAAAATGTGTACTTGGATGAAAAAACGATTCTTCGCGGCAGGGGATTGTATTCCAGGGACCTGCCTGAAACGCTACGCATACTAGTGGCTGTACAAGAATGTAACAACTCTTGTATATATCTCAAAAAAAAAAAAAAAAAAAAAGATAACTGTGGATTATGTGGTGACTGAGGCCTCCAGTCACCACGTAATCCACAGTTATCCAACACTCACAATATGCTACCCTCGGAAAGCACAAAATACACAGCACCATATAAATATTAAAAGTAATGAAAATATTGAAAAGCAACTGTATCAAAGCCAAGTACACTTACCACAAATTCATGTTTTAGTACTAGTACCTGATGAGGCTCCCGGACAGGCCCCCCGTTAAATGTGATGGAAAAAAGAAATGTAGGTGTTCTGCAGTCCTCCCAATGGCTGGTGTCAATGCCTATCACATTAAAAAAAAAAAAGATGACTGCGTAGCTGTTGTGTCCTGTGGCAAAGTATGGCAAAATAAATAGTATGAACAATGAAACTTCAATTAAATTGAAAGCAAATTATGAATAAGACAATTCCTTGGCTATGTACAGTGCAAACTCACAAGATAATAAATTAAAAAAAAAAATAACAAAATAATATAGTGGTGACGTTACTCTAAAATGGATAAAGACAAAATGAAATTAACAGGTGCTGAGAATAAAGCGCTGGCTGAGAACATCCACTAATAGACAGAGTGTATATCAGATGGTTGTTTCAGCTTGAGAGCACAGGATATTCTGACTCCAATGGCTGGTGCAGGCCCAGACATCGGCTAGGTAGATGGCGCTGAGGTGCAGAAGTGCAGTGGTGCAGACGTCTATTCACCAATCAGAAGCTGGCAGGCTGGAAATGCTAGTTTGGTGATTGGCGACGAGGGAGGGGGGAGGTGGAGAGCGAGTGTGTGATACGTTTGCACCTGGCAAAATGTATTTGACTAAATATGTACTACACTTGCTTGTAGTATCTAGATGTTGTAGATGTACTGAAGTAACATGACGATAGGAAAGAGCAGGCCAAATCTCTCTTGAAGGAGATTATCGTAACAAGTGGAACATTTCATAAATAATATATGCGGGAATTTCTGTCACCAGGTGTCTTGGCGGGAGTGTTTGCGCGCCATCTTGTGACCAGATGGACAACTCGACCCTGTGTGAGGTACTGTATAGTGTGTGTTCTTGTCTCTCCTATGTCACCATCACAGATTTATGTATATTGTAATAGTCCTGATGGCAATTTTGTCTTCCTTTATTTGCTCCGCGCTGCTAAGACTGGCATTTCTAAATCTAAATGTTTCCAATTTGAATCCTGCGCTGTAAGTTGTGTTTCCTATCTTGAATCATCAAAGTATGGGAGATCGACCCTTTGAGGATCACAGTTGTTGTAAGACCATGTTTATCCTCTATTTATCTCTTCAGTGATCCTCTGTATATCTTCTATTAATCACACTATTTTCCGCTACTCATCATTACTAACGGTTTTCATTAGCCTGTAAACTTCACTCGTGTCAACCTGTGTTGTGGAGAACATAAGATAAGGGAAACACGCTCTACTGCCCCGTGGTGGGTGGGTCCTGTTGACACCCCCTCCAACACCCCTTCCAACACCCACCTGCAACACCACCACCAACACCAACACCACCACCAACACCACCACCAACACCCCCACCAACACCCCCACCAACAACCCTGTCCAACACCCCTACCAAAACCCCCACCAACACCCCCACTAATACCCCCTCCAACACCCGCACTAACACCCCCCTCCAACACCCAACTAACACCCCCTCCAACACCCCACTAACACCCCTTCCAACACCCCCCACTAACACCCACTCCAACACCCCCCACCAACACCTCAGTAGTGAAAAGTAGGCCATATCGCTGCCTTTTTTCCTTTTTCCGACGGCAGCGATATGGCCTCATGTGTTTTCGTTACCCCAGTGGGATTAAATGGCTTCGCTATGGCCTCATGTGTTTTCATTTCCCCAGTGGGATTAAATGGCTTTACTATGGCCTCATGTGTTTTCATTACCCCAGTGGGATTAAATGGCTTCGCTATGGCCTCATGTGTTTTCGTTACCCCCCAGTGACCCTGAAACCGAATGTACAATGACGTCATTCCTAGACCATTTTAAATTTCCTAATTTACTTCCAATCTATGTTAACTAGAACGTCAAATGACGCTATTAGATGAACTTCAGTAGGTCTATTCCCAATTAATATCCCATTTCTTCTCTATTTATACACATCAATAATGTAACTCCATTAATATTCAGAAGGTCCTATTTATCCCCCTTACTTATCTGGAAGCATTATATTCAGTGCCCGGCCGCAGATCGTTTATTGAGCATAGGAATGAATGAAACCCACCATCAACCGTTGCATGTAGCAAAGGGGGAGCAACACAGAGCATGAACTATCATGTATCTTAGCGTTCACCCCTGTTGCCAAACCAGTATTTACCCAGGTCTTTTCCTAAATCTTAAAAATTTATCCAATTTATATCCATCGTTTTGTGTTCTGTCTCATGTTGATACGTTTAATAGACTATTAATATCCCCCTTTATCATGTCCATTCAGTCACACCTCTATCAAGTCACCTCTATTTCTTTGCCTTTCTAGAGAATGTAATTTAAGCTTTGTCCATCTTTCTTCAAGGATCGTTTATTAAGCATAGGGCAAATAAAAATTAACACCCGCTATCAGTTATTTATATGAAAACAGATCCCCCAGGCATGGTGACATACATAGGGGATTCAGTAGTAATTAAAATATGGCTACTAGCCTTGTGCACGTCTCACATTCGCTCAAAAACATGCCTCCCACACCTTACTGTTGCATTTAACAAATAAAAAATACTCATTCAGTGTACATATCATGAACTACAATGAGTAAAAGCAAGCCTCTCATGTTTTGAAATAAAGCCTTTTGCAGTTACCTTCATTCTAATGTCTTCATCTTAATGCGGTGCGATGCACCAATGAGTACACAGCTTTTAGCCAACGTTCTAAAATGCGGTTTCTAGGAGGTTCACACATTAGTGCAATCTCTTAATCGCTCTCAATACCTCAACTCTACTCTGTGTTTCAACAGAGGCAATATTCGGATACCTTTGCTCATATTTTCGCTCATTTGCTCATATTTTCTGATATTTAATTCATAAGCTCGAAAAAACCAACCTGACCTAACCAATTATAAAACGAAAACAAAATACATTTCTACAGACTCGTTGTTGTTTGTTGCTGACGTCACGAAAAGCGACCTCAGTATAGGGATAGGGTATTAGCTCACATTAAAAAAACAGGTGTTAAGACTCCACAGCGACCCAACTTTTCAAACTATGAGTGACGTCACCAGATAACCAATGTGTCCTTTGACATGATACTTGCATATGTAGTCTTTTAAATGTTATTATTGAAAATGGCTAGACTATCCTTATCCACCTAAACTAATTAGAGGTTTAACAATATACATTGTATAGGTTTTTTATTATATTATTAATGATAAAAGATTACATTCGATCTTAACAGAAAAATTGCAATGGGGGAACAAGTGCAATATTTCAGATGTCGGCCAAATCAATCCTAGATCTTGATAATTTTGTGAGGGAGACCAGTTCCTCTGCCACGTCAAATCTGGAACAATGAATAAAAACCATATGACCAACCCAGAATAATAATAATAATATTATTATTAATGATAATAATAATTCAGCAATATCATGAAAAGACAATATATAGCAAACATCTAGAAACACATACTGACAGCTCAGTAATATGAGGAGTCATCACACAGCGATAGGCATTTATCCTCTCCATCTATACAAAATGTCTTTTTGCACTTAGGCATTGCAAAATTAGAATATGCAAATTGAATTATCTTCCTATCGTTCATATTATATTCCCCATATTCAAATAAAGTTTCAAATTTATGTATTGCAGCTCTCACGTTCAGGCGACATAACTGATAGACGAAAAACATGGCATAGGCTTCACAATAATAGGAGTTCATACTCTGTATGCGTTTTGTAAACATGTATACTCTATAATCTTCAAAATAAGTGAGGAATTCTTGTAAATATCTCGAATGGAATTCCATCTTCACCCCAAAACTGTCTAACAGGGCAATAATGGCTCCTGAAGGTTTGTTGTGTACATATACGGTCATCCAATGGCCCATCATCGATGCAGGGGATTTCTCATCTAAAGTATTTAAAATAAATACCACTGGATCCTTATTCAATTTCTTGAAGGTTCTCCGTACATCGTTCGCTAAATAACATCCGATATATATGGCTTCTTCCCCTAAATATATATTTTTCAAACCGTTGTTTATTTCCAAACAATTCATATTTCTTAGGCTCTCGTTTCGGAAATAATGCGTCGGTCAGCATTAATTTTCATAACTCCAGTAGTAGGGCCAAACAGCAGTATGACTTTATTTCCCACTATGGCTGTATTAAATTCCAATGTAATTCTTAAATTCCCTTTCGCTTCCAAGGAAACTGTACTCTTTATTTCTCCAGTCAATAAATTAAAGGCCAGCAGAGTTTTCCTTTAATGAACAATTCGTAGGATAATATATTATCTACATTAAATCCTACAGCATTCAGGAACGTATAATATAATTTCGAACATTTATGGGGAAAATCACATGCTTTCGGCACGCAACTCGTGCCGTTCACCGAGATATATACGTTGCTCAAGGCAGAATTGTTGAAATGATGGGTTTAAGGTATAATCTCCAGAAAAGGCTTCCATATCAATAATGGCGATACATAGCTCCTCAGGGATCACTCCACCCCAGGGTTGGTCCATAGTTAATGATTTTTGGCCCCTGACCTAGAATATAGGTTTTAAATAGGGTTTTATCACATATATGCGTTACTGCTCCATTATTTTGGGCGAGTGCTCTGTTAATAGCTAGTAACCCAGAAGGGAATGGGGTTAATCTATCGATCCATAAGTGAGCCATATTTATATTATATTTATAATTAGCAGTTGCTGTATCACTGCCAATAACCCATTTATCACTATTTAACTCTAAACGTATTCTTACATCTACGTTATCCAGTAAATATTCGCTAATAGATGGCGAATAATAATAATTCAATAATCCAGCAGTAATATAAAGCAAGTATAAATGCCCTGTTCTTTCATATTAACCATTTTCTCATCCTGATCTATCGTGGTCGTAGCAAAATACCGCGCATCAATTTTATTAGGTATCGTTAGCGCCTCTTCTTTATAAAAATGCGCTAGATGCTTAAACGATCTATTTTGCATCTGGAAATAGTCGTTAGCAGCTTTATATACGCCCAATATGAAAATAAAGAATTATTTTCAACTACTTGTACGTTGAAATACACCACCACTGTTTTAAAAAGAGTTTGTGATAATCCATTGGCTACAGTCACTATTTTACCCGATTCTATTGCGGCGTGAGCTTCTGTTAATTCTATCCCCACTTCTAGGGCTAGTGATGACATATCCAGGAATGCCAGGGATCCTGAATTCGATATACGAGCCTTTAAATTCATTAATTCCCAAATTAACAGGTAAAATATCTATATTTTTCCTGCTAGCTGTAGTGGACTCAATCATACGTGCAGAATTAAGTTTAGGAAATCCATCTGTTACAGCCACTGTGCAACTTTCCAAAGGGGATTGTAGCCCCGCTCCTAGTGTAGTAGTAGTATTCATGCTGGCTGCTATGAGAGGAATGAATTGCATTTTACGTAAACACGTCATTATATCTCTTCTTCTTCTGTTTTGTGAAACTGCGAATAAGTGCTAATTTGATGGCCTTAGCCTTTCTCTTAGACTTTTCTGCCTTTTACCACCACCTAAAATCTGACACCCTATTCCCCTCAATGATTCGATCCCATGCTTCTTAATTGACTTTTTAAAGGCACATTCACCTGTTTGCATGTCTTGCAATATGTTCTGACCCACACATAAGATGGCAGGAGCAAGGGTTCTCATTAAAAATGGCGCTGCTTTACGGGCTAAACCAGTGAGGAAACTGAATATACCACCTCCTCTCATATGACTCCTATTGAATATTCTAATATCACTCAGCCCACCTCCTTTATATGAGGCAGGTGGACTAATAATAATAATAGTGGAATAATATTTCTTCTACAGACGGAGGGATGAAATTGACGCGCATTTTGTAGCTTGCAGCTGAGTAATGAGGCTTGGAACTGTATTATTCTTATTATATAGAACCAATTCAGGGTCGAATATGTAAAACAGCTGTTGTGCTTCCACGTTTATTGAAATAAATAGGGGTCTCATAAGGATCTGTTACTGCAATACTTATACTATCCAATACATTTGTATTTAACGCTTTATATAGTTTCCTATTCGTGCTTTCGCCGCCCTACAAAGACACTAGATCCAATATATTGACTAATAAATTTCCGTACATCGTGGGTGCAACTTTATCGCAATAAACACACAAGTAATCCATCATGCCCCTGGGTTGGGGAGGGTAGGGACACGTGTCTGACATGGGAGTTTCTTTCAAATAATTCTTGTGTACGTATATATCATAATTTTTATGGTGATCAGTTCCCAAAATCTTGCCGATATTCGCCCCAAAAGATAGGGAAATCCTGCATACTGCTCGATTATCTTTATAATACAGTACATTCTCATCGCTGCTCGCGGTATTGAACTTTACCCTATTGGAAATTGAACCATATTTAATATATGCATCTGCATATCTCGGGAAATGAGTCTTATAGACATCCGACCCAAAACTCAAATCATTCTGTGAAAATATATGGGTAATTTCATTATTGATGGCATATATAATGTCCTTTATATTACCAGCTGAAATATTAGTTTTTGGTAGAAATTTAGAATGTTTGTAACTAATTCCTTTAGCATCAAGGTACATAATTCTCACACGGATATAACTCTTCAGATCATCTGATCTTATTATGTAATATGACGAAGGCAATAATATATTCTGGAGACACATCTCGTAGGGACGTCTAGAATCTAGCACAAGTTGATTATATAATCTGTTTTCAAAAGCACTAGGTTCATTATTAGGAAATAAATCTGTAATAGAAACACTAGTAGCATAAATAACGGCAGAATCCATTGCTGGACTGTGAATGAATAAACGAAAAACAAAACAGCACATGTATTTATACACTCACCTTTAATATGCTAGCCATGCTGCTGCTCCTTCTCCGCTCACTTTAGGTCGTTTAGTTTCTCCAGCAGCTGTAGTAGGAGCATACGCCCGTTTTCTTCTTAGTGCCACGTCATCATTAAATACTTGTTTACGAGATTCTGTATTCCTAAACATTTCTCGTGGAGTTGAGGTTAAAGAGATGAATAATTTAACCAGCGGTAATTTTTCTCGTGGGAATACTGATCGGTTAATCGTCATTTTAGTTAAAATATCATCAATTATATTTAATCCAGTCACTGGCAATTGCAGATTCCCATTGACGTCCCATTGCACCAGCTTGCTATCATCAAAATAATTCAACAGCGAACTAGCATAATCATGATGTTTAGCTTTCAATTTTAAGTGAACCAAATGTAGTATTGTGGGATTAGCTCGTACTGAAGCCGCTGATACTGCTACTTTACTGTGTTGTGTTGGAGTTGGGATCTGTGATGGCACTACTTCCGCTTTTTTTACTACTGCTAATTTAGCAGATCCCTCATCGACGGATTTACGAGTTACTAGATAATATTCTTTCATTTTATTTATTAAATAGCCTGGTAATTAAACTAGCCGCTATGGGTAATAATATACCGAGGATACTACCTCCTTTGCGAGTCAATAAAATGCGTTTTTTGTTTGAAATTGAGGGTTTCTTGCAAGCTAGTGAATGCAACATGTCTCTGTATTTCTTCAATTTGACTATAACTTTGTTTTTAACCCGAAGCCAATTTTTCAGAATATTTTTGAAAATCTTTAACAAGCAA
The DNA here is from genome assembly GCF_040958095.1 of Procambarus clarkii. Classification (NCBI taxonomy): domain Eukaryota; kingdom Metazoa; phylum Arthropoda; class Malacostraca; order Decapoda; family Cambaridae; genus Procambarus; species Procambarus clarkii. Next base: position 18,277,971 of record NC_091212.1, on the reverse strand, counting down.
TGAATGTGTTTTTTTTAAACTGGGCAATCAATTTTTTCCTGGCTGAGGAATTAAGTTTGCTCAGCAAGGTCACCAACTCTCTGTACTTGTATACTAATGGCTTCTTCATATCTTCAACAAATCATCAGCATCAATCCACTGATCAAATGAAGAATCGTAGCCTTCGTACCTTACTTTATATTGTAATTTATTATTGGGTAATGTACGTTTGCGTAGCACCTTCTCAATATTAAATGCAGCTGGTAAATGGGTTAGGGTTAATTCTTCCTAGTAAAACCCACCGTCAATAGGTCTGGTATTCAAATCTTGTAAAAAATATAATGGGATAGGCTGGCTTTTATCGATACAAATGATTTTGAAAATTTCTTGTTAAATCTAGCAAAACCTTTCTTGAATGTCGAAATCCGGTTAGAGAGAGCAATGCGAACTGTGTCTCCCATAGCTAGTAGAGAACTAAGACCTGTTTTAGGTTTGTCCTTACTTTTATACATGAGATTAAACTGTTTCTTTATTTCTTGTGGGAGAGATAAAGCATGAACGTCAACTGGAGTCCGACCACCTAACCCTCGGTGGGGTGTTGTGTTATACACCTTTATGATATCTGGCAATATGGGCAGATATCTCTAGGTATTGCAGCAGTCATATATTTATAAATCTTTGTTTTCATGGTACGTATAAAGCGTTCGGGTATGACGGCTTTTGTTTCTTGAGAAAATGCGCTATACAGTTTAATATTTTTATCTGCTAGCATTCGTTGCATATGAGAATTATATAATTCACCCTCTCGATCTGTATTAATTTTACGTATTCCTTGGAAATATGAGGATTCCAATATGTTTTTCAGAGCTTTACTCACACTCTGTCCATCTTTGCATTTCAGAGGTGCAACTTGCACATACCGTGGAAACATGTCAACACAAACGAGTATATATTTGATATCATCATTGTGTTTAGCCAATAATCCCATTTCTGCTAAATCACAGGCTAGATATATGCGGGGTTTAGGACTCAGCACCTTTCATCACTGAAATTTGCGAGGATTTAATGCGTGCAAAGTGTAGGCTTCAGACGATTTCAAGTAGTCTTTGACATCTCATAAAGTGATATCTGGCTTTATGGTTTTAGCTGCTTTATACAACCTATTGACCCCCCTAAGGATGCGGGGTTATAATAAATTTTATCTAGTACGTTCTCCATCTTATAGTGATATCAGGCTGTATGGATTTAGTTGTTTTATACATCTGATGCACCCACCCCCCCTAACCTTCCCTCGTGGTTGTTGTTTTCAACTAGTACATTCACCATTGGTATACAATTTCGGATGGTTGCTCACCAACATTATTGCTATGGAATGTACTACGTTCAGGGGTTTTTACCCCTAAATCCACCAATAAATACCCGTAAGGTTTGCTAATGGCTTTCTTGTAGATATCCAAAAGCTTCTTAGATTTTTGTTTTCCAAATAATTGCCGCCCTAAATTCTCAATTTGAGCTAAATCTCTAGAGTTCCTAGTATGAAATGGGAGGCGTTTAAATTTATACTTCTAGCATATTTCCCAGAGAAAAATATATTTTGGGTAATTAATATACACGAAATAGCGAGATGTCTACCTTTAGTGAGTAAATCAGACACGAGTTTTGAATTGGCAGATTCGATGAATAAGTCATCAATAATAATTAAAATAGGTGAGTCCTCTGTACGTTTATCTAAAGGGTTAATAATTTCAGGATGAGCTATTATTTTCATGTTAATTACTGGATCGTCCAGCAATGCTTTGTAACTGCCGCCGCATATAATAATACTGGAGAATTTCACATGGTATTTTTGTACGAGTTTAGTGCACAAATGGGATTTCCCGCCATGAGAAAATCCTGCAAGGTTCATTGAAAATATCGAGTTGTTCTTCAGTTATAGGCGAACTATCCATGACTCGTGTTGGGTACATACTGAGATATGTATGATAAGGACATCATTATAAACATGAATAGGGGGATATTATAAAAACATCAAAGTATGCATTCCATAATTTTTTATTTACATATAAACATACATATAAGCATTTTTAAAGGTTTTATAAAAACATCAAAGTATACATTTCACAATTTTTATTTATATAGAACATTTTCAAACATAGGTTAATGGGGGGGTAGCATTTTTCAAAACATCAGTGATGAGTCAGGCGCCGCATTTTTTTTCAAACATCAATGTTAGGTTAGGGGGGATACAACTTTTCAAACACAAAGATAGGTTAGGGGAGGTAGCCATTTTCCATTTCTTCATGCACTAATTGGGAGGATACGTCTTGTTAACCATTGCATCGCATTTTCCCCACATATTGAATATGGGGTGGAATCCACGTCTTACAGGACGTGCAGCATGTGCAGGTTCATCCTCCTCATCTTGATTTTCTGCTTGAGGTATATCGGGGCATCCATATGCTAAGGATTGTGTCGGGCTCAGTACATACTGAGCCCGTCAAAGGCGGACAATCCACGTTTTGTAGTGAGACAGGTACACATACGTCCTTTAACATTCCTAATATATCTTTACTGGAATTGCTGACCAATATATAACTCTAAAGCACTTTGGATAGCTGAATGAGTAAGTTTGGACTGATGATAGCTGTGAATTCCTTTGCAACGACAGATTTGAACCTGATCTTGAGTGAGAATTGAGTACATTTTGGGTTTTAATGCAATGAGTTCCTTAATAATTTTGGCTCCAACGTCCGATTTTAGCAAACCCAGTTGACCTTTGCGAGGTTCATCAAACTAGGGATTTTCAGGAGGGAAATTGCTGAAATCCATATGCTGAGACAAAGGCAGTTTACTTAATTCCTCAAAAGCATTTGGACAGGTCAATTCAATTAAATACGAATCTGTGTCCGTATACAGCAATCTAGCTTTGTCTCCATAATGAACTTTGACAGTATTGTACCAAGTTGGTGTATTGACTTTAAGAGATGGTTTTTTGACGGTACAAATGACTCTGTCTTCACTTAACAAAATACGTCGTTTGAAGAACGAGTTACGTGCAAGCTTTTGGAACTTGTCTCGTGATGTAACTAAATAATGCTGATCACAATATTTGCTCATATTTGTTAAACTCTTGTCGTAAATTGCATTCGATACCAGCATGAACGCTTTACCCATAATGGCGCAAGGTGTATTGGAACGTTCACGAGCATTTGTTTTGACAAATTCCTTAAGGTACTTGCTTTGTCGGAATACATAAACTGCATTTACCTTAACAACTTCCAATCCCAATTTCATCAGTATCTGCAATAAATCCAAACTGACCAAGTAATCTTTTTTGGGGAGATGAGAGGCAATTAATGTATTGTTTTTCTTGGGAAGTTTGCGATCTTCGGTATTTAAAAATGTGTTTGCTATAATCAGACAGCAGATAAATAGAAATATTAGCATGTGATAGGGTTAAGGGTAAATCATCGGTGTATCGAGCCACCTCAGGTGCGACATGCTTGGTATCACACATGACCCAATACTCCTTATCCCCATCACATGCAATATTCTCCAATCATTGTTGGAGCCAATCATTGAGTTCGGCAGCAGATAATTTACGGATCCCGCCTTGAGGAAGCAGTTCTGTCATACAGGTGGCGTATAAGCCATTAAAATCCAAATATAAAATATATTTACAAGTGCTAGAAGGATGAGCACCTGTATGCTCATTTTCTACACTTGTGTGTTGTTGTACAACAGAGGTAAATCCGGCTCTTAAATTTCTGCGCAATACATCGTACAAATGGGGATCAGAAATAGAGTCCTAGACAACTTTACTCTTAAACAAGAAAGCGTCCCATGCAAAACTAGATAACGAGACATAGTGAGTAATGTCTAACTTGTACAGCTCAAGCATGGTCTGGCGCCATACAGTAAATACATCACACAATAGTCCAGTATCTACTTTCAAATAGACTTTCAAGTAATCCCCAATGGTCTTGCATTCCACTAATCTAAAGACTTCTTTAGCCTGTTTATAATCGTTCTCACTTATTGCCTCGTGCTTTAAACTATTGTAGAAGGCTTCAGGAGGAGGAAGAGCCGGTTCATCTAATTTCTCCAAAGATGAAATATAATAATAACAGAATACCTGTTTGCCTACCTTTAATAAGTGGTGGGCAGCTACAGGGACGTCATCTAGCATAACTGAGGTGTATCTGGTAGGTTTACCTTCCTTCTTATGTTCTTTTGACAGTTTGTCCAGCCCGCCATTTAGTAAAGCCAAACTGTCCATAAACCGAAGTTTACCGATATCCACTTTCATGAACTTAAATCCATCTTTGGAGGCAATGTCAATTTTACGGTTAGGAAGGTTGGACAATTCATTTAAAATTACCCCGAGGTCATAAGCTGCATTGTGAGAGAATGTGTACAAATATTTTTAAGAATTTCGGCACAACATGTTGCACCTACGGCAATAGGCTGCTAGATAATTATTAAATTCAATGGGATGATCATGATGACGGTGCTTGTCTTCAGCTGATTTGAATGGCCTGTAACACATTTCACATGTGGTTTGACTTCTATAAGCTTGCCAATGTGCATGTGTCATAGATATTTTGTATTTAGGCATGGCAGATTTAATTCTCTTCCACGTCTTCTCCAAAGTATCTATGAAATGATTCACAGGGTCATCCCCCATATACGTTAATTTCTCTACCACCTCCAATTCCCTGTTGATGATGATATAAGCATATGCCACACGCTTCTCAATCATGCCTTGAGGATTGGAGGGGTCCGATAAGCACTTGAAATCATAATATGCTGTGTGAGAAGGACCAAAGGCATGACCGTAATGTTGAACTCGATTTTATGACCTTCAGGGTAAAATTTTAATGTTTGATTATTGTTGTCCCCTAACTCCCCTTGCCACTTCTGGGGGTATAGGGTGTTTATGTGGCTTCAGGGCACCAATCCCCCCAGCCACAGGGCATGGCGAGAAGGCACCCCTAAGCATACCTAATTCCCTATCAAACACAAACTAAAATACACAAAAATGGCAGATATCATAACAACCCACAAGAGTTAAGATGATACTAATAACACACAATATTTACTTGAGAATAACATACACAAAATGGAAAATTCTTTTGTATTTGGTTTTTCTTATATGGGACACGACACACAAAGGAAGACGTGCACAGTATATCATTAAAAAAGACTAAAGCTGAAGGCAAAACAACAAGCTGCCTAAGCGGCAGGATTGGTGACTTGACATCGGCATACATGGGAAAAACTATTCATAGTGTAAGCTCCTAACAAGGACCCGGAGTGGGAGGGATATCATGTATGCGCATGGGGGTCCCTCCGGCTGCCGCCTTACCCACTCGGGGGCTCTGGCCAGGTCATCCACCCTCTTGTGACACACCATTAGGAGAAGTCGTACTCCAGATGACGACTCTACTTAGATAGTTGGCTACCAGCTATCCTGGCTGCGGTTCACCTAAGCAAGACTATATTAACCCTTATGCACCCTGTGCACGGTGATCCTGGGACTAAGGTGGTCTGCCCCTAGATGTGGTCTTGGACCATATTCTGTAGATGGAATATGTCCAGGTCAGGGCTTTCACAGAGCAAATCTCAAGGTCGCCCTTGGTGAGTCCCATATCCTGTAGACCACGCACACTCTCCTTGCACCATCATTCCCTCCAATTAAGGGTTATTGAAGAGGCGGATGCTGTGTGCTTCCCGGTATATTCCCTGACCTTTTGAAGGATCTCTAGGGTGCCGTACTTGTCGCTCTTGCTCTGATGTGGACGGGAGAGTGGGAAGTTATCAGTAGAGACCTGGGAGTCTAATATAAAGGCCTCATCACCTTTGCAAGCTATGATGTCAGGCTTACAGAAGGTCCCTCCACCTGGTATACGAACTTCACGTTCCACCTCAAAACCTCTTTGCCGCAGGCGGCCGGCTATGAACCGGGTGATATCGTCATGACGTTTCACCCGAGCCCCATGTGTCTTGTGGCATGCCTGGGATATGTGGCTCAGGGTCCCTGCTTTCTGGCAACTTCACATGACTCTTCGTGATCTCGCATAGCATCAGGTGACAAATGAATTAATCACGAATGGCAGACAATATGATTGCCTGGTATTTTACTTGAATTGCTACGCATGTTGCGAACATATTGATGGAAATCTTTAATGAGCACAAGATGCTAATCCTCTAGCATGAGCAATAGTACTTAACGGGCAGAATGTTCTCTGCCTTTTCGAGCTAAGCTAATATAGTACCGGTTGACTTCACGAGTGAGCACATAGATAAATATACTTAATTTATTTATATTTTCAATTTTATTGATGTTATCATACGTTATGGGTATTTCAATATCTTCACTCCAATGGACAAATCTAAGACACCACCTGACTGACTTGGAACGCCTGACAATGTTATTTGATGTCATCCCCTGAGCTAGGCATATGTATGCTGCCAAACATTGAATCAGACAAGCATTTTGCTTCCCCTTAGGGTTGAAAACATGTCTTGAACCACGCAATCTATCTGGATACGGCACATAATTACCTAGACGGATAGGATGCTGAACTGCTATGGAATTGATATTATATCCAGAAATGCTTTGAATAGCTAGACTCGAACCTTCTGTCTCGGCAAGGAACTCTTCTATCTTGTTATCCAATTCAGTGATCCATTGATCATTGATCATTGAACACTAGCCTCACGCCTAGATACAGTGTTTCATCAGCCCTTATGGGTAAATCTCCCTCAAAATCAGGTTCATTTTCTTGATTAAGCCGTTGTAATTTGAACCAAAAATCTGGGTAAATCAATAGGGCAGGAGGGAAATTGGGGTGAACGGCATCAAACAGCGATTCTAATTGCCGTGTAAAATAATCGTGATATATAGTTAAATAATGGGCAGACTCTCCTTGGGCATAGTCTGGGATGCTATATGAATGGCGTATGTACCCCCCCCCCATTGAAATTATTGATCACTTCTAGAACTTCAGGTTGAGGGGGAAGCAAAACATCTAGCTGCTGCTGCTGCTGTTCCTGAGGTGGTGATGGAGACCACCACACCTGTCTCTCTCTCAGCATGTCTCCCACATTAGTCCTCACACACCTGTCTCTGTCAGCGTGTCTCCCACATTAATGTATGACCCGTGTCTCCCCCAGGGCGTGTGTGTGGTGCGGCCGTGGGAGGAGGAGGAGGTGTGGGGCGCCTTCAGGAGGTGGCACGTGCTGGTGCTGACGGCCCTGGCCGCCCTGGCCCTCAGTGAGTACCTCGGTCACTCATGTGTACTCCCCGGGGACCTTAGGGCAGGTGTGGCTATACCTGCCCTCAATGAGTACCTCAGTCACTCACGTGTGCTTCCCGGTGACCTCAGGCCAGGTGTGGCCACGCCTGGCATTACTTTATGTAACAATTATTATGTTTGTGTTTGCTTTAGTCAGTCGTGTACCAGCAGACGCCTGGAGGGCTGGAGGGCTGCGAACTGAGGGATGGAGAGCTGCAGACTGTGGGTTGCAGGGCTGCGGACTGAAGGCTGGAGGGCTGCGGACTGAGGGATGGAGAGCTGCAGACTGTGGGTTGCAGGGCTGCGGACTGAGGGCTGGAGGGCTGCGGACTGAGGGCTGCAGACCGAGGAATGGAGGGCTGTAGACTAAGGCCTAGAGGGCTGCGGACTGAGGGCTGCGGACGAAGGCCTGGAAGGCTGCGGACTGAGTGCTGGAGGGCTACGGAACGAAGGCTGGAGGGCTGCAAACCGAGGAGCTGGAAAGCTGCGGACCGAGGGCTGGAAGTCTGCGGACCGAGGGCTGGAGGGCTGCGGACCGAGGGCTGGAGGGCTACGGACCGAGGCCTGGAGGGCTTTGGACTAAGGGTTGGAGGGCTGCGGGCCGAGACCTAGAGGGCTGTGGGCCGAGGGCAGGAGGGCTAGGGACCGAGGGCTAGAGGGCTGCGGGCCGAGCCCTGGAGGGTTGTGGACCGAGGCCTGGAAGGCTGCGGACCGAGGGCTGAAAGGCTGTGGACCGAAAGCTGGAGGGCTTCGGACCGAGGGCTGGATGGCTGCGGACCGAGGGCTGGAGGGCTGCGGGCTGAGGCCTGGAGGGCTGCAGACCGAAGGCTAGTGGGCTGCGGACCGAGGGCTGGATGGCTGCGGACTGAGGGCTGGAGGGTTGTGGACTGATGCCTGGATGGCTGGTGAACGAGGGCTGGAAGGCTGCGGACCGAGGCCTGGAAGGCTGCGGACCGAGGCCTGGAGGGCTGCGGACCGAGGGCTGGTGGGCAGCAGACCGAGATCTGGAGGGCTGCGGACCGAGGCCTGGAAGGCTGCGGACTGAGGGTGTCGGGCCGAAGACTGGAAGGCTGCGGACCGAGGGCTAGAGGGCTGGAGACCGAGGGCTGGAGAATTGCGGCCCGAGGGCTGGAGAGCTGCGGACCGATGGCAGGAGGGCTTCGGACCGAGGGCTGGAGGGCTGCGGACCGAGGGTTGGAGGGCTGCGGACGGAGGGCTGGAGGGCAGCGGACCGAGAGCTGCGGGACAAGGACTGTAAGGCTGCGGACCGAAGAATGGACGGATGCGGACCGAGGGCTAGAGGGCTGCGCACCGAGGGCTGGAGGGCAGCGGACCGAAGGCTGGAGGGCTGCGGACCGAGGGCTGGAGGGCAGCGGACCGAAGGCTGGAGGGCTGCGGACCGAAGGCTGGAGGGCTGCGGACCGAGGGCTGGAGGGCTGCGGACCGAGGGCTGGAGGGCTGTGGACCGAGGGCTGGAGGGCTGCGGACCGAGAGCTGCAGACCGAGGCTGCAGAGCTGCTGAGTGAAGAATGGACGGATGCGGACCGAGGGTCGTGGGCTGTGAAACGAGGGCTGGAGGGTTGCGGACCGAGGGCTGGAGGGCTGCGCACCGAGGACTGGAGGACTGCAGACCGAGGGCTGGAGGACTGCGGACCGAGGGCTGGAGGGCTGGAGACCGAGGACTGGAGGGCTGCCGACCGAGGACTGGAGGGCTGGAGACCGAGGACTGGAGGGGTGGAGACCGAGGACTGGAGGGGTGGAGACCGAGGACTGGAGGGCTGGAGACCGAGGACTGGAGGGCTGCGGACCGTGGACTGGAAAACTGCAGACTGAATACTTGAAGGCTGCGGACCGAGGGCTGGAGGGCTACTGACCGAGGACTGGAGGGCTGCAGACCGTGGAGTGGAGGGCTACGGACCGAGGCCTGGAGGGCTGCGGACCGAGGATTGGAGGGCTGCAGACCGAGGATTGGAGGGCTGTGAATCGAGGACTGGAGGGCTGTGGACCGAGGATTGGAGGGCTGCGGACCGAGGATTGGAGGGCTGTGGATCGAGGACTGGAGGGCTGCGGACCGAGGCCTGGAGGGCTGCGGACCGAGGCCTGGAGGGCTGCGGACCGAGGCCTGGAGGGCTGCGGACCGAGGATTGGAGGGCTGTGGATCGAGGACTGGAGGGCTGCGGACCGAGGATTGGAGGGCTGTGGATCGAGGACTGGAGGGCTGCGGACCGAGGATTGGAGGGCTGTGGACCGAGGACTGCGGACCGAGGATTGGAGGGCTGTGGACCGAGGACTGGAGGACTGCGGACCGAGGACTGGAGAGCTACTGACCGAAGACTGGAAGGCTGCGGACTGAGGGCTGGAGGGTTGTGGACTGATGCCTGGATGGCTGGTGAACGAGGGCTGGAAGGCTGTGGACAGAGGACTGTAAAGCTGCAGACCGCAGACTGGAAGGCTGCGGACCGAGGGCTAGAGGGCTGCGGACCGAAAACCAGGAGGGCTGTGGATTGAGGCCTTGAGGGACACGAACCGAGGACTGGAGGGCTGCGGACCGAGGACTGGAGGGCTGCGGACCGAGGAATTAGGGCTGCGGACCGAGGGCTGGAGGGCTGCGGACTGAAGGCTGCGGACCGAGGGCAGGAGGGCTGCGGACCGAGGCCTGGAAGGCTGCGGACCGAGGGCTGGAGGGCTGCTGACCGAGGCCTGGAAGGCTGCGGGCCGAGGGTTGGAGGGCTGCGGACGGAGGGCTGGAGGGCTGCGGATCGATGACTGGAAAGCTGGGGACCGAAAGTTGGAGGGCTGCGGACCGAGGGCTGCATACCGAGGGCTGGAGGGCTGCGAACCGAAGACTGGAGGGTTAGGGACCGAGGACTGGAGTGCTGTGGACTGAGGACTGGAGGGCTGCGGACCGAGGGCTGGAGGGGTGCGGACCGAGGGTCGTGGGCTTTGGAACGAGGGCTGGAAGGTTACGGACCAAGGGCTTTTGGACTGCGGACCGAGGACTGGAGGGCTGCAGTCCGAGGGCTGGAGGTCTTTGGACCGAGGACTGGAGGGCTGCAGACCGAGGCCTGGAGAGCTGTGGACCGAAGGCTGGTGGGCTGCGGACAGAGGGCTGCGAAACGTGGGCTGGAGGGCTGCGAAACGAGGGTTGGAGGGCTGAGGACCGAAGGCTGGTGGCTGCGGAACAAGAGCTGGAGGGTTGCGGAGCAAACACTGCATGGAGGGCTGCGGACCGAGGACTGGAGGGCTGCGGACCGAGGCCTAGAGGGCTGCCGAACGAGGGCTGCGGATAAGGGGCTGGAGGGCTGCGGACCGAGGCCTGGAAGGCTGCGGACCAAGGGCTGGAGGGCTGCGGACCGAGGGCTAAAGGGCTGCGGAGCAAGGACTGAGGGCTGAAGGGCTGCGGACCGAGGCGTGGAGGGCTGCGGACCGAGGGTTGGAGGGCTACGGAACGATTGGTGGAGGGCTGCAGAACGAGGGCTGGAGGGCTGTGGGCCGAGGACTGGAGGGCTGCGGACCGAGGCATCCCAGACAGCAGTCGTTACCGCTGGTGTTGACCCGTCGACCCCAAGTGGTTGGTCAAGAACAGTGCCAGGTAAGCTGGTGGCCGTGCCTGGCTGTGGGTGATGGTCCCACGCCTTCACAAGCGTCTAACGTGAAGCAGTTTTTGTATAGTGTGAAGCAAGCGGGTGTAACTATGTCTTAGCTACCCTCGCCGGACCAACACGCTCACACAAGGACAGGGAACCGTTCAAACTGAACTTGTGGTGGTCCTTCACTACATGTTGGTACTCTCCACGTAATAGTTGCTATACGTACTATCATTTAATAGGACGGGCTGGAATATTCACATGGGAGTTAATCGACTGTTGTGGGGTGCATCTAGGGAAAGGTCAGACGTTGATCTAGGAGACCTTTACACCTGATGTCTCTATTCACCCAGGCGTCAGGGAAAGGTCAGTATGTGATGGATGGGAACCTGAGCGAGTGTAAGAGGCTTACGGTCTCCATCATGTAAGTCAAGTTTCAGCCAAAATGATGTTTAGACTCCGGTAAAGGCTAATGAAAATGGAATGAAGAAAATTTAATTTAATTTTATGAAAGAGCAGAGAATTATAAATATTTTCAGTCGTATTGTCACCGTTTTCTACATCACAAAACATTGACGTAATAGTAATTGAGACAACTTTACAAAGTTACAAAAGTAGGAAACAATATGAAAATAAACATTTGTTCATTTTGCAGAAACTTTTGGACAATTGAGCGATCAAATCCGACACTAAACTAGAGCACGAATGAACATAATTATAAGCAATATTGAATGTGGAAAATTTCAATAAATCTTTTCACAAAGTTCCAGGAGCTCCAGGGACGGGGAGATGAGGTATTTAATATGATGAGGCGTGGAGGAGGCGAAGACGATAGTTGCTGTGGCCTGGATAATGCCCCCCCCCCTCCACCACCTCCCCCCCCTCCACCACCTCCCCCCCCCCCATCCACCTCCCCCCCCATCCACCTCCCCCCCATCCACCTCCCCCCCCTCCACCACCTCCCACCCCCTCCACCACCTCAACTATATTACTCCTCTATGTTGGTACTCACCTAGTTGTACTCACCTAGTTGTGCTTGCGGGGGTTGAGCTCTGCTCTTTCTGGCCGCCTCTCAACTGTCAATCAATCAACTGTTACTAACTACTAATTTTTCTTCCACCTATAAACACACACACCCCAGCCCGTAGCAGCTGTCTCCCAGGTACCTATTAACTGCTAGGTAATTGGGGCATCAGGGTGAAAAAAATTCTGCCCATTTCCTTTCTCCCATCACCGGGATCGAAGTTGGACCCTAGGATTACGATTCCAGAGCTCGGCTATTAGGTCACCAGATGTGTGTTGGTGTGTGTGTATGTTGGTGTACTCACCTATTTGTACTCATCTAGTTGTGCTTGCGGGGGTTGAGCTTTGTCTCTTTGATCCCGCCACTCAGCTGTCAATCAACTGATGTACAGATTCCTGAGCCTACTGGGCTCTATCATATCTACATTTAAAACTGTGTATGGAGTCAGCCTCCACCACATCACTGCCTAATGCATTCTATCCGTTAACTACTCTGACACTGAAAAAGTTCCTCCTAACGTCTCTGTGGCTCATGTGGGTACTCAGTTTCCACCTGTGTCTTCTTGTTCGCGTCCCACCAGTGTTGAATAATTCATCCTTGTTTACCCGGTCGATTCCTCTGAGGATTTTGTAGGTTGTGATCATGTCTCCCCTTACTCTTCTGTCTTCCAGTGTCGTAAGGTGCATTTCCCGCAGCCTTTCCTCGTAACTCATGCCACTTAGTTCTGGGACTAGTCTAGTGGCATACCTTTGGACTTTTCCAGCTTCGTCTTGTGCTTGACAAGGTACGGGCTCCATGCTGGGGCCGCATACTCCATGATTGGTCTTACATATGTGGTGTACATGGTTCTGAATGATTCCTTACACAGGTTCCTGAACGCTGTTCTGATGTTTGCCAGCCTCGCATATGCCGCAGACGTTATTCTTTTTATGTGGGCTTCAGGAGACAGGTTTGGTGTGATATCAACTCCTAGATCTTTCTCTCTGTTCGTTTCATTAAGTACTTCACCTCCTATTCTGTATCCTGTGTCTGGCCTCCTATTTCCACTGCCTAGTTTCATTACTTTGCATTTACTCGGGTTGAACTTCAACAGCCATTTGTTGGACCATTCACTCAGTCTGTCTAGGTCATCTTGTAGCCTCCTACTATCGTCCTTAGTTTCAATCCTCCTCATAATTTTTGCATCATCGGCAAACATTGAGAGAAACGATTCTATACCCTCTGGGAGATCATTTACATATATCAGAAACAGAATAGGTCCAAGGACTGACCCCTGCGGGACTCCACTCGTAACGTCTCGCCAATCTAAGACCTCACCCCTCACACTGACTCGTTGTCTCCTGCTGCTTAGGTACTCCTGTATCCAACGGAGTACCTTCCCTTTCACTCCAGCCTGCATCTCCAGCTTTTTCACTAGCCTCTTGTGTGGCACTGTATCAAAGGCTTTCTGACAATCCAAAAATATGCAGTCTGCCCACCCTTCTCTTTCTTGCCTTATTTTTGTTGCCTGGTCGTAGAATTCAAGTAGCCCTGTGAGGCAGGACCTGCCATCCCTGAGCCCATGTTGATGCTGTGTTACAAAGTTCTTTCGCTCCAGGTGCTCCACTAGCTTTCTTCGCACAATCCTCTCCATCAGCTTGCATGGTATGCAGGTTAGGGACACTGGCCTGTAATTCAGTGCCTCCTGTCTATCCCCTTTCTTATATATCGGGACTAAGTTAGCTGCTTTCCAAATTTCTGGCAGTTCCCCTGTTGCCAGTGATTTGTTATACACTATGGAGAGTGGGAGGCACAGTTCTTCTGCTCCTTCCTTTAGTATCCAAGGGGAGATTCCATTTGGGCCTATAGCCTTTGTCACATTCAACTCTAGTAAACACTTCCTTACTTCCCCGCTGGTAATCTCAAACTCTTCCAGTGGTTCCTGGTTAGCTATACCCTCTCTTATCTCTGGGATTTCTCCTTGCTCTAAGGTGAAGACCTCTTGGAACTTCTTATTCAGTTCCTCACACACTTCCTTGTCGTTTGTAGTGAATCCTTCTGTGTGTGTGTGTGTGTGTGTGAGTGTGTGTGTGTGTGTGTGTGTGTGTGTGTGTGTGTGTGTGTGTGTGTGTGATATAGAACCAATAGAACACTTTGTGTACATATACAAACTTGTATGCACTCATACACAAACACATGCATTAATACACTTATTTCCGCTCATAAACACACACATGCACTCATACTCATCCATACGCACTCGCAGACGTACTTAAACACGAAAACTACATACCTGAAGAATGAGCAATTAGCACGTATGAGAGTCAATAAGGGAAATATTAAACAATATTATGCTGAGAGGCTCCAGAGTGAAGGGAGGTAATTACGGGTGAGGAGGTGAGTGACAAGCCGCTGTCTAATTAGCAGTAAGACGCTCGACAAGGACAAACTTCCTTAATTAACTTTGGTGGATTATGTCTTAATATTTTATATTTGGCCAGACGGTAACGAACGCATTGAAGCGTGTGTCAGACACTGGGAGGTGGTGAAGCGTGTGTCAGGCACTGGGAGGTGGTGAAGCGTGTGTCAGACACTGGGAGGTGGTGAAGCGTGTGTCAGACACTAGGAGGTGGTGAAGCGTGTGTCAGACACTAGGAGGTGGTGAAGCGTGTGTCAGACACTGGGAGGTGGTGAAGCGTGTGTCAGACACTAGGAGGTGGTGAAGCGTGTGTCAGACACTGGGAGGTGGTGAAGCGTGTGTCAGACACTGGGAGGTGGTGAAGCGTGTGTCAGACACTGGGAGGTGGTGAAGCGTGTGTCAGACACTGGGAGGTGGTGAAGCATGTGTCAGACACTAGGAGGTGGTGAAGCGTGTGTCAGACACTGGGAGGTGGTGAAGCGTGTGTCAGACACTGGGAGGTGGTGAAGCGTGTGTCAGACACTGGGAGGTGGTGAAGCGTGTGTCAGACACTGGGAGGTGGTGAAGCATGTGTCAGACACTGGGAGGTGGTGAAGCGTGTGTCAGACACTGGGAGGTGGTGAAGGGTGTGTCAGACACTGGGGTGGGGGGGGGGGTAAACAGAGCAGCACAGGGTGGGCCAGACAGCAGCACAGGGTGGGCCAGATAGCAGCACAGGGTGGGCCAGACAGAGCAACACAGGGTGGGCCAGACAGAGCAACACAGGGTGGGCCAGACAGCAACACAGGGTGGGCCAGATAGCAGCACAGGGTGGGCCAGACAGAGCAACACAGGGTGGGCCAGACAGAGCAACACAGGGTGGGCCAGACAGCAACACAGGGTGGGCCAGATAGCAGCACAGGGTGGGCCAGACAGCAACACAGGGTGGGCCAGATAGCAGTACAGGGTGGGCCAGACAGCAGCACAGGGTGGGCCAGACAGCAACACAGGGTGGGCCAGCCTCACAGGTGTTGCTCCTCCCACAGCGGTGTTGTGCTGCTGCGTCTTCAAGTGTCGGGTCCCTCGCACCAAGCAGGAGATCGAGGCCGACTTCATCAGACGCAAGTTGGCCAAGAAGTTCCATCGTCAGCTCAACATTATCAACAACTCTGAGATGGACGAGATGGATCTGCTCAAGGGTGAGGTCAAGGCTGTGGTCAAGTTTGAGATCAAGGATGAGGTCAAGGGTGTGGTCAAGTTTGAGATCAAGGATGAGGTCAAGGGTGTGGTCAAGTTTGAGATCAAGGATGAGGTCAAGGGTGTGGTCAAGGGTGAGATCAAGGATGAGGTCAAGGGTGTGGTCAAGGGTGAGGTCAAGGGTGAGATCAAGGGTGAGGTTAAGGGCGTGGTCAAGGGTGAGGTCAAGGGTGAAGTCTAGGATGAGGTCAAGGGCGTGGTCAAGGGTGAGGTCAAGGGTGTGGTCAAGGGTGTGGTCAAGTTTGAGGTCAAGGACGAGGTCAAGGGTGTGGTCAAGTTTGAGATCAAGGATGAGGTCAAGGGCGTGGTCAAGGGTGAGGTCAAGGGCGTGGTCAAGGGTGTGGTCAAGTTTGAGATCAAGGATGAGGTCAAGGGTGTGGTCAAGTTTGAGATCAAGGATGAGGTCAAGGGTGTGGTCAAGTTTGAGATCAAGGATGAGGTCAAGGGTGTGGTCAAGGGTGTGGTTAAGGCACAATAATGATAACAATGATAGTGATAACGCCAACAGAACCAATAACATCACCTTTACTAATAAAATATATTCAGCGTTGCAGTAACAAGAAAGTTCTAGTAATTTATTACTCTATTTTCTCTAGTAGCGGTATTTTTATTTATATAGATAAATTAAACAGTTTTTCTTGTGAAATAGGCTCGGCGTAGGGAGGGGATCAAACCTTTATCAAACATTTCAGATCTGAAAATAAAAATAGAATGTTTGGGTCCGACCTGGACCATAATCAAGTCTTGATAATGGTCCAGAATGAACCGAAACGTTCTCGTCTCTCCACTTTCTGATGTGTGGTCTGGGTGTCTAATGTTCAGCCCCGTTACTGTCACTGAGTGCAAGATATTAATGTTTGTATTGTGACTGAGGATGACCTTCCCGCCGGCAGCCCTGGAGCGCCTGAGGTCCGAGCTACGAGCTGACTCTGGGAGCCTGGCCCAGTCGGAAGCCTTCTCCACCCTCTCCTTCACGCCCACAGGAACCCCGACCTACAGGAAGGGTTCAGAGCTCCACCTGGGTGAGTTGAGTCTGCTTGCTATATGCTGAGTACTTGTAGTGGGGTTCCTGTTAGCGGGTACCTGCCACTGGGTACCTCTTTGCGGGAACTTGTTTGTGGGTACCTGTAAGTGGGTACTTGTTAGTGGGTACCTGTTAGTGGGTACTTGTTAGTGGGTACCTGTTAGTGGGTACTTATTAGTGGGTACTTGTAAGTGGGTACTTGTTAGTGGGTACTTGTTAGTGGGTACCTGTTCGTGGGTACTTGTTAGTGGGTACTTGTTAGTGGGTACCTGTTCGTGGGTACTTGTTAGTGGGTACCTGTTCGTGGGGAATCTGCTTGTGTTCCCGTTATTGGGTACCTGGTTGTACTCACCTAATTATGCTTGCGGGGTTGAGCTCTAGCTCCTTGGTTCCGCCTCCCACCTGTTAATCAACTGGTGTACAGATTCCTGAGCCTACTGGGCTCTATCATATCTACATTTGAAACTGTGTATGGAGTCAGCCTCCACCACATCACTGCCTAATGCATTTCATCTGTTAACTACTCTGACACTGAAAAAGTTCTTTCTAACGTCCCTTTGGCTCATTTGGTTTCTCAGTTTCCACCTGTGTCCCCTTGTTCGTGGCCCACCCGTGTTAAACAGTTTATCTTTATCTACCCTGTCAATTCCTCTGAGAATTTTGTAGGTAGTGATCATGTCTCCCCTTACTCTTCTGTCTTCTAGTGTCGTGAGGGGCATTTCACGCAGCCTTTCTTCGTAACTCATGCCTCTTAGATCTGGGACTAGTTTAGTGGCATATGTCTGAACTTTTTCAAGCTACGCCTTGTGCTTGACAAGGTACGGGCTCCATGCTGGGGCCGCATACTCCAGGATTGGTCTTACATATGTGGTATTCAAGGGTCTGAATGATTCCTTACACAGGTTCCTAAAGGCAGTTCTGATGTTAGCAAGCCTCGCATACGCCGCAGATGTTATTCTTTTAATGTGGGCTTCAGGAGACAGGGTTGGTGTGATATCAACTCCCAGATCCTTCTCTCTGTCCGTTTCATGAAGGACTTCATCTCCCATTCTGTCTCCTGTGTCTGGCCTCCTGTTTCCACTGCCTAATTTCATTACCTTATATTTACTCGGGTTGATCTTTATTAGCCATTTGTTGGACCATTCATGCAGTCTGCCAAGGTCATCTTGTAGTCTCATACTGTCTTCCACTGTCTTAATCCTCCTCGTAATTTTTGCATCATCAGCAAACAATGAGAGGAATGATTCTATACCATCTGGAAGATCATTTACATATATAAAAAACAGTATGGACCAAGGACAGAACCCTGCAGGACCCCTCTGGTGACGTCTCGCCAATCTGAGACCTCACCCCGCACAGTGACTCGCTGCCTTCTATTACTTAGGTACTCCCTAATCCAAGGGAGTTCCTTCCCTTTCACTCCCGTCTGCATCTCCCGCTTTTGCACTAATCTCTGGTGTGGCACTGTGTCAAAGGCTTTGTGGCAATCCAAAAAAATGCAGTGTGCATTGACACTGTGGTGCACCTTCTCTTTCTTGTCTGATTCTTGTTGCCTGATCGTAGAATTCAATTAATCCTGTGAGGCATGACTTGCCATCCCTGAAACCATGTTGCTGTTGTGACACAAAGTTCCTTCACTCCAGGTGTTTGACTAGCTTTTTTCTCACAATTTTCTCCATTAGCTTGCATGGTATGCAAGTTAGGGACACTGGCCTATAGTTCAGTGCCTCCTGTCTATCCTGAACTGTTCAGCGTCACTCACCTTGGCCTTGTGTTACGTGAGGTTACAGATAAACAGCGGGGAATCATACTACTGATCCTGTAACCCCACGCCGTGGGTCTTTGCTCCCTCCACTAGGGTATCATACATCACCCCTAGGGAGCTCTCCAAGTCATGCCTTAAGACCAGTCACCACTATTTGACCTTGGACCCAAGAGGGAGAGGAGAAAGCCCAGAACACACCACTTGAGCTCAATCCTGCAGTGTGTGACTCCCCCACCAGGCCTGCCCACCTGTGCGTGCAAAGTTTTCCCGGACTCCCGGTCGTATCCTCAATGTCACCTCTTCCTTTCTGGTCGCCAGCTGGATAATCTTCTCTGCGTCCCAGCAACGCTTTTGGGTCGAAAATAATATCGTATCTACAGCCCAGGACCTATTTCTATAGAAGGCCAGTACTAGAATTCAAATATAATATCGTGTTGCCAACCCAGGGTCTCTTTCTATGTAATGCCAGTACCAATGTGGTATAATCATATATCATTTACTCATAATGCTCAGTGAGACGGAGGTGACACCAAAAGCAATGATAAAATAATAATGTTTACTCAAAGGTAAGTAAATAATTATCAAAAGGAAGGCACCAAACCGGGAAGGTTATGTAGCTCCATCAAAAGTGCGGAATAATCAGAGGGGGCTAAATTTCACCAAGGATGCCAATACGAGAATAGAAACGCATAAGGCAAACGATATCAAAAGTATCCGATTCACCAAGAATTCTATCGAGGGACAAGTGACCGCGAGCGGCGGCCGGAAAGCAAGACACATGCTCATCCTGGAAGTCAAGACATAACAAGGATATGCACGACGGTAAGAGGGACAATGCCATTTGGACAATAAGGAGGTGGGAGGCGCTCCATTAAGTAACCGTGAGTTAAGCGAGTATGGCCAAGACGCAACCGTGCTAGAGCCGTTTCCCACCACCGGTTACGGTGGCAGGAGGACAGCCACAGGGACACACAACGCTTAAGAGTATGCAGTTTGTTACCAACAACAGAAGACCAACAACCCTGCCAGCGGGCAAGGATGGAAGAATGAATAACCAGATAAAAGTCGGAAAAAGGAATATCTTTACGGGAAATGGGACAAGAGCGGATAGCCTAGCCTCTCTAGCGGCAGGATCTGCATGCACATTTAAAGAAACACCAACATGGCTGCGAACCCAGTAAAATTCCACAGATTTAAATTTACTAGAGATAAGAAACAACCAATGTTGAATCTCGACGACAACGGGATGGGCAGGATTAAAGGACCCGAGAGCCATGAGGGCAGAATGAGAGTCAACGACAATCACAAAGGAGAATTGACAATGAGAAAGCAGGAGATGGAGAGCATGGAAAATAGCATAAAGCTCCGCTGTAAAGATGCTAGTCTCCAAAGGGAGGCGACTCATACAAGTGCGGTCAGGAAAAACAACAGAGTAGCCCACACCGTACACAGACTTAGACCCATCGGTGAAGATGGAAACGGAGTGGGAGTGTGAAGAAAAGTGCTCAAGAAAAAGGCGTTGCAGAACCGTTGGAGGAGTTAAAGCTTTAGTGATGCGGGTCAAGGAAATACAAAACCTTGGAAAGGGAACCCTCCACGGGGGTAAGGAAGGAACAATACGAGGAGAAAAATGAGAGAGACGAATGGAAAGAGAGACCTGTAAGCGAGATAGCCGGACAGAAAGAGGGAGGTGGTGAAGAGGAACAGGAACTACAGGAGGGGTAAAAGTCAAAGCACGACAGAGGCAAGAGGAAGGATGTTGCAAGGACCACACCAGATAGCGAAGACAGTAGCGTTCACGGCGGTCTTGGTGAGAAAGGAAACCAGTGTCAACATACAAGCTGAGGGCGGGAGTCGAACGAAAGGTACCAGAGCTGAGGCGAAACCCAGCATGTTGCAAAGCATCAAGATGGCAAAGAGTAGAAGGAGAAGCGGACGAGTAAGCAGGGCAACCATAATCGAGTTTAGACAGGACCAGTGAGAAATGTAAAGAGAGGAGCGTACGCCTATCCGCCCCCCAAGAAGTATGGGACAAATCCTTAAGGTGGGAAAGGGCCTTAGAGCATTCAGTGCAGAGGTAAGAGATATGGGCTGACCAAGACAAACGAGTGTCAAAGATTAACTCCAGAAGCTTAGCGGAATCCCTGTACACAAGGGGATGTCCATAAAGAGAGTAAAAGTCATAGCACAAGTCACAGATGCAGAGAACTTGAAGCCATGATCGGTGGCCCAAGACGACACGGCACCAATCGCAAGTTGAAGCCGCCATTGAAGGAGAAGCGAATCATCACCCTGACAGCAAAGGGTAAGATCGTCTACATAGAGAGCGGAAAAGACACCAAAAGGAAGGGAGGAAAGAAGACCCTTAAGAGCAACAAAAAAAGAGTAGTGTTCAGAACACTACCTTGGGACACACCCTCATATTGCCGAAAAGGGGCAGAGAGAGTGGTACCGAGCCTCACTCGAAAGGAACGACGAGAGAGGAAACTTTGGAGGAAGAGAGGGAGATTCCCACGAAGGCCAAAAGAATGAAGTTGGGACAGAATTTGATACTACCAGGTAGTGTCGTAAGCCTTTTCCAGGTCAAAAAGGACGGCAACAACGGAGGTCTTTGCAGCAAAAGCAGTATGAATATAGACCTCCAAGTTCACGAGGACCTCTGTTGTGCTGCGGCATTTGCGAAAACCAAATTGAGAAGGGGAAAGGAGGTGATAGTGCTCTAAGAACTACATCAGACGAACGTTAACCATACGTTCAAAGAGCTTGCAGACACAACTCGTGAGGGCAATAGGGCGGAAGTCCTTGGGGGAAGACCCGAGAGACTCTGTTTTCCGAACAGGGAGGACAACAGCATCGAGCCAGTCCTCAGAGACTGACGACAACTCCCAGACCGGATTAAACAGACTCAGTAAATACTGAGACGAGCACGGAGGGAGATGTTGAAGCATCTCATAATGAATGCCATCGGACCCTGCCACCGTAGAACCGCAGAGGGCCAGGGCAGACTGGAGCTCAGAGATAGAGAAGGGATCTTTATAGGGAAGGCAGAGATAGGTACAGAAATCCAAAGGATGAGATTCAAGAAAAGGCTTACGAAGAATGAAGGAATGGGGAAGATGAGAACCAGAACTAACAGACGAAAAGTGGGAACCTAATTCGGTCGTGACCTGCAACGGGTCCGCCACAAGAGTACCACCGAGGTAAAGGACCAGGGAGACATCGGGAACGAACTTACCTGCAATCTTGAGGATTCGCTTCCAGATTAGCAGGAGAGGAGTTTCGGACGTGATGGTGGAAACATAAGACATCCAACATGCACATTTAGCCATAGTCCTACGGTTCTACGGGCCACCACACTTGCCTTCTGAAACAAAAGAAAAGATTCAGGTGTTCGCCGGCCACGAAGCCTTTTCCAGGCTGAATGCTTACAGCGGACAGCTCGAGCACAGTCACATTCCACCAGGGAACGCACTTCTGCGTTCACCGATAGGAAGAGCGAGGAATAGAACGGAGGGCAGCGTCGAAGACGGTGTCATTAAAAAGGAGGAGGGTGCGAGGGAGAGGCAGAATGGAAAAGTCGAAGATAGTAGTACGGACGGTAAAGAGGGGCCAATCAGCTTCGGAAAACCGCCACCTAGGGAAGTAGAGGGGAGGGTGAAAAGAGAAAAAGGAAACAAGGATGGGATAATGGTCACTGCCATGGAGGTCGTCAAGAACCCGCCACTCAAAATCTAAGTAAAGGGAAGACTAGCAAAGAGAAAGATCAAGACAGGAAAGGGAGCGAGTCCGAGAGTCTAAATGAGTGGGCTCACCAGAATTCAGAAGAGACAGGGAAGAAGAGAGGATGAACGGTTCAAGAAGGCGACCTCGAGTGTTTATCACAACATCACCCCAAAGGGTATGTCAACAATTGAAATAACCTAGCAGGAGCACAGGCTCTGGCAAGGAGTCCAGTAGGTGTTTAAGATCTACTGGGCTACTACAGAGAAAGCGGGACACTCAGGGGGAGATAAATGGAACAAACCGTGTACCATTTCCTCACAAAGATACGAGCACCAGAACAATGGAGAGGCGAAAGAAAAAGTAAGGGGACAAAGGGAACATCAGAGCGAATCAAGAGAGCAGAAGAGTTAGGAGCCCCAGCAACAGCTTAGCTGGGGGGGGGGGGGAGAGAGAAAGGAATAGCCACGAAAACGACCAGGACGAGCACCAAGCATCAGCTCCTGGGGACAAACA
This sequence comes from Procambarus clarkii, assembly GCF_040958095.1. NCBI lineage: Eukaryota > Metazoa > Arthropoda > Malacostraca > Decapoda > Cambaridae > Procambarus > Procambarus clarkii. The sequence goes on along the minus strand of NC_091212.1, from coordinate 18,255,421 downwards.
CAAAGGGGTGAAAATCGTGAAAGCAGAAGTAAGAGTTCACGGAAATTGAAACCACGAATGTTCCATTGAAGAAGAGACATCGACAGGTAGAGAAATAACAGCAACATTACTCAAAAGTAAACTACAGACACTTATGATATATATATACATATGGATATCAATGGAAATGATAATGGTGACAGCAGCGCTCCTCTGGTCGCCGCCGGCAATTCGCATCAGCTGATCGAGTTTAAATGAACCACTGGCCTGAGTCGCTCTCCACTGGGGAGCGACTCCGTCGGCGTAGGTCCACAGTCCTCCTCAGGGCAGCCACTCACGCCATTCGCTGTCTTCACCAGGCAGTAGATAATATATTTGTGATGTCCCACAGCCTAATCTACTCCTTTGATTCCTAGAACACTCTCGCAAATGCCTAAATATAACAGTAGGCCTATCTTTCCTAACATCAAAGGAAAAATGATCTACCTTATCAAGTCCTGCCCTCAGACGCCTGGACTCCGATGGTCGCTGGGGTTCCTCGGTCCTTCACGTCGTTTTTTGGCGTTTCAGATGAGTCACCAGTCCATAGGCATCGTGTAGACCTGTGTCATCTCCATACTCAATTCCGTAGTGAAGTTCCTGGTCACTGGTTCGTCCAGTCGTCATTGCTCAAGTCGTTTTCCTCTAGCACTCCTTCACCGAGACCACTCACTCATGGATCAGGATGCGTCTTCTCCCACCTTAGTTCCCAGTGGGCGTGATCCATCACAACAGCTCTGAACACCTCGGAGTTCCACTGACGGCAAGCCACTTCTTGCTCCTGCCGCAGCCACTCCCTCGACCCTTCCAAGACTATCAGCTCACAGCTCTCGGCGCTCTTATACCGCTAGAACTCGACTCCTCACACTTCCCTGAAGTTCTGCAGTCTTTGGTAGTCGCTATAAACTTGTCAGGCTGTTTAACTCCACTGAATGAGGCTCCTGGACCTCGGAATTCGAGAGCGCAACCAGCGCACGTTCTCTCTCAATGAAGCGCCGCGAGACTCTGAGCACCTGGCGCTTTGACTTCACCTCCCGGTGACGTCACACACCCAGAGGTGGACTCTGATTGGTCAATCATGTCATGTGACCTCGGCCAGCTACTCACCAGCCGGCTGGCGTTGCACTCAAAATGGGGGATTTGCAAGCAGGGGGCGCCATTTTGTTGTACCTAGGGTGCGACCTTCCCCCCCCTTACCTACAAACTTACAAATGCAAATTTCTCCACAAATAAGTAACCAATTCAGTAGCCTCATACATCAAAAGACTCCCTGCATCTCAGGAAACCAGCAGGGAAAGCTGATATGATTCTTAAAGCTGGCATATGGGAGAAATAGGAGAGGGCACCGTAACAGTACCTGTTAGTGGGTACCTGGTTGTGGATACTTGTTAGTGGGTACCTGTTAGTGAGTACCTCTTCGTGGGTACCTGTTAGTGGGTACCTGTTAGTGGGTACCTCTTCGTGGGTACCTGTTAGTGGGTACCTGTTAGTGGGTACCTCTTCGTGGGTACCTGTTAGTGGGTACCTGTTAGTGGGTACCTGTTAGTGCGGTACTTGTTAGTTGGTGCTTCTCAAAAGGTTTGTGGGCAACTGTTAGTAGGTACTTGTAAGAGGGTACTTATTAGTGGACACATGTTACAAACTTAGTATTAAAATTACACCAGAGAGTAATAAATTAATTTGGGGACCACATTTACAATAGAAATCTATTTGATTGGTTTGGCTTTCAGTAATGCGGTTTGAAACGCATTTTAACCCTTAAACTGAGCATCGGGAAGCGTGTCTGCGTTGTGTTCGTCACCATGGGAGCTCTCTTGTTGTCTGGGAGGGTGGTGTTGAAGCCTGGGTTGTGTTCTTTTCCTACACTGTTATTGTGTTCTTCTACACTGTTATTGTGTTCTTCTCCTACACTGTTATTGTGTTCTTCTCCTACACTGTTATTGTGTTCTTCTACACTGTTATTGTGTTCTCCTACACTGTTATTGTGTTCTACACTGTTATTGTGTTCTTCTCATCCAGTTTTTATGTTCTTCTCATCCAGTTTTTATGTTCTTCGTTTACACTGTTTGTATTCTTCTCTTACTCTGTTAGTGTGCTGTTCTCGTCCACCGTTATTGTGTTCTTGTCCACTGTTATTGTGTTTTTCTCATACTGTTGTTGTATTCTTCTCATAAAACCTGTTACTGCATAGGTGTATGTTGGCAGGTGTGTCGTTGGAGGAGCTGCGGCTGGCCACTGACCAGGGGCCCATCACCAACCTCAGGGGCCGCGTCTCCAATATCATCTCTGGGGCCCTCCGCAAGCTCCAGCACTGAGCCCTCCACTGCGGCCCCGCCACTAGGAGCACCACCACCACCACTAGCACCACCACCACTACTAGCACCACCACCACCACTAGCACTACCACCACTGCTAGCACGACTACCACCAGGAGCACCACCACCATCACCACCACTACCACCACCACCACCAAAGCCGCATTTGTCAATTTTCCACTAATTAAATCGGAATTTTCTAAAATAAAATTTAATCTAATACTATATTAAAAATGTATGCATAATTAGTCCTAGGAGAGGCTAGCTTATGTGCTTTGGTTGTGCTGGCAATTATTTGTATTTTCATTACATGAGTGAAGAACACAGAGGCGGGCGCCATGGACACGGTGAACGAGCCTTTGGTGGAGGGAAGTCCGGGCTCAAGGAGGCATTAAGTCATTTGTAAATATGTAATGTTTCATTACATATTTGCATTACAGTTTCATTCAGGTAAGGTGGAGGGAGCAGGAGTAGGAGGCAGTGCTAGGGAGTAGGAGGCAGTGCTAGGGAGTAGGAGGCAGTGCTAGGGAGTAGGAGGCAGTGCTAGGGAGTAGGAGGCAGTGCTAGGGAGTAGGAGGCAGTGCTAGGGAGTAGGAGGCAGTGCTAGGGAGTAGGAGGCAGTGCTAGGGAGTAGGAGGAATATAAGAGTGGGGCTTATAAGCGAGCCTTGGGTAAAGGTTTTCAGGAAGGCGTGATGATTGGTCAGTGGCCATGGGTTCCTCTCTCTCCGGGGAGCCACAGTGGCACCACAGGCGTAAATTATGTAAAGACACACACACGCCTGGCTGCTCCTTTCCCCCCCCCCTCCCTAACCCCACCTCAGCCGCTCCCCTCTCCAACCTTACCCCCACCTCTTATGGTTATAAGTTTTGTTTGCAAAGGGTTGATGCAAAAGTATAATTTACACATTGTGTGTTTTCTACCATTCCTGACCTTCCCCTTAACCCTTTTGACTCAGATTTCCAGTTTACGTCTAAGAATATAATTCAGGCCAGCGGGAGCGTTTGAGTTGGTAGGCCAGTGTTGAGATGTGGGAGGGTGTGTGCATGGCGGCCTTCTGACTCATGTCGTGTCGGGATATATTGGGTTTCCTACGTGCAGGACCTTTGGCTGTAACCAAAATTATATTATTTGTCATTGACTGCTTCATTCCTAGCAATCTTTTCCTCTGGCAGAGACAGACTGTAGGGACTGTATTGGTGTGGTGATGCCTGACCTCATATGTACTGATGGAAATAGCCCAAGAAGGGGGTAGGGGGGGTCTTAAGCCCTACACTATTCAACATACTTATGAACGCCATTGCAAATATTTGATTTCCGGAAGTAAGAAATGTGGGATATGCAGATGATGTCTTAATACAAGCCCCAACCTTGGGGAAAATAAAACAGTCTATTGAACTCCTTGGAAGGAAATGTGTTGAGCTCGGTTTCACTCTCTCCACAAACAAGACAAAAGTAAACTCTCATCACAAGCGGGGAGAAAATGAAGAACTACAAATTAATGGTGTAACACTTGAATGGGTTGACCACTATCGGTACCTTGGCGTCACTGTCGGCTCTAACAAGGGGAAGAAAGAGGAGCCCAACCAACTCATAGGAACATGTAAAAGTCGACTCGGGGCACTGAGAGCTATGACCTGGAATGAGTATGGAGCCTCTATTGTCGTGGTTAAAAATTATGTACACAGCCTATGTGCGCTCCGTCATAGACTAAGCTGCACCAGTTTTGTGCACTTATTCCCAAAGCGATATGAAAAAACTTGAAAGCCTCCAAAATGAAGCCATGACCTTACCTTGAGGTGGTTATCTTGAGGTGATTTCGAGACTCAGCGACCCTGCGGCCCAGTCGTCGACCAGGCCTCTTTGTTCAATTAGTATTGGAGTCCCAAACACTGCCAAAACGTCTACTCTATGAGATGAGTTGTCCCTCCCCAGTGTTAACAGCAGAGTGAAGAACCTGAATGCGAAGCTTGCAATTTAGATAGCCAGAGTTCCCCATTACAATGATATTGCCAAGAAAAAACTGAGTTCTGTGCTACTTACAGGAGGAATCAGAAGAAGCTAAAAATGGCATCACAGATCAGTCTGCAATCTCGTAGACCTTCATCTGCATCAGCAAGCTGTGATCTGCCTGTAGAGAGGTTACCTCCCTGGAAGTATGACCCATGCACGATTATCATCAATGAAATGACAACCAAAAAAGTCCAACATGATACCACAAGAAATAAGGCACAGGTGTCTTGAAGAAATTAATAAAGAAGGCGGAAATGAATTAGATCAAATATACACTGAAGGACCATCTAATCCTGTCAATGGCAGGGCTGGTGCAGCATACACTGTAATTAGGAATAATGCCTTCCAACCCAAAAAGGAAGAAAAAGCACATATTGAGAACTATGCCTCTTTAACGCAAGCAGAACTAACTGCCGCTGTTGTGGCTTTAAGATTCCTTGAACCAAACACTAATGGCACAGTGATCTACACTGATTCAAAAGCAGCGCTACAGAGCTAAAGTAAAAATCGGGCATAAAATCTTGCGATAGTCGCTGAAATCAAGAGAGATGTGAGAGTACTAACCAATCAGGGAAAAGTCGTAAAATTCTTGTGGATTGCCTCCCATGTTAGAATCTGTGGAAATGAACGAGCAGATGTGCTGGCTGCTGAAGGCGCTGAAGGAGACCATATTGAATACGTCATACCAAAAATTTTTCTACAAATTAGAGGTATTGTCAGGCAACATCACCGTGACAAGGTAACTGTGGAAAGGAGGATAGAAGAACACATCAGTGAATCTGTTTGTTGATTGATTTGATTGTTGCCGCCGAAGGCGGCTAGTTTATTGTGCACCCCATACTCATCCTGTGAGCGGTAGCGCAAAAGCATTACAGAGGGCACAAAAGGTCTTTATCAGACCTCATCTTAGATTATTACATAAACAATTTTTTCTATCCTTCACACCTTATAGTTGGAATGTCAGCTAGTTACAGGGAAAGTGCTATTACGAGAGCTACATATTTACAGTAAGTCATCATACATTAATGGAAGGTCTTATCGCTAATACATAATTATTTGGCCAATGGGGAAATTACAGTCATAGGGGAGCTTCTGTTTATTATTAGTCCTCACAATACACTACTTGTTTCTGAATCTCATATGTCGTTCATCTACTGGAAGCGAAATGTGGGTACAGTGCAAGGATTTCAGGTAATTTATCCATGGTAATAAGATAGGTTGCCATATCATACAGAGTGAGCTTAGATTTATCTCTAAAAGGCTCAATTTTACAACAATCCAAGATATAGTGTTCGAGTGTGTGTCCCTGTCTATGTCCACACACTTTACACTTACTTCATCTAGATCCCTATACAAGCCGAACTGCCAGAGATACATGTAGCCAAGTCTTATACGAGCTGTGACAACATCTGTTAGTCTACTGACTTTGTTACTTGCCCCATACACATGTTTTAATTCACACATTTCATTGTGATGAACAATGGACCTGCTAGTTCCACTTTGCACTGTTCTACTTTCTTCAAATCCATCCAGGAGTTCTCGTCTAATGACACTTTTAAGGGACCTATTTGATAACTCAAGATTCCGTTCAATACTGTCTTTATTTACTGCAGCCTTAGCAAGGGCGTCAACTTTGTCATGTTCCTGCAGGCCAATGTGAGAAGGAATCCACAACATTTTTATATTTACCCTCTTGCTAAGTATTCTTATATATCTACGTCTAGCTTCCAAGACAAGCACGTTATTACTTGATTGCAAACTGTTTATTGCTCGTAGTGAGGAAAGGGAGTCAGAAATAATTAAGCTGTCTACTTCAGTGTTGTCAATAATTTCGAGTGCTACCAGTATCGCTACCAACTCGGCCTGCATTGTGGACGCCCAGTTACTAATTCGGATATTTCTTTGAATTGTGCTGCCATCGGGCTGATGAGCAATAACAGCACTTCCTGCCCTCCCTGTAGCTGTATTGAGTGATCCGTCAGTGTATATGGTCTGTGCATTGTTGTTTTCAGCTTGTATATTGTGAATGTGTTTTATGGTGCTTAATTTAGCAGCAAGCTGAGCATGAGGGTTGTTTGTGATTAGTTTCTTGGTGGGGTATGCAGGGGTCAAGATGTCAAAAGGTACTATCTGCCAGGGTGGAAGGAAGTGCTGTACTCTTTCATCTGTATATACATCGTGCAGTCCCATCATTTTAATATGAGTGGCAGTTCTTTGAATCCATTTAGACTCGCTAGTTCCATTTCGTATGTGTTCTAACAGTGCAACTGACACAATGTTGTTTTTGTTATCATGCAGCAGCTTTAATCCCATCATAAGATTAATTTCAAATATTCTATCTCTAATGCTAAGTATATTTAATTCTTTCCGCATGTTGAGAACTTTGGTAGTTATAGGACAGCCAAGTATAATTCTGAGTGCTTCATTTTGCATTTTTTCCAGTCTATCAATACTTTTGCCATTTTGCAGGACCAAAGCTGGTGCATGATAGTCTATCAGAGACCTTATATACGCTAAATACATCATTCTTGCTATTCTAATATTAACACCATATTTCGGGCTGTACCCCACTGCAGTTCTGAGAGCCTTGAGTCTGTCTCTACATTGTTGATGTAACTTATTGACTGCAGTTGAGGTACAAGGGACAGAGACTCCAAGGTATTTGAAAGAAGAGACATAGTCTATTGGTATGTTGTCTATCTTAAGTTTTCGTGGTCCACTTTTGCGGTTCCCAATTTGTCTGTTAAATACCTTAGTTTTAGCAGCGTTGATTACAAGACCAAGGCTCTCACAAGCTGTATGTATACAATTTAAGACTGTTTGCATTTCACGGTGGGTTTTAGTATGCACAAGGATGTCATCTGCATAGCTGATAGTGATCTTTGCCGGACTAGTTGGGATTGATTTTAGTAAAGCATTAATTAGAACATTAAACAAGGTAGGAAAGTACTCCTCCTTGTGGGGTGCCTAGTTGCATTACTTTAGTTTCACTCTTGTAGCCTTGGAACAGTGCAGAGGACTTCCGGTTGGTAAGATAGCCTCGTATCCATTGTAATAAATGTCCCCCTATATCCATTCTCGCTAATTCATACATAATCACTTCCCTATTAGCAATATCAAAGGCATTTTTTAAATCAAGAAATGTTGTGTACTTGTGCCTTTTATCTCCATGAACAGTAAGAAAGGTTGTGATACAGTTGTGTACACTTTTACCATGTGTGAAACCATTGATATCAGGTGACATGTGCTCTTTAACTCTATACAATAATCTATTAAGCACCATTCTCTCAAAGGTTTTGCACATGCAACTGGTCAGTGAGATGGGGCGGAAAGCATCAGGTTGGCCAGGCTTTGGTACAGGTACCGTAAGACTGGTGGTCCATGATACAGGCAACTGCCCAATGACATAACTGGCATTAAACAATTCTAATAATGGATTACCGGGTACACGATGTAGGAGTCTTAGAATATCATAGGTGATACCGTCCTCACCAGGAGCAGTGCTACTGCCCCTGGAGAGGGCGGCATCCAATTCATAATCTGTATATGGAACATCACATTCATCATGTTGCTTGCTCAACATGAAATTTATGAGAGAATTTCTGTCTGTGGACCTCGCCTGCAACTTCTCCCTAGTGCTAGCTGGTAACATTCCAAAGCTGGAAACCTGAACCCATTTTGCAATTAACTGATTGGCTTTCTGTAGCGGGTTTGGGTGTGAAACTTGTCTACTATTTTTATCAATAATTTTGTTTATGCCTTTCCAGGCTTTGCCCAGGGGAGTATGCAGGTTAAGTCCACTAACAAAACCCTCCCATTCATTTTGTCTCAGTTCAGTCATTCTCTCCCTCGCCGCTGCAAGCGCGGCCTGAAACAGTTTTAACATTTGAGGAGTTCTAAGGTTCTTATATGCTTTACCTATCTGTCTAGCAATTGATTTAAGCTCTTTCAGTTTAGCATCATCATAGTACTGGTTGTGTCTGACCTGTTTACCAGTACTTCTTTTGGCTGGTAAAATGTGGTTGCAGCTGGCAATCCCAATCAATATGGATGAAGAGGAGGTGGCCGCAGAAGTGAATGAGTCTATAGCAAGAATCCGCCTTAAATTCAGATATCCATGGAGATTAGGAATGGAAACAACAGTTGAGCAGCGGAGCTGCAGAATCTGTAATGAGAGTAATGGCGCCGCCTTGACCACGACATGAGAGAATGTGAACATCTGTCAATAGAAATATGTGTATAGTAATAAACCCCCACATTGTTTGAGTTAGGAAAATACTATTTGTTAAGTATAGATACTGTTCTTAAAAGATTCCCCCATTTTGCACCCGAAAGATAACATCAGATATAATGGTTGACAATGTTAATCTTCTTGTCTGAGAAGCTGTTCACTTGAGAAAGATAAGTAAGTCCCAGCTGTGTCTGGGTACAAGTGACAGGATGAACAACCCAACGGGTTTTCTTCCTATTGGGGAGTGTTGTACAGGGGCTTGGCAGATGATAAACAACATCCATATTGAAAGCAAATTTAATCATATTATCCACGTAGATGCCTTAGAAAATAATTAGGGGACAGTAGCTATGAAATCCTAAACATGATAGATTTGCACAGTGGGGCGGCATACTTTAGCTTTCTTGAAAACTCTATCCAACGTTGTTGTGGCAGTATTCTTCAATGGGACTGTTTGCAGTCTTTCACGGAAGTTGATCGAGTCGAAGAGCCTGCAAGAATATACCTTTGGTTACAAGCGCCTTCAATGGACCTGGAATCACAAATCCCAAAGAAATATCTCAATGGTTCAAATGAGACTTCTCGCTAATGCACTAAAACTTCTGCACTGATGCATTGTTCTGGTGTGTATACCAGTGACGGTATACACATTGCTGTGTATATCCAGTGACGGTATACACTTACATTTGTATTAAGTCGTTGATGTGACATTACAAGAGTTTTCAGTATTGTACATAGAGGATCTCACAGCCCGGCATTATCCTCCTCAGTCGTATATTATCCTCCTTTATATATATTGATTTGTTCAGCTTTGGTGATTTTTTTGTCATATATTGTGGCTTGTTGCTGCCAGTGTTATGTGGTACAGGGCAACACAGTGCCTGTATGACATGTGGTACAGGGCAACACAGTGCCTGTATGACATGTGGTACAGGGCAACACAGTGCCTGTATGACATGTGGTACAGGGCAACACAGTGCCTGTATGACATGTGGTACAGGGCAACACAGCACCTGTATGACATGTGGTACAGGGCAACACAGCACCTGTATGACATGTGGTACAGGGCAACACAGCACCTGTATGACATGTGGTACAGGGCAACACAGTGCCTGTATGACATGTGGTACAGGGCAACACAGCACCTGTATGACATGTGGTACAGGGCAACACAGCACCTGTATGACATGTGGTACAGGGCAACACAGCACCTGTATGACATGTGGTACAGGGCAACACAGTGCCTGTATAATATGGGGAGTAGTTGGATTAACCCCTTAGTGCACATTTTTTATTTTTGGCCCCCGGAAAATAGACCCCTTAGCACACATTTTTGGTTTCGTCTCAGAAAATAGACATCTTAGCTCACATTTTTTTTTTTTTTTTTGTGGAGGGGCGATGATTGCTGCGGCCTTCGAGGATTCATATGGGGGAAATTAAAAATAAATTCATAGTACAGTTTATGACCGAAATGTTTCAGAGTTCAGTTTCACAGTTTAAGAACTAAATTTTTTTTCAGAGACCAGTTTAAGACCAAATTTTTTTCAGAATCCAGTTTTAGGAAAATATTTGAAAGTTATATTCCTTGTTCTGTCACATAGTTTCAAGCAGAATATTTTCTGTCTCAGTTATGGTCAAATATTTTAGTCTCGTTTAAGGTCAAATGTTTTCAGTCTTGTTTGAAGTCAAAATATTTCAGTCTTGTTTGTTTCAGCTGTGTCACAGGGATTAAGACTAAAATTTGTTCAGTCCTAATTCCTCGCTGTAATCTTAAGGATTTCTTAGGGAGAAAAGGATTTAAGCAGATATTTTAAACAAGTTCATTAGCGCTTGGACTCGGCTCTATACGTTTATAAGTGTACTTTCGCTGCTAATAGCTCCGTTTTAGCCCAATTTAAAATAGTCATATTTCAGATGTAGTAAATAAGATCAAAAGCATTTACCGAGTTCTAGCTCTTGTCCCCGCCTTAGTTTACTCTTTCAACTCTGCTATTAACTGATCATTTTCCTTGAAATTTAAACCCACTGTATTTGAGACTCAGTATATCAGATCAAGTCAGTTACCGAGTCATCTTCGTGTTTATTTACTTCCTGGTGGGATACCAAATGCTTGGGTGACATTTTATGCATATGATCTTGTAGAGAATTTTATTGCCAACGCATTGATACTAAAATGAAAAACGTAGCTCGAGAATTGATGTTAGGAGCGTGAAAAGATTATACACTTTTTTGTGTTTACGCTTGAGCGCCCAGAACGCTGCGCGCACAACCCGCTTGATTTTCAGCAAGTGCCGCATGCACTAAAGTGTATTAACATACAACCCGTAATCGCACTTTCTTATAGTCAACATTGACTTATTAAATAAGTGCATATGTGACATACTAATTTATTGTGAATATTTTAGTTTACCTTGAAAAGCTTCATAGAAAACACCGACCTTACCTAATCTTCTTAGTATGTTAAGATAAGCATCTTATTGCTTCGTAATTACAATTATTACTTAACCTATACCTATAATTGTTTAAGTAATAATTGTAATTACGAAGCAATAAGATGCTTATCTTAACATACTAAGAAGGTTAGTTAAGGTCAGTGTTTTCTATGAAGCTTTTCAAGGTAAACTAAAATATTCACAATAAATTAGTATGTCACATATGCACTTATTTAATAAGTCAATATTGACTTAAAGAAAATGCGAGAACGGGTTGTAACATAAGCCCATAACCCTAACCTAGCCAATCTTTAATCCCATATATTGTTTTACCTGTACACAATCTAACCAACATTTTATGTACATGTTAGCGTATCACATGCCCACCTAACCTCTACTTATTTTATATGTCCTCATACTTTTCAAAACAATTATAGGAAAGTCTATTTATGACATTTAGTCTTTACATATATTCTTTACATATATTACCATATGTATATAGGTTTTTCTTCACATGTTTATCAATCTGTGTTTCAAATACACTTATTCCACTTCAAAGGTTTATGTTAAAAATTGTGTGTTTAAGCATTATCAAGGTATATTTGTTAAAGAGTTGGTGTTTGTTATTTCAAGGAATATTTGTTAAGATAGTGTACTTAAGCATTTCAAGGGAATTGTTATACATACGTACTGGTTCATTTTCAAGGAATATTTATTTATGATGGAATGTTTAAGATTTTCAAAGGATAAATGTTAGAGATGTGTGTTTAGGCACTTTTGTACATTTCAATTTCATCAAGTTGGTCATGTTATATATATTTTTATATTTGATATAATTTATTCTAATTCTTTAACCTTTAACTCAACCTTTCAGTTTTATTAGTGCTTGACATATTTTGTTCTTATTTGTGGTCTATCACCTAACCTTTCAGATATAGTTTATTTGTTTTCTTTATTGTGTTGGACATACAAACCCAATAAATACACTAAGATCAAAAAGAGGTTAGGTTAAAGAGTATAGAATAAGAATGTATTATATCAAACATAAAAATAAATATAACTTATGAACAACTTGATGAACTTAAAATGTTGTTCATAAGTTATATTTGAATTGGGCTAAATATAACTTTAACCCAATTTTAATTGGCACTTTAGCCCAATTTTAATTGGGGTAAAGTTGATCTACTAGTATCAACACTACACTTATAAATGTATAGAGACTGGTCCAAGAGCTAATATATGATAAACGGGTTTAAAATATCTGCTTAAATCCGTAAAGTTTATTTTTCTCCATAAGAAATCCTTACGACCGCAGTGAGGAATTGAGGAAAAATTTCGGTCTCAATCCATGAGACACAGCTGAAAGAAACGAGATTGAAATATTTTGACCTCAAACAAGACTGAAAACATTTGACCTTGAATGAGACTGAAAATATTTGACCTTAACTGAGACTCTGAAAATATTCTGCCTGAAACTATGTGACAGAGCAAGGAATAATACTCTGAAATATTTTCCTAAAACTGGGCTCTGTCTTAAATTCGGTCTTAAACTGGTCAATCAAAATTTTTTGTCTTAAACTGGCCTCTGAAAAAATTCGGTCTTAAATTGCACTCAGAAAAATTTGAATTTCCCCATATGAATCCTTTAAGACCGCAGCGATCATTTTCCAAAAACATAAAAATGTGCATTAAGACGTCTATTTTTCCAGGACAGAAACACAAGTACACGCTAAGGGGTCTATTTTCCGGGGGCCAAAAAGGGGTCACTCCCGCTACTATGTGGGACATGACAACACAGCGCCTGTAGGATATGTGGTACAAGGCAACACAGTGCCTGTAGGATATGTGGGACAGGGCAACACAGTGCCTGTAGGATATGTGGTACAGGACAACACAGCGCCTGTAGGATATGTGGTACAGGACAACACAGTGCCTGTAGGATATGTGGTACAAGGCAACACAGTGCCTGTAGGATATGAGGTACAGGACAACACAGTGCCTGTAGGATATGTGGTACAGGACAACACAGTGCCTGTAGGATATGAGGTACAGGACAACACAGCGCCAGTAGGATATGTGGTACAGGACAACACAGTGCCTGTAGGATATGTGGTACAGGGGCAACATAGTGCGTGTATGATATGTGGTACAGGACAACACAGCGCCTGTAGGATATGTGGTACAGGACAACACAGCACATGTAGGATATGTGGTACAGGACAACACAGCACATGTAGGATATGTGGTACAGGACAACACAGCGCCAGTAGGATATGTGGTACAGGACAACACAGTGCCTATAGGATATGTGGTACAGGACAACACAGCGCCTGTAGGATATGTATTACAGGACAACACAGCGCCTGTAGGATATGTGGTACAGGACAACACAGCACATGTAGGATATGTGGTACAGGGGCAACATAGTGCGTGTAGGATATGTGGTACAGGACAACACAGCGCTTGTACATATTGCTTGTGTCAAGACTCATGTAAGGGTTGTCATCACCCGCCAGTATTCATTATGTGTATGTATACCTGAATATGTTATTATATATTAATGTATTACATCAGTTGATTCACATACCATGTATTAATATCCTTCTTCACTGAGTGAGCCTCAAGGGGAAAAGTAGTATCCGGGATACACTGACCTGCTCTGCTGGCACTTACTGACCTGCTTCAGCTGGCACTTACTGACCTGCTCTGCTGGCACTTACTGACCTGCTTCAGCTGGCACTTACTGACCTGCTTCCGCTGGCACTTACTGACCTGCTTCAGCTGGCACTTACTGACCTGCTCTGCTGGCACTTACTGACCTGCTTCAGCTGGCACTTACTGACCTGCTCTGCTGGCACTTACTGACCTGCTTCAGCTGGCACTTACTGACCTGCTCTGCTGGCACTTACTGACCTGCTTCAGCTGGCACTTACTGACCTGCTTCTGCTGGCACTTACTGATCTGCTTCAGCTGGCACTTACTGACCTGCTTCAGCTGGCACTTACTGACCTGCTTCTGCTGGCACTTACTGATCTGCTTCAGCTGGCACTTACTGATCTGCTTCAGCTGGCACTTACTGACCTGCTTCAGCTGGCACTTACTGACCTGCTTCAGCTGGCACTTACTGACCTGCTTCAGCTGGCACTTACTGATCTGCTTCAGCTGGCACTTACTGACCTGCTTCAGCTGGCACTTACTGACCTGCTTCTGCTGGCACTTACTGATCTGCTTCAGCTGGCACTTACTGACCTGCTTCAGCTGGCACTTACTGACCTGCTTCTGCTGGCACTTACTGATCTGCTTCAGCTGGCACTTACTGATCTGCTTCAGCTGGCACTTACTGATCTGCTTCAGCTGGCACTTACTGACCTGCTTTCGCTGGCACTTACTGACCTGCTTCCGCTGGCACTTACTGACCTGCTTCCACTGGCACTTACTGATCTCAGGCAATAATATAACGGAAAGATCTCTGGCTAAGTGTGCCTGTGCTCGTACACTTTGTGGAGGATATATTTAAGCACATTATGGCGGGGACCACTTACTAGGTCACGCCCACGTTAAGGTGCCACTAGCGGCCACCAGGTGAACCAGGGACCACTTACTAGGTCACGCCCACGTTAATGTGGCACTAGCGGCCACCAGGTGAACCAGGGACCACTTACTAGGTCACGCCCACGTTAAGGTGCCACTAGCGGCCACCAGGTGAACCAGGGACCACTTACTAGGTCACGCCCACGTTAAGGTGCCACTAGCGACCACCAGGTGAACCAGGGACCACTTACTAGGTCACGCCCACGTTAAGGTGCCACTAGCGGCCACCAGGTGAACCAGGGACCACTTACTAGGTCACGCCCACGTTAAGATGCCACTAGCGGCCACCAGGTGAACCAGGGACCACTTACTAGGTCACGCCCACGGTGAAGGTGCCACTAGCGGCCACCAGGTGAACCAGGGACCACTTACTAGGTCACGCCCACGGTGAAGGTGCCACTAGCGGCCACCAGGTGAACCAGGGACCACTTACTAGGTCACGCCCACGGTGAAGGTGCCACTAGCGGCCACCAGGTGAACCAGGGACCACTTACTAGGTCACGCCCACGTTAAGGTGGCACTAGCGGCCACCAGGTGAACCAGGGACCACTTACTAGGTGACCTTACTGACAAGGTGTGAGCAGTGTTGCCAGCCCGAGGAGTGGAGGAGCAGGAAGCCAGGCAGGGCTGCCAATAACAAGCGTGATGACAGTCTCACTCTGACGGTAGAGGCCATAATCCCCGGGAAATGACGTAGCTCCACAACCCTCGGGTAAATACGGTCATTAATAATTCATTATATTGCTATATCTGAAGGCAGAACCTCCGTCCACTTAACAGGATTCCACAATACGGAACACCGGATAATGAGTGTCCTTGTGTGTGTCCTAGTGTGTGTGTCCTAGCGTGTCCTAGTGTGTGTGTCCTAGTGTGTCCTAGTGTGTGCGTCCTAGTGTGTCCTTGTGTGTGTGTCCTAGTGTGTGTGTCCTAGTGTGTGTGTCCTAGTGTGTGTGTCCTAGTGTGTGTGTCCTAGTGTGTGTGCCCTTGTGTGTCCTTGTGTGTGTGTCCTTGTGTGTCCTTGTGTGTCCTAGTGTGTGTGTCCTTGTGTGTCCTAGTGTGTGTGTCCTAGTGTGTCCTTTTGTGTGTGTCCTTGTGTGTCCTTGTGTGTCCTAGTGTGTGTGTCCTAGTGTGTGTGTCCTTGTGTGTCCTTGTGTGTCCTTGTGTGTGTGTCCTTATGTGTGTCCTAGTGTGTGTGTCCTTGTGTGTCCTTGTGTGTGTGTCCTAGTGTGTGTGTCCTAGTGTGTCCTTGTGTGTCCTAGTGTGTCCTAGTGTGTGTCCTAGTGTGTGTGTCCTTGTGTGTGTGTGTCCTTGTGTGTGTGTCCTTGTGTGTCCTTGTGTGTGTCCTAGTGTGTGTGTGTCCTAGTGTGTGTGTCCTAGTGTGTGTGTCCTTGTGTGTCCTAGTGTGTGTGTCCTTGTGTGTCCTAGTGTGTGTGTCCTAGTGTGTGTGTCTTAGTGTGTCCTTGTGTGTCCTAGTGTGTGTGTCCTAGTGTGTGTGTCTTAGTGTGTCCTTGTGTGTGTGTCCTTGTGTGTCCTAGTGTGTGTGTCCTTGTGTGTCCTAGTGTGTGTGTTCTTGTGTGTGTGTCCTTGTGTGTGTGTCCTTGTGTGTGTGTCCTTGTGTGTCCTAGTGTGTCCTTGTGTGTGTCCTAGTGTGTGTGTCCTAGTGTGTCCTTGTGTGTCCTAGTGTGTGTGTCCTTGTGTGTCCTAGTGTGTCCTAGTGTGTGTGTCCTTGTGTGTTCTAGTGTGTGTGTCCTAGTGTGTGTGTCCTAGTGTGTGTGTCCTAGTGTGTCCTTGTGTGTCCTTGTGTGTGTGTCCTAGTGTGTGTCCTAGTGTGTGTGTCCTTGTGTGTCCTAGTGTGTGTGTCCTTGTGTGTCCTAGTGTGTGTGTCCTAGTGTGTGTGTCCTTGTGTGTGTGTCCTAGTGTGTCCTTGTGTGTGTGTCCTAGTGTGTCCTTGTGTGTGTGTCCTAGTGTGTCCTTGTGTGTGTCCTAGTGTGTCCTTGTGTGTGTGTCCTTGTGTGTGTGTCCTAGTGTGTCCTTGTGTGTGTCCTAGTGTGTCCTAGTGTGTGTGTCCTAGCGTGTCCTTGTGTGTGTCCTACAGTGTCCTTGTGTGTGTGTCCTAGTGTGTGTGTCCTAGTGTGTGTGTCCTTGTGTGTGTCCTACAGTGTCCTTGTGTGTGTGTCCTAGTGTGTGTCCTAGTGTGTGTGTCCTAGTGTGTGTGTCCTACAGTGTCCTTGTGTGTGTGTCCTAGTGTGTGTGTCCTAGTGTGTGTGTCCTACAGTGTCCTTGTGTGTGTGTCCTAGTGTGTGTCCTAGTGTGTGTGTCCTAGTGTGTGTGTCCTACAGTGTCCTTGTGTGTGTGTCCTAGTGTGTGTGTCCTAGTGTGTGTGTCCTACAGTGTCCTTGTGTGTGTGTCCTAGTGTGTGTCCTGGAGTGTCCTAGATACCTTGGGGTAGGTTCCCGCCCGGGACTTTATCCAGCTGGCGTGACTTCAGTGGTCTCGCATGAAGGTCACGGTCAACGTTACATTGTTTACCTTGAGATATACCCGTGCACCAGGGGGTCTGACGGTTGAGTGGACAGCGCTCGGTATTCGTAGTCCTAAGGTTACTGGTTCGATCCCCAGCGGAGGCGGAAATAGGTACCTGGGAGTTAGAGAGCTGCTACGTGCTGCATCCTGGGGGATGTGTAACAAACAGGAAACCTGGTCGAGGACCGGGCCGCGGAGACGCCAAGCCCCGAAATCATCTCAAGATAACGTCATGATAAAATAACCGTATATTGATTTTTTTTTTTATTTTTAAAATTTGAAAATTAAAATTAAATTAATTTAATTAATTAATTTAATTAATTAAATTAATTAATTTAATGAAAATTAAAATTTAAAATTAATTTTAAAATATTTTTAAAATTTTCAAATTAAAATTTTATATTTAAAATTTGTTAAATTAAATGTCGGTAATTACAGTGATTTGAAGGTGACGGTGGTGATTGGTGCTTCTCTCGTCACACTGTTCCCAACACCTGTCTTGAACACCTGTAGGTGACGGTGGTGATTGGTGCCTCTCTCGTCACACTGTTCCCAACACCTGTCTTGAACACCTGTAGTCCGAGCACTTGTTCATACAGTCAAGGTCCACACTCCGAGGACAGGTGTATAATAGTCATCTGTTACTGACACATGTGCAAATACTCCACAAACTTTATTACTAATGTTGGCAAAACTGTTAACTACGTCACTTGCACGAGCAGT
Source organism: Procambarus clarkii (assembly GCF_040958095.1). Taxonomy (NCBI): domain Eukaryota; kingdom Metazoa; phylum Arthropoda; class Malacostraca; order Decapoda; family Cambaridae; genus Procambarus; species Procambarus clarkii. Next base: position 18,237,575 of record NC_091212.1, on the reverse strand, counting down.
CTGGAGCACCTCGGTCCGTTGGTCCTCCCGCTGCGTTAGTCCGTTGTTGCTCTGGTCCGTTGGTCCTCCCGCTGCGGTGGTCCGTTGTTGCTCTGGTCCGTTGGTCGTCCCGCTGCGGTGGTCCGTTGGTCGTCCCGCTGCGGTGGTCCGTTGTTGCTCTGGTTCGTTGGTCCTCCCGCTGCGGTGGTCCGTTGTTGCTCTGGTTCGTTGGTCCTCCCGCTGCGTTAGTCCGTTGTTGCTCTGGTCCGTTGGTCCTCCTGCTGCGTTAGTCCGTTGTTGCTCTGGTCCGTTGGTCCTCCCGCTGCGTTAGTCCGTTGTTGCTCTGGTCCGTTGGTCCTCCCACTGCGGTGGTCCGTTGTTGCTCTGGTCCGTTGGTCCTCCTGCTGCGTTAGTCCGTTGTTGCTCTGGTCCGTTGGTCGTCCCGCTGCGTTAGTCCGTTGTTGCTCTGGTCCGTTGGTCCTCCCGCTGCGGTGGTCCGTTGTTGCTCTGGTCCGTTGGTCCTCCCGCTGCGTTAGTCCGTTGTTGCTCTGGTCCGTTGGTCGTCCCGCTGCGTTAGTCCGTTGTTGGTCTGGTCCGTTGGTCGTCCCGCTGCGGTGGTCCGTTGTTGCTCTGGTCCGTTGGTCCTCCCGCTGCGGTGGTCCGTTGTTGCTCTGGTCCGTTGGTCCTCCCGCTGCGTTAGTCCGTTGGTCCTCCCGCTGCGGTGGTCCGTTGTTGCTCTGGTCCGTTGGTCCTCCCACTGCGGTGGTCCGTTGATGCTCTGGTCCGTTGGTCCTCCTGCTGCGTTAGTCCGTTGTTGCTCTGGTCCGTTGGTCGTCCCGCTGCGTTAGTCCGTTGTTGCTCTGGTCCGTTGGTCGTCCCGCTGCGGTGGTCCGTTGTTGCTCTGGTCCGTTGGTCCTCCCGCTGCGTTAGTCCGTTGTTGCTCTGATCCGTTGGTCGTCCCGCTGCGGTGGTCCGTTGGTCCTCCCGCTGCGTTAGTCCGTTGTTGCTCTGATCCGTTGGTCGTCCCGCTGCGGTGGTCCGTTGTTGCTCTGGTCCGTTGGTCCTCCTGCTGCGTTAGTCCGTTGTTGCTCTGGTCCGTTGGTCGTCCCGCTGCGGTGGTCCGTTGTGGCTCAGGTCCGTTGGTCCTCCCGCTGCGTTAGTCCGTTGTGGCTCTGGTCCGTTGGTCCTGCGTCCGGGATCGAACCCGGGACCACAGGACCAGTGTGCTGTCCGCTCGGCCGACCGGCTGTCTTGGTCCGTCAGTGGGTTGGTCCGTTGTTGCTCTGGTACGTCGGTGCGTTGATCCGTCTGTGCACTGGTCCGTCGGTGCGTTGATCTATCGGTGCGTTGATCCGTCGGAGCGTTGATCTGTCGGTGCGTTGATCCGTCGGTGCGTTGGTCCGTCTGTGCGTTGATCCGTCGGTGCGTTGGTCCGTCGGTGCGTTGATCCGTCGGTGCGTTGATCCGTCGGTGCGTTGATCCGTCGGTGCGTTGGTCCGTCGGTGCGTTGATCCGTCGGTGCGTTGATCCGTCGGTGCGTTGGTCTGTCGGTGCGTTGATCCGTCGGTGCGTTGATCCGTCGGTGCATGGGAAGACACCAGAGAGCCAGGAATGAGTACCTCAGAGTGAGAACATTGTATGTTATGATTATTAAACAGATGAAGACGCACAGGCAGCCGGACACTGGGATGAGCCAGGGACGAGCCGGACACTGGGACGAGCCAGACACTGAGACGAGCCAGACACTGGGACGAGCCAGACACTGGGACGAGCCAGACACTGGGACGAGCCAGACACTGGGACGAACCAGACACTGGGACGAGCCAGGGACGAGCCAGACATTGGGACGAAAAAAACAACTCAGACTCCCAAAATCATTGTACGTAAGAAACTACTTGTTCAAAAGTACAAATATGTAATGCTTTATTATTTTTTTTTAATTATTATAGAATTGACCCCCAAATGTCATTCTAATGAACTTGAAATAAGTAAGTAATTATCAAAAGGCACCAAACCTGGAAGGTTATGTAGCATCATCAAATGTGCGGAATAGTCAGAGGGCGCTAAATATCACCAAGGATGCCAATACGAGAACAGAAACGCATAAGGCAAACGATATCAAAAGTATCCCATTCACCAAGAAGTCATTCGAGGGACAAGTGACCGCGAGGGACGGGCGAAAAGCAAGACACACACTCGTCCTGGAAGTCAGGACATTCAACAAGGATATTCATGACTGTAAGAGAGACAATGCAATTTAGACAATAAGGAGCTAGACGGCGCTCCATTAAGTGACCATGAGTTAAGCGAGTATGACCAAGATGCAACCTTGCTAGAGCCGTGTCCCACCACCGGTTACGTTGGCAGGAGGACAGCCATGAGGACACACATTGCTTAAGAGCACACATTTTGTTGCCAACAACAGAAGACCAACAACCCTGCCAATGGGCAAGGATGGAGGAATGGATAACCGGGTAAAAGTCGGAATAAGGAATACCTTTATGCGAGATGGAACAAGAGCGGATAGCTTCCCGAGCAGCAGCATCCGTACGCTCATTTAAAGAAACACCAATATGGCTGGGAACCCAGCAAAACTCTACGGATTTAAATTTACTAGAGATAAGAAACAGCGTATGTTGAATCTCGACGTCCACCGGATGGACAGGATTAAAGGACCCAGGAGCCATGAGGGCACAAAGAGAGTCAACTACAATCACAAAGGAGGATTGACAACGAGAAAGCAGGAGACAGAGAGCATGGAGAATAGCATAAAGTTCCGCTGTAAAGATGCTAGTCTCTGAAGGGAGGCGATACATATAAGTGCAGTCAGGAAAAACAACAGAGTAGCCCACAGCGTCCACAGACTTAGACCCATTCGGTGAAGATGGGAACGGAGCGGGAGTGTGAAGAAAAGTGCTCAAGAAAAGGCATTTCAGAACTGTAGGCGGGGTAAAAGCTTTAGTGATCCAGGTCAGAGAAGTACAAAATTTTAGAAGGGGGACTCTCCACGGGGGCAAGGAAGGAATAATACGAGGAGACACATTAGAAATACAAACGGAAAGAGAGACCTGTAAGCAAGACAGCCGGACAGAAAGAGGGAGGTGGTGAAGAGGAACGGGAGCTACAGGAGGGGTAAGAGTCAAAGCACGACAGAGGCGAGAGGAAGGATGTTGCAAGGACCGCGCAAGATAGCGAAGCCAGTAGCGATCACGGCGGTCCTGGAGAGACATGAAGCCAGTGTCACCATACAAGCTGAGGTCGGGAGTCGAACGAAAGGCAAGCAAGAACACGCGAGGAACACTAGAGGCAAGCAAGAACACGCGAGGAACACTAGAGACATGCAAGAACACGCGAGGAACACTAGAGGCAAGCAAGAACACGCGAGGAACACTAGAGACATGCAAGAACACGCGAGGAACACTAGAGGCAAGCAAGAACACGCGAGGAACACTAGAGGCAAGCAAGAACACGCGAGGAACACTAGAGACATGCAAGAACACGCGAGGAACACTAGAGGCAAGCAAGAACACGCGAGGAACACTAGAGGCAAGCAAGAACACGCGAGGAACACTAGAGGCAAGCAAGAACACGCGAGGAACACTAGAGGCAAGCAAGAACACGCGAGGAACACTAGAGGCAAGCAAGAACACGCGAGGAACACTAGAGACATGCAAGGTTGGGAACAGTTGATAACGTATACAAAAAGCAACCATCAGACTGAATAACAGTAGAACACAGATGGCAACTAGAGACATAATTAAGTCACACTTTAGCTTATTTTTTATTCACAGTCGAGATTCCCGGTCGGGTTAGAAACGATTGGGCACGTTTCCTTTTACCTATTCACTTAACAGTAAATGGGCGCCTGGGAGGTAGGCAAGTGTTGTGGAGCGGCATCTGGGGAGGGTCAGTAGTTCCACCTTGTGGGGAGGTGTCCTTAGTAAAGTCTAAAGTATATAAATATCCACAGGCTTCCTGTCCCCGACCAAAAGTATTTTTATTATTCGAATTATGTCAGAGAGAACTTTTTTAATGGGATAATAGTTGAAGTAGAAGCCAAAGCTGACTCTATACTCATTTTAAGTGAGTATGAGAAGAAACGCTAGAGAATAGTTGTGCCAGTCAGATTGACAAGGCGGGGCTTAGGTGGTGAAGCTCGACCCTAAAAACACATGCAGGTGAGCACACGCTGTAAGAGCTCCACGCACAGTCCGCGCCAGGACCTGGACGCTGCCTGAGGTAAGGGCAGTAGTGAGGCCTCTGGTCCCTCCTGCAGCGTCTCCTGCAGCTGAATGAATGGAGGCAGGCGGGTGTGGAGGTGCGGCGCGCGCCGGTGTGGGTGGAGGCGGGATATATATACAGCAGGAGACACTCCCGCCCCCATACACCTCACGCTAGCGGTCGACTACACACGCTCCCCGCTCTCTCCGGTCACGCTCTCACCCCTACACTCACTCGTCCTGGTCACTCAGCTGCTACTCATGGCCCGGCCCCCGGAGCCCATATGACGCCAGATTAACACACTAGTACACCATAGTTACTTTTGGCTCTATGCAAACAGAAGAATAGTTAGTTGCTGTATAATAGATGCTGCTATAACTCTGAGGAGAGGGAGCGCCTCGCGTGTTGCAAGCAGTGCAATAGTTACCTAACGTTACTGTCAATAAATCAGCAACATGAAATAACCCTCAGACTGTGGTTTACGAAAGAGGCGCGCACGTGCAGGAAACTCTGACACTGAAGTTCTGCTTAGGGAAGACTGAGAGAGAACCACAGGGTCTGAGAGAGAGAGATATTCCCAGCCAAGGGGCATCTCAGCCCTCTCCTCACTACCTCGCGCAAAGAACACTTTGTGGACCATGTTTGTGTCCGCTCTCCTGCCCTTACTCCTGGTGGCGGTGGTCCCTCCTCCTTCCTTGGCGCTCCTGCTCCCTCCTGAAGGTAACGACTACCCTCTCTACGACTTCCCCTCCGTCCAGTACCTCCCACACAACTCTGTCGTCGAATACCAAGACCCACGACTGGTCGACGACGAGAGAATGGAAGTTGCTACCAGATCCACCCACCTTCCTGCGGCTGCCTCAGACTCCTCGCCCGCACACGTCTACCCCCAGTCCTCCTCCTCCTCCTCCCTCCCGTGCACCGCACAAGACATAGCCACCATACTCAACATGGACGACCTCGATAAAGTGATAAGAATCATTTCGAAGCTTGAAGGGAAGAGCGTGAGAGAGATCCTGCTCAAGCTGGCGCACAAGCACGGTCTGCACATCAAGGTAAGTCTTGCTCCTCTTCTCCACATCAACGACCTCATCTTTTCTTGTCTGTGTAAACCACGTGACGTTTGCCAGCCCAGTTAGCCTCCTGATACTCTAGTCCCACAACACACGTGGCCTCAAGTTCCTCCAGAGAACAATAATTCACAGATGCGAGAACGTAAAGCAGAATTGTTGACTCACTAATTCATTACCCATCCTTTAAATATTTGCTTAAGGAACTGTTCTTGCAGGCTCCAACAGGTAGGGAAGGGAAGGGAACTATCAGGGAAAGCGCCAAGCCATTAGACCTTAAAGCACCTGAAAGGGGTCAAGATAAGGATTTGGGATGGGACGGAGGGGGGGGGGGGGAGGGGGGGGATGGGAAGTGGAAGGAATGGTGCCCAACCACTCGGACGGTCGGGGATTGAACGCCGACCTGCATGAAGCGAGACCGTCGCTCTACCGTCCAGCCCAAGTGGTTAGAGTCAGGAACAGGAGAGAAAGCTTGGAAATTACACAATTAAAGTTTTGAATCCCGATAATACATCTCGGTACTGAAGTCCACCATGAAAAATGTTGATTTTTGTTTTGAAGTCCACAACAAATATTTCCAACAGATAAATAACATGTTATGAGAGTAATAACAGGTTGTGGGGTAATACAATGTGTGTGTGAGAGAGAGAGAGAGAGAGAGAGAGAGAGAGAGAGAGAGAGAGAGAGAGAGAGAGAGAGAGAGAGAGAGACAGAGACAGAGAGAGAGAGAGAGAGAGAGAAAGATTGTGACATACATATCATGCATATAGTAAACACCCTTATGGCCCCCTACAACAACCTCCCCCACCCTAGAGAGTGACAGGATGAAGGTCGAGGCTTGTAACAGAGCCTCACACACTCAGTTGGGAACACCTGACCCTAACACCCTGCCAGGTGAAGCATCTCTGAACATAACTTCCACCTTAGGCTCCATAGTGTGAACACGTAAGGTCGGTATGAACACGAGTACTACCACAACAACCCTCTCTACTACACACTCATAATGTGAAGAACAATACATTCCCCTGGGCTCTAGAACACTCGAACACTGGACCACCACTTGTGTGAAGAACAGTACATTCCCCTGGGCTCTAGAACACTCGAACACTGGACCACCACTTGTGTGAAGAACAGTACATTCCCCTGGGCTCTAGAACACTCGAACACTGGACCACCACTTGTGTGAAGAACAGTACATTCCCCTGGGCTCTAGAACACTCGAACACTGGACCACCACTTGTGTGAAGAACAAACTCTAGAGAACTCCCAGAAGATCTCACCTGTGACTCTCGACAGATTTGGTTGAAAAAAATACACCTCTGAACACTGGCATGTTTTTGAAAATTACACGACAATATTCAGGAAATACCCAGCGTACCTGAAGTTTCTCGTTTCTTTAGTTTTCTCTAGAGTTTCTCGTACCTGAAGTGTTTCAAGCGTTGGCTAGACATGTATCTGGGTTTGGTTAGATTTAAATAAGAGCTGCCTCGCATGGAGCAATAGGTGATGACACCAACGGAAGGCTCGCCAGTGGTGTTGACACCAACGGAAGACTCACCAGTGGTGTTGACACCAACGGAAGACTCACCAGTGGTGTTGACACCACCGGAAGACTCACCAGTGGTGTTGACACCAACGGAAGACTCACCAGTGGTGTTGACACCAACGGAAGACTCACCAGTGGTGTTGACACCACCGGAAGACTCACCAGTGGTGTTGACACCAACGGAAGACTCACCAGTGGTGTTGACACCAACGGAAGACTCATCAGTGGTGTTGACACCACCGGAAGGCTCACCAACACTCCCCACAAGCTTCGGAACTACTCGTGTTAACAGATGGTAAAGCAGAGCATCAAGGATAAGGTCTTCAGTGTTCCTGGAGCTTCTATGGGAGGTACTCTAGCCAGGATACATGTTAAGCTGACACTCTCCGCCTGGACAGAGTTCCTGAATAAAATTGAAACTATTTTTTGACGATAACGTTTACCCGGCCGGATCGGATGGAGAGAATTGTTATGTTTGATGACAATGGCGTTGCATCGAGTAGTTGCGATACGGAGGATGATGGCCATTACTGCCACCTGAACCTTCGTCCAACCTAGGTATCTTATAATGAAATAAGGGGTATTCTGTCGTAGTGGTCAGCGCAGTCGGCTCACAACCGAAAGGTTCCTGGGTCGATTCCCGCGGCAGCTCAAGGCCATCTAGATAAAAGAAAGAGAGAGAGAGAGAGAGAGAGGGGCTATGTTGGTCTGGCAAATGTGTTCGGCTAGTTTGTATATTTTACAAGTTAAATAAAATGATCTTAAATGATAGAGAATCTTTACTCTGTCTCTCTCTCTCTCTGTATATATATATATATATATATATATATATATATATATATATATATATATATATATATATATATATATATATATATATATATATATGTCGTTCCTAGTAGCCAGAACGCACTTCTCGGCCTACTATGCAAGGCCCGATTTGCCTAATAAGCCAAGTTTTCCTGAATTAATATATTTTCTCTCATTTTTTTCTTATGAAATAATAAAGCTACCCATTTAATTATGTATGAGGTCAATTTTTTTTATTGGAGTTAAAATTAACGTAGATATATGACCGAACCTAACCAACCCTACCTAACCTAACCTAACCTATCTTTATAGGTTAGGTTAGGTTAGGTAGCCGAAAAAGTTAGGTTAGGTAGTTGAAAAACAATTAATTCATGAAAACTTGGCTTATTAGGCAAATCGGGCTTTGCATAGTAGGCTGCGTTCTATATATATATATATATATATATATATATATATATATGTAGGCTGCGTTCTATATATATATATATATATGTAGGCTGCGTTCTATATATATATATATATATATATATATATATATATATATATATATATATATTGTTGTCTTTGATTCAGCAACTCGGAATCAAACGTTCCCGGTAGCACGGGCTAGGGTGAGCCCGTAGTGGACTTACCTGGCACAAGAGCAGGGCTTTCCATCTATATATCTCAATCATCTCATTTCCAACCTTTTCCTCACTCCCTCACCCGACCTCCTCACCCCTCCACTACTCCCCCAACACCCCTGCTAATCAGCCACACACCAGCAGCACTGATAAATGGGGGCCAAGTTACACGCCTCTAAGAACATGAGTTTGACCCTATCATATAAAAGTGGAAAAGTTTGACTTTATTTTTACATAGATGTGATTTATGGTGGGTCGATGGAGGGTATTGTGGGTACCTTGAGGGTATTGTGGGTACCTTGGTGAGGGTATTGTGGGTACCTAGATGAGGGTATTTGCGGGTCTCAAGATGAGGTATTGTGGGGTACCTAGATATGAGGGTATTGTGGGTATCTATACCTTACCTTGAAGTGTTTCCGGGGCGTAGCGTCCCCGCGGCCCGGTCGTCGACCAGGCCTCCTCGTCGCTGGATTGGTCAACCGGGCTGTTTGACGCGGTTGCTCGCAGCCTGACGAATGAATCACAGCCTGGTTGATCAGGTATCCTTTGGAGGTGCTTATCCAGTTCTCTCTTGAACACTTCGAGGGGTCGGCCAGTTATGCCCCTCATGTGTAGTGGAAGCGTGTTGAACAGTCTCGGGCCTTTGATGTTAATAGAGTTCTCTCTCAGAGTACCTGTTGCACCTCTGCTTTTCAACGGGAGTATTCTGCACATCCTGCCATGCCTTCTGGTCTCATGTAAACTCCATATTACTTTCTGTAGCCCATAGAAAGACCGGATTTACAACTGATTGGAGGTTTACCGTGTCCTCTATGTAGTCTACCCTCATGAAAATCCTAGTGTCATCTGCAAAGGATGATACAGTGCAACCTGCTCTCGCACAAAACAGCACACATATTACTTATTACTTATAGTCACTATTTCGTTTATAAATAAGTACATATGTGACATATTCCATGCTATATTTTTTTCAAGGCACTAACTTTTGCTCTCAGTTTTATTAAACAATAGAGATTTTATACAAAATTTGACAATACCCTGAGTTACTTTACAATTTATTTAAATATTTTAGTTTTGTTTTATTATTTTTATAAAACTGTAATATCAATATAAGTATAGGTTCAGTACTAATTGTAATATCTTAACGTGCTAAGAAGGTTAGGTTAGGTTGTGGTTTTCTATTCAGCTTTTCAAGGTAAACTCAAATACTCACAATAAATTAGTATGTCACATATGCACTTATTCATAAGCAAGATATTGACTATAAGCAAGTAAGAGAACAGGTTGTACAGTACTATAGATTGTGTCCTTGTCTATGTCCGATATGAGGATGAGAAAAAGTACTAGAGCAAACACAGTACCCTGGGGGACTGAGCTCTTCACGGTTGATGGACCGGATTTTATTTTGTTGACTATTACAAATTGAGTTCTCTTAGTCAGGAAATTGTAGATCCATCTGCCTATTTTTAAGCGAATTCCCTTTCAACGTATTTTATGTGCAATAACACCATGGACACATTTGTCAAAGGCTTTTGCGAAATCTGTGTAAATTACATCAGTGTTTTGTTTGTCTTCCATGGCATCTAATGCCATATCATAATGGTCCAGCAACTGTGACAGGCAAGAGCGCCCTGTTCTGAAACGTTGTTGTCCAAGGTTATGGAGATGCTGTGATTCCATGTATTTTGTGATCTTACCTCTTAGTACTCTCTCAAAGATTTTTATGATGCGCGATGTTAGTGCTATCGGTTTGTAATTTTTTGCCTCTTCCTGATTTCATCCTTTATGGAGTGATGCTATCTCTGCTGTTTTTAGTTTGTCAAGGATAACGCCAGTATCTAGGTTTTGTCTCCAAAGAATGTGAAGGGCCTGTGATAGTATTTTTTTTACAGTTCTTTATGAAAATGGAGTTCCAAGAATCCGGGCCTGGTGCAGAGTGCGTAGGCATACTGTTTATGGTTTCTTCAAAATCCAGTGGGGATAGGGTGACGACGTCTGATATATGATTTGATGTTGTTATCATATCCATGAAAAATACATTTGGGTTATCAATCTTTTGTGGGTTTAGTGGCTCGCTGAAAACAGAGTCGTACTGCATCCTCTGTATCTCGCTCATTTCTTTGTTGTCATCAGTGAAAGTTCCATCTACCTTTCGCAGGGGCCCGATACTAGATGTCGTGTTTTTATCTTGATTTTGCATAGGATAAAAAGTATTTCGGATTTCTCTCTATTTCACTGATGGCCTTTTGCTCTCTTTGCCTCTCCTGGGTTTTGTATGATTCTTGTAGCTTTAGTTCAGTTGTTTCTATTTCTCTACCTAACCTTCTTCGCCGTTCTTGAGATAGGGCGCGACTCTCAAGTTGTTCCGCGACTCGTTTTCTTCGCCTGTAGAGGGAACGACGTTCTCGTTCCAATCTGCATCTCTTCCCCTTTTTTCTTAGGGTATGCGGTTTGAGCATATGTCTAGTGCTACTGAGCTTATTGTTTCAGGCACTGGTTTAAATTAGCATTTTCTAGCTGTTCTTCCCAACTAATTTCTGTGAAGTCTTGGTTTATTTGCTTCCAGTTTATCTGTTTATTATTGAAGTTGAATTTGCTGAAATCTCCACCGTGAATCTGGACTGGCTTTGAAGGTCTATTCCCAATGAAAGTCAGAACTTCAATTAAGTTGTGATCTAATAAACAGGTATTTGTAATCATTATGTTCCTGATTAATTCATCGTTATTGGTGAAAATGAGGTCCAGCGTGTTCTCCTTCCTAGTTGGTTCTACTATTTGCTGGTTTAAGGCAAACCTGTCGCACATCCGTAGCAGGTCATTTACATGTGCCGTTCATTTAGGCTATTTCTTGATATTCGTTCTGATATAACTGTATGAGCTAGGGTCTTCCATTTCATGTGCCGTAGGTTGAAGTCCCCAAGCAGAATGATGTTCGGGGCTGGATTTGTGAGGCTTTCCAAGCAGTGTTCTATTATCATTAGTTGGTCTTTAAACTGCTGGTGATTTGCCACCGGTGACTTATATACAAGGACAACAACTACATTTAAGATCTCTATTTTGATTATCAGCACTTCCACCATATCATTTGTGGTGTTTAGCAGCTCAATACAGATGAGTGTGACTTTGATGTAGAGGCTGACCCCACCCTTTAGCCAATGTTTCCTGTCACATCTGAAAAGATTGTACTCCGAAATCCATATTTCACCATCATGGTAGTCTTTGGTGTGAGTTTCCGTTAGGGTTTCAAACACTGCATTTGCCTCATGTAAGAGGCCATCTATGAATTGCACTTTTTTAGATTTGCGTGTTTTTATACCCTGAATGTTGGCAAATAAAAATGATGTTATGTTTGTGGAAGTGCTGGATGCTTTACGCTCTACCTTATGTTAATATCCGAGGCTCTGGTAAGGAGGCCACTGTGTTTGCGGCCTCTCCAACATTTGACAGAGTTGGTGGTAGAGTCTGGACATTTTTAGCCATTCTTCTCCTCCTCCTCTTGCTAAAAAGTCATCCTGGTAAGTAGTGTTGTGGCTGCTTTCCACGAGGCGGTTTGTCGGTCTTATTCGCCTGGTGCCCCTTATATGGAAAGCTGGACACTCCATATTGAAGCACTCTTTCCTATCAAAGGAGTTCTTGCAAAGTTCTGGGTGAAAAAATACACAGCTTTCGGTGCATTTACCCGTACTAAGGAGGATTCTGCACTTTCTAGGGTAATTGTACTTACATATTCCATTTGTTCTTCGTGACACCGCACTCTGCTGTGGCGCCGCCTCCGACACAGCACTCTGCTGTGGCGCCGCCTCCGACACAGCACCCTGCTGTGGCGCCGCCTCCGACACAGCACTCTGCTGTGGCGCCGCCTCCGACACAGCACTCTGCTGTGGCGCCACCTCCGACACAGCACCCTGCTGTGGCGCCGCCTCCGACACAGCACTCTGCTGTGGCGCCGCCTCTAACACAGCACCCTGCTGTGGCGCCGCCTCCGACACCGCACCCTGCTGGGGCACCCCGCTCTGCTGTGACGACGCCGAAACTGCGTTCTGCGCGTCATCTGATTGTACCTGGGTGTCATGGACAATTTGTTTGAAGAAATTTGACATTTCTATGCAGGCATTTATTAGCGATTGTATGTTCTGCGCAGGGATGTTATCCAGAATTGTTATCATCTTCAAGAAAGTAATATTATCCTTTGAGCAGAGCCAGTACACAGTGTTCTCTGAAACCATTTTTCCTTCCATTATTAGTCATGTTGGCACATTTACTGTTTATGACTGCTGGGGAGAGTTGACTTCTAGTGGCATTCTGTGCACAATTTTCCCAAAGACATTTTTAGTGAATACTTCTGTTCAGTGATGGAGTTAAGGTGACGGACCGGTGGGTTGACCAGTGGTGGGGGGGGGGGGCAGACGTTTTTTTTATTTTTTTTCTACCACAGACGTGGCCACACATTTACAGTGCTAACCAGCATATATACATTTTCTTCTGTCCTCCATGGACAGGGTTAGAGATGTGTTAAACATATAGTTCAGGGGTTTATTGAACAATCAACCACAGAAGGTGATTCGGTGCTTTTAAAATGCTTAGCTAACCTACATATGTAAATACATTGATACACAGATTTACGTATCCCCTATATAAAGTGTTCGATGTGTCTTTTACATAGTGTCATTAATGTGCATTACAAAGGTGAAATGTAATTCTGATCAGCTTCCATATATAATTAATACACACACACACACATATATACGTACATATACATATATATTCATACATATATATACACACATGCATTCACATACATTTGTCTCTTTTACTCTGACAGGGTGAGATAGCTGGTAGAGAAACTAGTGTGCAATTAAGCACTTAATCACTGAAGGTGATTAAAGTGCTTTTACAAGCTCAGGTTATATAGTTACATCACATACATACATTGTATAATTGATACATTACATGTTTAATCTTGGGTACAAGTCCAATATATCATCAAGTGTTCCAGTACTCATATAGTAATTACACAGTTCAGCATACCTTAGCCCAGGAGGGCGAAAGTCAGTCAGTATGGGACATTCTACAATATAATGTTCAAGAGAGTGCATGTTTTCTCTTTCACAAAGTTGACACATTGTGTACTCGACATTTGGGTTTTGAGAAAGCTGCCAGATACGTCTATATCCCAGGCGTATTCTGGCCACTATAACATCACATTGCCGGGTTCTTGTTCTATTAGTCCCATATGTGAATGTCTCCTCACGATATCTATCATAATATTTAATGCTACAACTTTCAGGTCTTTGTGAATTTGTTAGGTCGGTGAGATTTTCATTAGATATTTGTTTAAGTATTCTCTTTGTCACTGCTAATGAAACACCCATATCAATTTCTACCACTGGTTTTCTACAGGCTATCTTTGCAAGCATATCAACAGTGTCATGCCTTGAGATGCCAACATGTGATGGTATCCATAGGAATTTAATTTCAAATCTGTTTTCTTTAGCAGCTAAAACATTCATTCGAATATCACTGACTATTTTCTGGGTGTCACTACTATGTGCGTTCAGTGCCAGGAGTGCACTCTGCGAGTCACAGTATATAAGTCCACTGGCTTTGTCTTTTAAAAATTCAGTGGCAAGGTATATGCCTGCAAGTTCAGTTTGAGTTGTACTTGCTGTTCATTGACGCGCTTCATTGCGCGAGAGAACATTGTTCAAATATATTACATGCACATCCGGTACATCATCCACCTTCTACAGAACCGTCGGTATAGCACTGATACACATCGTCACCCATACTCTGAGTACTCTCAGTGATGCTTTTCAGTGTTAACTGTTTTAATAATGTAGAGTGTACACTATCTTTCTTGGGCGCATTTACAAAATCAACTGATAGATCCCAGTTATCCCATGGAGTAATTGGTTGATTAATCATTAGTCGAGTTGGGTACATATTTAATAATTTGATGGAGTTGGCTACCTTGTAGAACCAAAATACATAATCAGATTTCGTTCCTCTTCTATAGACCTCAGGTGAGTGCAGCATATTAGAAAGTTTAGCTTGAAACTTCATGTGTTTCTAGATCTACTCAATGCCTTCACGCCGAAAACTGTGCTAATAGACAAAATTCTCTCACTTATGGTAGGTAATTTTAACTCTGCTCTCATATTAACTATTCTCGTGGACTTTGGAGCCCTAAGGATGAGACGCATAGCTTCATTTTGCAAGGTTTCAAGAGATTTCAGCTCTCTGTCAGTATCCAGTGCGAGATGTAGAGCATTGTAGTCAATCACAGAGCTTATAAATGATACATAAAACATTCTAGCAAGTCTCACGTTAATTCCATGATTGACACCAACAAGGACCCGCAAGGGCTTTAATCTCTCTCTCAGAGTCTCCTCTTGAGAGAAGAAAGGTACCCAGGGTCGTTAATGGGGACATCAAGGTATCTGTAAGACTCGCAGTTCTCAAGTGCTCGCCCATCTATATGATAATTGGCTGGTGGAATACCACATGGAATGAGGGCACGAGTTTTCTGTACAGAGATAAGAAGGCCACATTCCTCAGCTCTAGTAGCAAAAGCGTCGAGCAGAACTTGCATTCAAGGCTCGGAGGCAGCCTGTAAACATATATGATCAGCATAACAAATGACAGTGTCTTCCTTATTAGTTGGAAGATTTTTAATAAGTTTATGCATCAGAACGTTGAACAACAAGGGACTGAGGACCCCTCCTTGTAGAGTTCCCAGTTCAAAGTGTTTGCTCTCTGTGTTTTTAACACCATTAAACAAAACATATGCTGTTCGATTAGACAATTAGATCTTTATCAATTTCAGTAATTTTCCTTGTATTCCAAGCTCGGCAAGCTGTTCCAGCATGATTTCTCTGTTTGCTGTATAAAAGCTGCTGCTAGGTCGATGAAGACTGTTTGAGGGGAAGCGTAATGTGTAATCTTGATACCATTTTGATTTACAATTAATAAAGTGGTCATGCAAGCCACATGGAATATTCATTTTCCGTCTCTGATGTCTATTAGGTACATCACACTGTACTTCATAGGAAGCAGAAACTGCATAGTGATCACTAACCAAGTGATTTACCAACGAACATTCCATCCTATCTTGCACAAGGTTTCTACCCATTACATAATCAAGTCTGCCTCCCAATAAATGAGTTTGGGTATCCGTAGTATGCACGGTTAATTTAATCTGTTGTCATAAACATATTTTATAAATTTGCATCCATTATCGTTGTTAGTAATGTCTCCCAGCGTAATATGTCTAGCATTGGACCAGACGGTAGTAGGGTGTATGAGCGGGCTGTGTTGCCACCTCGTGTCGCGAACTTAATTTGTTTGATCCTAATATGTTATGTTCACGTGTTCATAGTACATTGCTTACATTTTCCCCACTAGTTATCTAACAGTGGATGCGACTAGCTTCTGTATCAAGGCACTAGTAACCTTGGTACATTACACTTGTTGGAAACACGTTACTAGTAAGCACACACACACACATGCACTCTCTTGAACATTATATTGTAGAATGTCCCATACTGACTGACTTTCGCCCTCCTGGGCTAAGGTATGCTGAACTCTGTAATTACTATATGAGTACTGGAACACTTGATGATATATTGGACTTGTACCCAAGATTGACCATGTAATGTATCAATTATATAATGTATGTATGTGATGTAACTATATAACCTGAGCTTGTAAAAGCACTTTAATCACCTTCAGTGATTAATTGCTTAATTGCACACTAGTTTCTCTATCAGCTATCTCACCCTGTCAGAGTAAAAGAGACAAATGTATGCGAATACATGCGTATGTATATATGTATATGACCGTATATGTGTGTGTGTATGTATATCTATGTGTATAAAGTATATATGGAAGCTGATCAGAATTACATTTCACCTTTGTAAATGCACATTAATGACACTATGTAAAAGACACATCGAACACTTTATGTAGGGCATATGTAAATCTGTGTATCTATGTATTTACGTATGTAGGTTAGCTTAGCGTTTTAAAAGCACCGAATTACCTTCTGTGGTTGATTGTTCAATAAACCCCTGAACTATATGTTTAACACATCTCTAACCCTGTCCATGGAGGACAGAAGAAAATGTATATATGCTGGTTAGCATTGTAAATGTGTGGCCACGTCTGTGGTAGAATATAATAATAATAATAATAATAAAAAGCCACACACGCACACACACACACACACACACACACACACACACACACACACACACACACACACACACACACACACACACACACACACACACACACACACACACACACACACACACACACGCACACACACACACACACACACACATCGTGGGTACTCGGGGTGGACCTACGCCGGAATGGTCCTCATTTACACACAACGGACTTATTTTGAGTGTAATTTGTTCACTTAATATTAAAGTATATTATCTTAATTTTTACGGTTGACACAATCGTTTACATAGAGAGTTTAGCACTGCGGACAACTGTGAGGTATTGATGTTTCAATACGGAGGGACGCGATTATTTTGTTTATAAATGTCTTCACAACTTTTGCCACCAGACTCCTGGCACCACGAGGGCAGGCAGGCAGGCAGGCAGGCAGGCAGGCAGGCAGGCAGGCAGGCAGGCAGGCAGGCAGGCAGGCAGGCAGCCAGGCAGGCAGGCAGCCAGGCAGGCAGGCAGCCAGGCAGCCAGGCAGGCAGGCAGGCAGGCAGCCAGGCAGGCAGGCAGCCAGGCAGGCAGGCAGGCAGGCAGCCAGGCAGCCAGGCAGCCAGGCAGCCAGGCAGACAGGCAGCCAGGCAGCCAGGCAGGCAGGCAGCCAGGCAGCCAGGCAGACAGGCAGCCAGGCAGCCAGCCAGGCAGGCAGGCAGGCAGGCAGGAAGGAAGGCAGGAATGCAGGCAGGCAGGCAGGCAGGCAGCCAGGCAGGCGGTGGACTTGTTGACTACACTCAAATTTCAAATGTTTCCTTAAAAAAAACAAGAGTGGGATGGCAGTCACTATTGTATATTGTTTAATATGTTGAGACGCACTTCATGAGATATCTGACTGTGTTTAGTGCCTGTAACACTGCAATATCCCGAGATATATATTATTTTTCACGGAGCTCGTGTCCACGTGGCCTTCGCCTCTCACACCCAAATAGGACGAGGGTATTGTGGGTACCTAGACGAGGGTATTGTGGGTACCTAGGTGAGGGTATTGTGGGTACCTAGGTGAGGGTATTGTGGGTACCTAGGTGAGGGTATTGTGGGTACCTAGACGAGGGTATTGTGGGTACCTAGGTGAGGGTATTGTGGGGCACCTAGGTGAGGGTATTGTGGGTACCTAGGTGAGGGTATTGTGGGGCACCTAGGTGAGGGTATTGTGGGTACTTAGGTGAGGGTATTGTGGGGCACCTAGGTGAGGGTATTGTGGGTACTTAGGTGAGGGTATTGTGGGGCACCTAGGTGAGGGTATTGTGGGTACCTGCTGGGTGTTGGTGCTGGGTGTTGGTGCTGGGTGTTGGTCCTGGGTGTTGGGGCTGGGCGTGTCTTGAGGTAGCCCGTTCTCATCAAAGGCCAAATTCTCATTAATCCAGCCGCCTAACCCCGTTTACGAATGAAAAACACTTTACAGACATGGAGAGTTTGTGAGAGGAAGACCGGGGAGAGTATGGGAGGGGGGGAGGGTAGTAGATGGAGGTGTGAAGATGTTTACAGTGATGTGGACAGTGTATAATATAAATAGTTACAGTGATGGGGGAGACGGGGAGGGTGTGTAGAAGAGACATGGGTGCCAGGTCGACTCGGGCATCGCTGGGTGCCGCATCTAGTAATTATATATTAAGAATTGTGGAAACGGCTATGGGTTCTTAACCACACTGGGATTATGTTGCCAGAAAGGGGGTTCAAGAAGCACATAGCGGCTCTGCAAACGGAATTAGATTATAGAAGTAAATTTGAACTCTAAGCTGATGAATAGTTTTGCTATACATATAGAGAGGAACTATGGCACCAGCGGGTGCTCCAACCTGCTCTAATTACGGAAATACACATAAAACAGCTTTCACAGGCAATATCCGGACAGGCTGACACCTCACACGAGCGCGCGTGCGCACGCTCTACGCCACATACACACACACTCCACTTCAGTGACTTGTCTAATGACCAGTTTCACCTGGCTAGCTGCTCGCAAGACCTTACACCGTAACGAGCAGTCCATCTCTCTTTTTAGACCACCAGTCTCTCCTTTCAGAAGCAGAAAGCCAGCCCTTACTTTCTCTCCCTCCCTCCTGAAGTATAGACCCAGCCCTCACTTTCTCTCCCTCCCTCCCTCCAGAAGTACAGACCCAGCCCTTACTTTCTCTCCCTCCCTCCAGAAGTACAGACCCAGCCCTTACTTTCTCTCCCTCCCTCCAGAAGTACAGATCCAGCCCTTACTTTCTCTTCCTCCCTCCCTCCAGAAGTAGAGACCCAGCTGGCCTGAGGCCCCAAAACAAAGAGAAGGAAAGAGATAATTCACTTGTTGTCGTTATTTAGTTTTAGAAGCGACGACGGAAGTAGCCGCACACATCCTGTCGATCCGCTTGCCAGTATAAATACAAAACTGGAGACTGTCCAGGAAAGCAGAGTCTATCGGCAAAAACAAAACCGGCCCAAGACTCACGGCATTATGAGCATCGGCAACCCGCACCACACAGGGCGCCACTCCCGACGGAGCAAGAGCCAGACGTCCGCCAAGTCCAGAGGGATCACTGAACAACCCGTCCTCGACTTCATTCCATCCAGCGGTCAACCCCACAGACGCATTCATAAATTTTAATATACTATTCATTCAGGAATTTTCACAAATATAAATTAATATTATAATATATACTTGCATATTGTGCATATATATATATATATATATATATATATATATATATATATATATATATATATATATATATATATATATATATATATATATGTCGTACCTAGTAGCCAGAACTCACTTCTCAGCCTACTATTCAAGGCCCGATTTGCCTAATAAGCCAAGTTTTCATGAATTAATATATTTACTATAATTTTTTTCTTATGAAATGATAAAGCAACCCTTTTCTCTATGTATGAGGTCAATTTTTTTTTATTGGAGTTAAAATTAACGTAGATATATGACCGAACCTAACCAACCCTACCTAACCTAACCTAACCTATCTTTATAGGTTAGGTTAGGTTAGGTAGCCGAAAAAGTTAGGTTAGGTTAGGTTAGGTAGGTTAGGTAGTCGAAAAGCAATTAATTCATGAAAACTTGGCTTATTAGGCAAATCGGGCCTTGCATAGTAGGCTCAGAAGTGAGTTCTGGCTACTAGGTACGACATATATATATATATATATATATATATATATATATATATATATATGTCGTACCTAATAGCCAGAACGCACTTCTCAGCCTACTATTCAAGGCCCAATTTGCCTAATAAGCCAAGTTTTCATGAATTAATGTTTTTTCGTCTACCTAACCTACCTAACCTAACCTAACCTAGCTTTTTTTGGCTACCTAACCTAACCTTACCTATAAATATAGGTTAGGTTAGGTTAGGTAGGGTTGGTTAGGTTTGGTCATATATCTACGTTAATTTTAACTCCAATAAAAAAAAATTAACCTCATACATAGAGAAAAGGGTTGCTTTATCATTTCGTAAGAAAAAAATTATAGTAAATATATTAATTCAGGAAAACTTGGCTTATTAGGCAAATCGGGCCTTGAATAGTAGGCTGAGAAGTGAGTTCTGGCTACTAGGTACGACATATATATATATATATATATATATATATATATATATGTCGTACCTAGTAGCCAGAACTCACTTCTCAGCCTACTATGCAAGGCCCGATTTGCCTAATAAGCCAAGTTATCATGAATTAATGTTTTTTCGTCGACCTAACCTACCTAACCTAACCTATCCTAGCTTTTTTTGGCTACCTAACCTAACCTTACCTATATATATAGGTTAGGTTAGGTTAGGTAGGGTTGGTTAGGTTCGGTCATATATCTACGTTAATTTTAACTCCAATAAAAAAAAATTGACCTCATACATAGTGAAAAGGGTAGCTTTATCATTTCATCAGAAAAAATTATAGTAAATATATTAATTCAGGAAAACTTGGCTTATTAGGCAAATCGGGCCTTGAATAGTAGGCTGAGAAGTGAGTTCTGGCTACTAGGTACGACATATATATATATATATATATATATATATGTCGTACCTAGTAGCCAGAACGCACTTCTCGGCCTACTATGCAAGGCCTGATTTGCCTAATAAGCCAAGTTTTCCTGAATTAATATATTTTCTCTAATTTTTGTCTTATGAAATGATAAAGCTACCCATTTCATTATGTAAGAGGTCAATTTTTTTTATTGGAGTTAAAATTGACATAGATATATGACCGAACTTAACCAACCCTACCTAACCTAACCTAACCTACATTTATAGGTTAGGTTAGGTTAGGTAGCCGAAAAAGTTAGGTTAGGTTGTCGAAAAACAATTAATTCATGAAAACTTGGCTTATTAGGCAAATCGGGCCTTGCATAGTAGGCTGAGAAGTGCGTTCTGGCTACTAGGTACGACATATATATATATATATATATATATATATATATATATATATATATATATATATATATATATATATATATATATATATATATATATATATATATATATATATATATATATATATATATATATATGTCGTACCTAGTAGCCAGAACGCACTTCTCAGCCTACTATGCAATGCCCGATTTGCCTAATAAGCCAAGTTTTCATGAATTAATTGTTTTTCGACTACCTAACCTACCTATTCTAACCTAACCTAACTTTTTCGGCCACCTAACCTAACCTAACCTATTAAGATAGGTTAGGTAGGGTTGGTTAGGTTCGGTCATATATCTACGTTAATTTTAACTCCAATAAAAAAAATTGACCTCATACATAATGAAATGGGTAGCTTTATCATTTCATAAGAAAAAAATTAGAAAAAATATATTAATTCAGGAAAACTTGGTTTATTAGGCAAATCGGGCCTCGCATAGTAGGCTGACAAGTGCGTTCTGGCTACTAGGTACGACATATATATATATATATATATATATATATATATATATATATATATATATATATATATATATATATATATATATATATATATATATTTATATATATATAGGCACAGGTTAGGTTAGGTGTTAAGGTCCGATTATTTGTATTTGTCAACCCGTCCTCGACTCAAGTCCATTACATTCAGCGGTCAACCCCACAGACGCATTCCTAAATTTTAACATGCTGTTCATTCAAAAGAGGAATTTTCGCAAATGTAAATTAATATTATAATATATTAGCAAATTGTGCATATATACAGCCATAGGTTAGGTTAGCTGTGTAGGTTCAGTTGACGATTATTTGTATTTGTAGTACGTGGGTGAAGCATTTACAGCATTGTGGTTCGAACAAAATTCGTCAATGAAGCACTTGTCCCGGAAGTGTTCGAATGAAATCAGTTGTGAGTCGTGTATAAACATTTTTCATTCATAAACAGGGGGTGTGGCGGGTACATGGTATCACTTATGGGTCTTTGTTCGGAAGACGGGCTGGCTAGATTGCAGCCCGTCCTCCAAACAAAGATCCAAAAGTGATTCCATGCACCCGCCAAACCCCCTGTTTATGAATGAAAAGCTATTTACACAGGACTGACAACTGCTGACGTTCGAGCATATCCGGAATTTCACTGACGAATTTTGTTCGAATCACAACGCTATAAATGCTTCACCCACGTACTACAAATACAAATAATCCCCAACAGAACCTAAACACCTAACCTAACCTATGCCTATATATGCACAATATGCTAATATATTATAATATTAATTTATACTTGAGAAAATTCCCGTTTTGAATGAACAGCATGTTAAAATTTATGAATGCGTCTGTGGGGTCAACCGCTGAATGTAATGGACTTGAGTCGAGGACGGGTTGCGTGCTACTGGGAACTTTGGTTTCGAGCAGCTGAATCGAAAACAATAAAGAAGGTCCTTGTGACCCGAAGTAATATCTGGGCCAGGAGTCGCCACCATCCGGACACTTGAATAAAGGCGCCTTACGGTCTAGACACGGATGCTAACGGCGAGCAAACGCAACACTTTGATTATTATAAATAATGGGTTCTGGGCGCGTTACGATTTAACTGAAGAGTTCGAGCTCTCAGGTTCAATACCTAAAGTGTACTTCACTCAACACTGAGAATCTTACCACTGAGGAAGGTGTTGTTATACTGAGTCTTGTCTGTAAGGCAACTGTATCTCTCTGTAGTTTGTGGTCATTGTAACTGTGATCATTGTAACTGTGATCATTATATCTATGATCGTTATATCAATGATCATTGTAACTGTGATCATTGTAACTCTGGGAACTGACTTCCTCCCTGAGATAATGAAGCCTCAGGTACAAGGGTGACGGTAGGAGCAGGAGTTGACAACGCGCCGGGAGCATTGTTGTAGTGTGTTTATGTGTACCGCAGGTGTGGTGGTGCTGGCGGGTGTGTACCGCGGGTGTGGTGGTGCTGGCGGGTGTGTACCGCGGGTGTGGTGGTGCTGGCGGGTGTGTACCGCGGGTGTGGTGGTGCTGGAGGGTGTGTACCGCGGGTGTGGTGGTGCTGGAGGGTGTGTACCGCGGGTGTGGTGGTGCTGGAGGGTGTGTACCGCGGGTGTGGTGGTGCTGGAGGGTGTGTACCGCGGGTGTGGTGGTGCTGGCGGGTGTGTACCGCGGGTGTGGTGGTGCTGGAGGGTGTGTACCGCGGGTGTGGTGGTGCTGGAGAGTGTGTACCGCAGGTGTGGTGTTGCTGGAGGGTGTGTACCGCGGGTGTGGTGGTGCTGGAGGGTGTGTACCGCGGGTGTGGTGGTGCTGGAGGGTGTGTACCGCGGGTGTGGTGGTGCTGGAGGGTGTGTACCGCGGGTGTGGTGGTGCTGGAGGGTGTGTACCGCGGGTGTGGTGGTGCTGGAGGGTGTGTACCGCGGGTGTGGTGGTGCTGGCGGGTGTGTACCGCGGGTGTGGTGGTGCTGGAGGGTGTGTACCGCGGGTGTGGTGGTGCTGGAGGGTGTGTACCGCGGGTGTGGTAGTGCTGGAGGGTGTGTACCGCGGGTGTGGTGGTGCTGGAGGGTGTGTACCGCGGGTGTGGTGGTGCTGGAGGGTGTGTACCGCGGGTGTGGTGGTGCTGGAGGGTGTGTACCGCGGGTGTGGTGGTGCTGGAGGGTGTGTACCGCGGGTGTGGTGGTGCTGGAGGGTGTGTACCGCGGGTGTGGTGGTGCTGGCGGGTGTGTACCGCGGGTGTGGTGGTGCTGGAGGGTGTGTACCGCGGGTGTGGTGGTGCTGGAGGGTGTGTACCGCGGGTGTGGTGGTGCTGGAGGGTGTGTACCGCGGGTGTGGTGGTGCTGGAGGGTGTGTACCGCGGGTGTGGTGGTGCTGGAGGGTGTGTACCGCGGGTGTGGTGGTGCTGGAGGGTGTGTACCGCGGGTGTGGTGGTGCTGGCGGGTGTGTACCGCGGGTGTGGTGGTGCTGGAGGGTGTGTACCGCGGGTGTGGTGGTGCTGGAGGGTGTGTACCGCGGGTGTGGTGGTGCTGGAGGGTGTGTACCGCGGGTGTGGTGGTGCTGGCGGGTGTGTACCGCGGGTGTGGTGGTGCTGGAGGGTGTGTACCGCGGGTGTGGTGGTGCTGGCGGGTGTGGTGGTGCTGGCGGGTGTGTACCGCGGGTGTGGTGGTGCTGGAGGGTGTGTACCGCAGGTGTGGTGGTGCTGGAGGGTGTGTACCGCGGGTGTGGTGGTGCTGGCGGGTGTGTACCGCGGGTGTGGTGGTGCTGGAGGGTGTGTACCGCGGGTGTGGTAGTGCTGGAGCGTGTGTACCGCGGGTGTGGTGGTGCTGGAGGGTGTGTACCGCGGGTGTGGTGGTGCTGGAGGGTGTGTACCGCGGGTGTGGTGGTGCTGGCGGGTGTGTACCGCGGGTGTGGTGGTGCTGGCGGGTGTGTACCGCGGGTGTGGTGGTGCTGGAGGGTGTGTACCGCGGGTGTGGTGGTGCTGGAGGGTGTGTACCGCGGGTGTGGTGGTGCTGGAGGGTGTGTACCGCGGGTGTGGTGGTGCTGGCGGGTGTGTACCGCGGGTGTGGTGGTGCTGGAGGGTGTGTACCGCGGGTGTGGTGGTGCTGGCGGGTGTGGTGGTGCTGGCGGGTGTGTACCGCGGGTGTGGTGGTGCTGGAGGGTGTGTACCGCAGGTGTGGTGGTGCTGGAGGGTGTGTACCGCGGGTGTGGTGGTGCTGGCGGGTGTGTACCGCGGGTGTGGTGGTGCTGGCGGGTGTGTACCGCGGGTGTGGTAGTGCTGGAGCGTGTGTACCGCGGGTGTGGTAGTGCTGGAGCGTGTGTACCGCGGGTGTGGTGGTGCTGGAGGGTGTGTACCGCGGGTGTGGTGGTGCTGGAGGGTGTGTACCGCGGGTGTGGTGGTGCTGGCGGGTGTATACCGCAGGTGTGGTGGTGCTGGACGGAGTCCCCACCTGTGTCTGGGACCTACACCTGTAGCTCGGGTAAGGCTTCGGTTCATATGTATAAATAGTTTTCATTTTAGTTTCCGCGTATTTATTATTATAAATTTATATTGAACATTGAGTGTAGTCCGCCTCTTTGTAGTATACACAGAGGTGTATACCCGGCGCCTCATGTATACACCTCTTTGTAGTATACACAGAGGTGTATACCCGGCGCCTCATGTATACACCTCTTTGTAGTATACACAGAGGTGTATACCCGGCGCCTCATGTATACACCTCTTTGTAGTATACACAGAGGTGTATACCCGGCGCCTCATGTATACACCGACACTTTACTCCTGAAGTATGTTGAAGCTTAGGTATAATTGCTGGTTCATCAGCAAGCTTTTTAGTGACCTTACGGAGCCTTCAGATATTGATAGGCCTCAAGCACAACAACAACCAACAAAGGCAGTAAATAGCTTGACTTTATATATTTCATTCTGGCAGGTAAATGTATTGTTAGCTTAATGCTTAGTTGACACGTGTAGTGGTGGTGATCCTTGGCTTTATTACCGGGTGGCAGCAGGAGACTCTCTCTCTCTCTCTCTTGTTCTCTCTCTCTCTTGTTCTCTCTCTCTTGTTCTCTCTCTCTCTCTCTTGTTCTCTCTCTCTCTCGCTCTCTCTTGTTCTCTCTCTCTCTCTCTTGTTCTCTCTCTCTCTCGCTCTCTCTCGTTCTCTCTCTCGTTCTCTCTCTCGTTCTCTCTCTCTCTCTCGTTCTCTCTCTCTCTCTCGTTCTCTCTCTCTCTCTCGTTCTCTCTCTCTCTCTCTTGTTCTCTCTCTCTCTCTTGTTCTCTCTCTCGCTCTCTCTTGTTCTCTCTCTCTCTCTCTCTCTCTCTCTTGTTCTCTCTCTCTCTCGTTCTCTCTCTCGTTCTCTCTCTCTCTCTCTCTCTCTCTCTCTCTCTCTCTCTCTCTCTCTCTCTCTCTCCCATATTACATTATCACAATACAATTTACAGCGTCTATATAGTTTTAAGGCATAAAATGTGTGGGTGTAAAACCCGTTCATTACGCAGACTGTAGCTTGGTTCACACCTAAAATGTTCCAATTTTTGCTGCGAGATCTGGCTTAATTTGCATACTCTCTGAAGAGGAATATCTGTATTATGCCATGTATTGTGGGGGTGGGTAATGTGGGAGTATGCTGTGGGAGAGTAGGGGTTGTGTGAACTAGTATAGGGAGGTACCGGGGTGGTGTCGTGGGTACCACGGTACCACGGGTACCTCAGTGGTCACAGCTGCCACCGTCTACAGAGGAGTGGTTTCCTTGTACCTTTCTTCACTCTGTATTCAGCTACGGTATTTTCCCAGCTACACATTTATTGTATTGTAATGTATAATGAAGCCTAGTGTAGGTTAGGTTGTTCGGCTGTTACGGTAGTTATCTTAACCTGTCCTCGGGCTCGGCTCGTCCAAACGACCACGTCCCCAAGACGCCATCCAAATCTTAACGTACGAGCACCGAATATTAAAGAACAGTAGTTTCTCAAACTTAGGTTAGTATTATAGAAGACAATTTCTCGTGTGGTTTGGCAGTGGTTGGTAAAGATTGGTGGTTAGGTTCTGTTGGGAATTGTGTCGTACGTGGGTGAAGCGTTTAGAGAGGAGGGAGTCGAACACCTGGCAAGGTGACTAGTGTTCCAGGAAGGATGGAACGTCATCAATAGAATAGTGAGGGCTTTTCAGTCATTAACAGGAGGTGGGGGGGGGGGAGGAGGTCCTGGTGGCTGGATTAACGAGCGTTTGGCCATAGTTTACGAGGACGGACTGTTGTCCACAGCTGCCTCAATATTTCCATACTTTTAAGTACCCCCAAACAGCTGACTTTTGACTTGGGTCAATAGTGTAAATATTTGACACACCGCTTTGTGCAGGGATACTTAGCGCCAACACTGGGCCAGGATTGTGCAGGCGTATTGGTGGGGATTGAGGGGATTAAAATATTTTGAATTTTTTGAGAAGATTGTTTGTGGGAGGATGTGATTGGGGAAGGTGGGATTGGTTTTTTAATAGGAATGTGTTTGTGTGGAGGTGCTGGAGGGCGTGTGTTTGTCGGGATGTGTTCGTTTGTATGGTCGAGTGTTCCTTGGGGTATATGGGTGGGTGTTTGTGAGGTGAATCTGTGGAGGATAATGTGTAGAAACGGGTGTGGGGGTGTCTGGAGGGTGGAGGGTTGGTGTTGTAGCTGGGATGTGCGTGTGTGGGGCAGTGGGGGCCTTGTGTGGACACGAGAGGGTTGAGCAGCCCCACACATATATATTGGTACTTACTGATCAGTAACTATGGTGAGATCTAACTCCTTATGTCCGCCTCAAAGCCGTTTATGCCCGGCTGGATTATTGCATCTCTTCACGTGCAAGTTGTGCATCATATTGGCACCTTACGGAGTGGACGGAGTGGACTCTCACAACGTCCTCCAGGTATTCCACTTTCCTTCTGGTGAAGGCGGCGAGTTTGGTCTGGCAGCTCTCACAGACGGTATATAGAGCTTTCATCTACGTGCCCGTGTTCTATATTCTTTCCAATTGGCTGCCCTTGTTCATAGTGTTAGAGTAGCTGTGGTCGGCGTCCTGCCTGTAGTGATGACAGTTATCTTGGTGTCATCTCTCTGACGCTGTGATATTAATTGTTCCTTCAACTTGTCCTCAATATTGGAACAAATTTACTTGCAAACCTCTGTGTATTTTCCACCTCATTTTGTTCAAAAGTTGTGCCGAGTACCTTCACGGTGCTGCATACTCCAGTAATAGTCTCACGTAGGTTGTGTATATGGTCTTACAAGCCTCATTATGATTGTTATATGGGGTTGGTTGGCTAGCTTCCCAGGTGCTGTTAATGTTGTCCTGTTTCTTGTAGTGACCTTCGCCTTGAGGTGCCGCTGGCCGCCGGGCTCCAGGCTGTCCGCGGTCACCGCCCGCCCCGTCCGCCTCACTCACGGCGCTCAGGCAACACTTCGCCCACACAAAATAAGACTCTCGGGCAGTATTTTCCGAAGCCATTGTGTCCATGCCGGGACCTGTCTTTGGGTGCTGAGGCGCTACCATCGTTACCTCGGGTACCCCATGGTTACCACGGGGTACCCCCATGGTTACCACGGGGTACCCCCATGGTTACCACGGGGTACCCCCATGGTTACCACGGGGTACCCCATGGTTACCACGGGGTACCCCCATAGTTACCACGGGTTCCCACCCCGGCTCTCTTTACCGCCTGTACATAAGCTGATGAGTAATGAACGCAGTACACACTGAGGTCTCCTGGGCTAAAATAACTTCCTGAATAACCGACAATAAAGGAAAGTCCAAAAATATTCCTTGTGGCTAAGCGGAGTGCTAGAATTAGCTGGGTTTTTTTTATTATTATTTTCTACCACAGACGTGGCCACACATTAACAATGCTAACCAGCATATATACGTTTTCTTCTGTCCTCCATGGACAGGCTTAGAGATGTGTTAAACATATAGTTCAGGGATTTATTGAACACTCAACCACAGAAGGTGATTCGGTGCTTTTAAAATGCTAAGCTAACCTACATACGTACATACATAGATACACAGATTTACGTATGCCCCTACATACAGTGTTAGATGTGTATTTTACAGTGTCATTAATGTGCATATACAAATGTAAAATGTAATTCTGATAAGTTTCCACATATACTTTATACACATACATATACATACACACAGATATACGTACATAGACATATATATATACATACGTATATACACACATATATATTTACACACATGCATACATATCTATTTGTCTCTTTTACTCTGACAGGGTGAGATAGCTGATAGAGAAACTAGTGTGCAATTAAACACCTAACCACTGAACGTGATTAAGGTGCTTTTACAAGCTCAGGTTATATAGTTACATCACAAACATACATTGTATAATTGATACATTACATGGTTAATCTTGGGTACAAGTCCAATATATCATCAAGAGTTCCAGTACTCGTATAGTAATTACAGAGTTCAGCATACCTTAGCCCATGAGGGCAGAAAGTCAGTCAATATGGGACATTCTACAATATAATGTTCCAGAGAGTGCATGTTTTCTCTTTCACAAAGTTGACACATTGTGTACTCGACATTTGGGTTTTGAGAAAGCTGCCAGATACGTCTATATCCCAGCCTGTGGACGCACACGAGGTCTAGCGAGTTCTGCTACGTTTGTGCCGCTACGTTATAGTGCTTCTCCAGACTTTCCTGCCACCGGATTCTCCTCCTCTTGATTCCCCTCCCTCTCTTCCCCTCCCTAACTCCCCTACCTCTCTTCCCCTCCCTAGCCCCTTTCCCATTCTTCCCCTCCCTAGCCCCCCCTACCTCTCTTCCCCTCCCTAGCCCCTTTCCCTCCGTCTCTACCCCCCTCACCTTCCTACGTCCCCTCCCCTCCACGCCTTCCCTCTAGCATATAGTCAAATGTCATAAGCTATGCATCAGCGATATTTTAGAGCAATATGTCCTAACAATTAGCAGTTGTTGATGACTTAGCGAGAATGTAGCGGGGTATAAATACACAAATCCATAATTTAAATAGTCTATTGTGCCTTCTTGCGGGTAAATGAAATACAATTTTTTTTTTACACTGTCCTGTTGGTCGCTGGACACAGGGACACGTGTGTGTGTGTCCTGGTGGTGGTCGCCGGACACAGGGACACGTGTGTGTGTGTCCTGGTGGTGGTCGCAGGACACAGGGACACGTGTGTCCTGGTGGTGGTCGCCAGACACAGGGACACGTGTGTGTGTGTCCTGGTGGTGGTCGCCGGACACAGGGACACGTGTGTGTGTGTCCTGGTGGTGGTCGCCGGACACAGGGACACGTGTGTGTGTGTCCTGGTGGTGGTCGCTGGACACTGGGACACGTGTGTGTGTGTCCTGGTGGTGGTCGCTGGACACTGGGACACGTGTGTGTGTGTGTCCTGGTGGTGGTCGCTGGACACAGGGACACGTGTGTGTGTCCTGGTGGTGGTCGCCGGACACAGGGACACGTGTGTGTGTGTCCTGGTGGTGGTCGCCGGACACAGGGACACGTGTGTGTGTGTCCTGGTGGTGGTCGCCGGACACAGGGACACGTGTGTGTGTGTCCTGGTGGTGGTCGCAGGACACAGGGACACGTGTGTGTGTGTCCTGGTGGTGGTCGCAGGACACAGGGACACGTGTGTGTGTCCTGGTGGTGGTCGCTGGACACAGGGACACATGTGTCCTGGTGGTGGTCGCCGGACACAGCTGTGGCCTGAAGCATGAGTAATGAATTACATAACAGATGGACCTGACCGGTCCTAATTTATATTTTTAATTAGCACTGGCAGATTTCTCTACATTGTGACGTACATGACATTTATGATTTTATACACACACACACACACACACACACACACACACACACACACACACACACACACACACACACACACACATATAGTTTCACACCAAACCTGTCTCTTGAAGCCCACATAAAATGAATTACATCTGCGGCATACGCAAGGCTGGCTAATATCAGAACAGCCTTCAGGAACCTGTGTAAGGAATCATTCGGAACCTTGTATACCACATATGTAAGTCCAATGCTGGAGTATGCGGCCCCAGCATGGAGGCCGTACCTTGTCAAGCACAAGACGAAGCTGGAAAAAGTTCAGAGGTATGCCACTAGGCTAGTCCCAGAACTAAGAGGCATGAGATACGAGGAAAAACTGCGTGAAATGCACCTCACGACACTGGAAGACAGAAGAGTAAGAGGAGACATGTACACTACCTTATACCACCGTCACACCTTCATAATTTTCAGAGGAATTGACAGGGTAGAGAAAGATAAACTGTTTAACACGAGTGGTCCACGAACAAAGGGACAAAGGTGGAAACTGAGTAGCCAAATGAGCCACAGGGACGTTAGAAAGAACTTTTTCAGTGTCAGAGTAGTTAACAAGTGGAATGCATTAGGCAGTGATGTGATGGAGGCTGACTTCATACACAGTTTCAAATGTAGATATGATAGAGCCCAGTAGGCTCAGGAATTTGTACATCAGTTGATTGACGGTTGAGAGGCGGGACCAAAGAGCCAGAGCTCAACCCCCGCAAGCAAAACTAAGTGAGCACATCTAGGCGAGTACGCACACACTGTCGGAAAACCCGACACCATTTACTAATATTAAATACAATATGCAGATAATATTGCTGCTGTTGTGTAAATAACAAATTAACCCTAGAGATAGTGATTATTCGGACAGATAATGTAGCACAGCGGAAACTTCCGTCAATAGAAAATGGGACATTTTTGCCCCATATCGCTATTAATTTTACCAGCTATTCTGCTGGGAATTATTCTTAATACAACAGTCTTTGGACTTTAAACATCATAAAAACATTTCACTTGAATCAACTTAATTATTAGTACCAAAACAGAGTAAACGTAGGCACTCTCTAAACACTGCTTGACGCATCTGGAGAACAAGGGATGCCTCGGAGGGAGGGAGGGAGGGAGGGAGGGAGGCCTCGTAGTCAGCCATTATTGTTAGACCAGAGTCGCAGGAGCAGATCAACAGCTCCAATAATACTCCCTTGGACGAAGTGTTATGGAGAGTAAATTAGTGCTTCTTCCATCATCAACACAGTCATCATCTAAACAAGGGAAGTGTCTTTCCGAAATCTTATCTAGTCATTCCTGGCCTGTAATGTTAGGAAGATGGGACTATTTTCTGGCTAGAACATGTGGCAGCGACATAACCGAGGTAATTATTCCTCGGTCCTTATCTTATAATATACCAATATTTCCTCTGATATAACTGTCATATATATATAGGATTACTGCTATTGTTGCAAGTGCCCTTTAACAGAAACAATTGAAGAGAAAGCAAGAATTAATCCTAGTAATCCAGTACATTAGAGGGGGACCAGCCACACCCACAAAGTGGATCGACTGGCTTATTCATCCGTGTTCGTACTGGTTGTCTAGGCCCATTACCACTCAATAAGATAAGGCCTCCCAATTTTAATTACTAATATATATTTAGTCTAATACTATAGTGAATGTTAGGCAATCAATTTGATTGACTACATTTATATTTTAATAACCCCCTGATGTGTAAAGGAGTCGATTTGTGAGAATTTGCAGAAATACAGTCCACTCATACAATTTGCTATCGAAATATATAAATTTATATATATAAATTGCTACTTCTTTTGCTACTTCCCTACTTGCAATGGGAAAAAGAATATTGCATAGATCACTGGGAAGAGAAGAAGTCAGACAGCGTTGATGTTGACGTACTTTTAGAAAAGCATCGTCAACTTGTAAGGCGGTTGCATGAATAAGTATCTATTGAATAAATAACTATAACATAACTATTACACTCGCTTAGAAGTTAGACACGAAAATGAGGCGAACAAATCTGGCGAAATACTACTTTAGTAAGAAATACCTGAGGCTGAGTCTATCCATTGTTTTTAAAAGTATATATATGACAAAGACAGAAAGGAGTAAGAGTCTACGCTAGACGAGCAACAGTTGGGAAAGTACGGCCCAGTAGCTGAAGCTCGACCATAATGTTGTTTTAGGTATGAGTAGTTGTGTAAGAACACACCGTCCTCATAAGTCATAAATAACAAGACAAGTCCTCAGGTCGAGGACTTGTTGTCATGTTATCTGGTCAGGTCGAGGACTTGTTGTCATGTTATCTGGTCAGGTCGAGGACTTGTTGTCATGTTATCTGGTCAGGTCGAGGACTTGTTGTCATGTTATCTGGTGAGGTCGAGGACTTGTTGTCATGTTATCTGGTCAGGTCGAGGACTTGTTGTCATGTTATTTGGTCAGGTCGAGCGTCATCACCAGGAAGGTTATGGCGGCGTCCAGCAGGGCTGCGTCCGGACCTTTCCTTCCCTAGTGTTTCCAACCTAACATTTCCATAACTTCGGTGAATATAAAAAATATGAAAATTAATAATAATAATAATATAAGGCTCGGCAGCGCTTTTAGTATGTATAACATTAACCGCCAAAGCAATTAACGGAGGCTTAATTGCCTTCCTAGCTGAGGCCTGTGTGCTGAAGCACAGCACGTTCCTAGCGTTTCTGGATATAGAGAAGTTTTTCCATAGCGTCTCCCATCCGGCCATCCAGCAGGCCATGAAACGCACAGGTCATTGTCAAAAGTGGGTGGGTGAGTCCGTAGATTGGGACGGGCGTTGTCGCGGGACGGTGAGGGTCGTGGAGGGTAAAAGAGGGGAGTAAGGGTAAGAGGGGGAGGGGGGATAAGTATGGGACAGGTGTACATCAACTAAGGTTGAGAGAGAGGTTGGGAGGGGATGGTCACACACGAGGCGGGACGGGTGTCGGCAGGCGGGACGTTGAGGGTGACTGAGGATAAAGGAGGGGGGGATGGAAATGGGGGATGGTCGGGTAGAAGGAGTAAGGGAACAGGTGTGTAGGAACAGGTGTGTAAGATGAATAAGTACGTGTAGAGACCGTAGAGTTAAGTACATATACAGAAATATAGTTGAAATATATAGTTGAAATCATTCTTCTTCTTCTTCTTCTCCTCTTCTCGTATTCTTGAAGATATCCTCACAGTATACCCAAAATTTGCCAGTGCAGGCTATTAAACACATGGCCCTGTATGACTAACCATCCTGCGAGATGGGGACTTGTATTACCACTGCTACCTTATTCACTCTTGTGTTGATGATATCCTCAAAATGCATCCGGAGTCTGCCAGTGCAGACCGCTTATCACATGCCTCTGTATGACTAACCAGCCTGTGTGATGGGGATTTTTTAGCATCACCTAGTTAGCTTTTTTGACACACTGTACTCCACTTCATATAGTCTAGGGCGGCTGCACTAATGCAGATGTACCTCATATCTTAATAAAAAAAAAAAAAAAGAAGTTGAAATCATAGTATAATAGTGTGTAGGGAAGGAGATGTTGGGTGCGGGGGAGGTCCCCCCACACATGTGAGAACCCCAGGTCTGGGAGAGGGATAAGGTGGGCGGTTGTGGCAATGGGTCATGAAGTGTGTGGGTGACACACAAGGAGTCGGTGTGGGAGACCACACACACCACCTTAGGCAGGCATCGACTGTAATATGTAGTTGAGTTAAGATGGATTGTTGAGTAATGTGAGTGTGTATTACGAAAAACGTTGTATCTCACCATTAGCGCCGCCGGTGAGCCAAGTCGTAACCGACGATGTCAAACTCGAGAACGTGTTCACAACAGGACGTCCTGTGGGTGTTCCTCCTCCTCCCCTTCCCTGTCTCTCAAAGGAGTATAAGGGGGCACATAGCTCTCACAGCCACATACCAACACCACATAGTGGGTGAGCGTTTGGGCGGGCTAACAGTTTAATCTGTGAGCTGTAGCCGGATCATGTGTTTTGAAAGGGTAGTCTGTCCTATCTCTCAGCACGCTCTCTGTAATCAATCACTTCTCAATTGACCAAGCTTGTTTCCTCCACCCATTAACTCGAGGTTAGTTCAGCGCCCTGAGGAGTGACGCCACATGACCACTTGGGCACATGGCGGGTTACCTCTTTGAAGGGCGAGGCCCGACTGCGGTGAATGTCAACATCAGCCTCTGCCATACCCAGTCCTGCCCGCCCCTCCCCTCAACAACTTGACGCCCTCAGAGGTGTAGGGAGCACATACCAGCAGCGCGAGTCTCTGGAATCATATCAAATAATGACTATAGCCTGAGGTATAGATCTTTTAATTTCGCTTGGACTCCGAGTAACGAGCCTCATCGTATACCAGTCTTCAATTTTATTCTATCTAATCAAATCAGTGCCAGCATCTCTAAACCGCATAGGCATGAGGGAACTATGAGGACACCTCCATCTGGGAGGTGAAATCCTGCAAGAGTCAAATAGAGAGAAAGATCTGGAGGTTGATATGATACTGAACCTGTCCCCAGAGGTCCACATGAAAAGGTTATCATCAGCGGCCTATGCTAGGTTGGCCAACATAAGAACTGCCTTTAAAAACTTGTGTAAAGAATCGTTCAGGACCCTGTATACCACTTATGTCAGACCACCTACAACATTCTCAGGGGAATTGACAGGGTGGACAAAGACAAAATTAAATAAAGCAAAGTTTTGGGTTAGTCCTTCTACATTTTTTATCACTAATCCAATAATATTACTAAGCGTTTTTCATCACAGTTTAAGTTTACACTTTCAAGCTAACTAGGTAGCCTAGTTTTAAGGTCCTACATACATTACAACCCAGCATGAACAGCTGTCTCAGGAAATCGCTGAGACTGCAGACCACGTCAGCAAACACACCACAGTCTGACCTCCAACCCATCTCAAACGCACCATTCATTCTTTAAAAGTGTTTGAATGTGTTTAAAGGTCCCCGTTCTCTCTCCCATGTTCCCTACATACAAATTCCAAGCATTTAACTTTTTTCCTTTCACTAGTTGCTTTGGTTTACTTAGCGTTAACAATATTTCTGATTCATTTAACTTTTAAGAGTAAGTAAAAGCAGACAGTCAGCGAGTCAGTCAAGCTTCTCTCTCTCTCTCTCTCTCAGTAGCTCACACGGGGGTAAACACCATGCATAGGGGAGCACATACCACATGCCGCCACCAGCACATGGGTATGAGCGCTTACCAGTTTCCTTTCTTCTGATGCCTCTATTCACACAGCATTTCTTTTCCTTTCTCCTGGCGTCTCTGTTTACGTATCGTTAACAATTTTTCTGATTCATTTAACTTTTAAGAGTAAGGCCTTTACAAATAACGTAATGTGGAAAATCTTAGTCTTGATATTATTATAATATAAATTGACTTGTTTATTATCAGCGAGTTCAAGGCTGCCTCTAAGACCTACATTATCCAAATGTAAACTTTAACCGATGAGAATAAGACCGGATGAGCCGATAGTGAAACAGTTAGCTCGGGGGCTAAGTGAGTCGGAGAATGCGGACCTGTCAGACCTTGAACCATTTAGCGCTGTGTCTCATTCACCACCTCGTTAGCGAGCGCTTGAAAACATTTGGACTACCCATGAGGAAGTGCGACACCAGAACATTAATATATGGTGATCCTTGATATGAAGGCTGAGTGTCTGGGGCGTATAATCACAACCAGCTTTATTTGGCTAAACAGAGAGCTTAGTAAGGTATTAATATCTCAAACTATGTTAGCTTGATAGCATTACAAGGACTAAACAGCTACACAGTAATAATTATTATTTGGTGAAGGATGAAGAGGCTATGGGGATGTCTAGACATGCATACATTTCAAAAATGATCCTTACTGATTACTTTTTGGTTGATGTAGGTCTTAGAGCGAGCGAGCGAGCGAGCGAGCGAGGCTTGAACTCGGTGAAAATGAACTAGCTAATTTAAAATATAAATAATAATATCAAGACTACGATTTCCCACGTTACGCTAATTATTTTAAAGTTATAAAACTTTTACTGACTTGACTGAGTTAGTTTAGTTCATTATTATGCACCCCATACCCATCTTGTGGGTGGTAGTGGAAAGGGTTACAGAGGCACATAATGGGCTCAGGGACTGAACCCCACAATTCATTTAGCTAAGCAAGTTACAATCTTGATGAGCTAGTTACGAAATTCAATACACATTGTCACATCAACAATGGGTTCGAGATCGACCTCAAGTACAGGTTCTAAATTAAGCAACTGACGTATGTGGAGAGCTAGTGTCACAATTTATATGTTTGTCCTGCACACCGCCCCCCATCCAGTGGGCAGCGGTGGATAGGTTACAGCCACTTAGTTACTACCTACAGTTAGCAAACTGGGGATAATTGGCTAAAATTTCTGGTAGCAGATCATTTTGAATGAAATATTTACACGTCATTGGAACATTGGTTATAGAATTGTCTCTAAATTCACGTATCTTTTCGCACTCCATCACATAGTGACGGAGGGTGTGCGAATAATTTTGTTAACACAGTTTACATTTGGTCTGGTCTACATCAGCAGATAATGAGAATTCCCAGAGATACTTGTAACCGAGTCTAAGCCGAGCAGTAGTAACATCTAGAAGTCTGCTGATTTTATTGGATGAACCATAGATGTGTGGCTCCTCTTGCATGATAGTATGATGATAGATGGAATTACTGGTGTCGATTTCACTTTGCCTCAGATCTACAAGTTCTTGTTGAAGTTCTCGGTGTACTGCTGCTCTCAGATTGCTCATTGACAATCCAAGGTTACACTCAACGTCTCCTTTAAAGGTAGATTCTTTGGCTAACTTATCAGCTCTATCATGCATTCGGAGGCCAACATGAGATAGAGACCACATGAAATGGACTCTGTTACCATCCTTAATAATTTTGTTGTATTTGTGGCTAGCTTCGGACACGAGCATGTTAGTTATGTCTTAAAGAGTTGAGAGCAATTAAGGATGATAAGGAGTCACTTACAATTAATGTATCAAGTTTGGAGACTTGTACACATTTCAGTGCAAGGATCAAGGCAAATAGTTCGGTCTGAAGGGTAGAGGCCCAGTTGTTTATACGGACTCCCCACTCAAAGTACAAGCCATCGCCCATTGTCAGAACAATTGCACTTCCAGCTGCACCCGTGGTGCGGTGTAGGGAACCATCTGTGAATATGATTTGAGAGAGAGAATGCTCAGTGGACAGAGCATCAATATGGCTTAAGGCGTTGAGCTTTGCCTCAAGACGAAGCTTGGGCTGATCTCTAATTTGCTTCTTGGGTGGAAAGGGAGGGATTAAAACTGGAAAGGCTGAGTGATGGTAAAAGTTATTTCATCAAGTCGGACTGGGAACTTTTAACTAAAACTATTCTATCTCCATAACCTGATACAGTCTTCAGTCCACCACAAGAAAGATGATTACCACATTCAGTAAATGCTTACTGACTGACTGACTGCTTTTACCTACTCATAAAAGTTAAAAGATTCAAAACTAATCTATCCCGATAGCCTGATGCAGTGTTCAGTCCAGTGGTGGTGATGAGGAGAGCAGTCACCTCGCTAAGGAGCGCCCAAGGACACACAGTGCTAATGGCACAAGGTCAACTCGCTAACGATGTGGTGAATGAGGTACAGCGCTAAATGGTTCAAGGTCTGACAGGTCCGCATTCTCTGACTCACTTAGCCCCCGAGCTAACTGTTTCACTATCGGCTCATCCGGTCTTATTCTCATCGGTTACTGTTTACATTTGGATAATGTAGGTCTTAGAGGCAGCCTTGAACTCACTGATAATAAACAAGTCAATTTAAATAATAATAATATCAAGACTAAGATTTTCCACATTACGTTATTTGTAAAGGCCTTACTCTTAAAAGTTAAATGAATCAGAAATATTGTTAATGATAAGTAAACAGAAGCATCGAGTGAAAGGAAAAAAATTGTTAAATGCTTGGAATTTGTATGTGGGAAACATGGCTCACCTATGGGAGAGAGAACGGGGACCTTTAAACACATTCAAAAACTTTTAAAGAATGAATGGTGCGTTTGAGATGGGTTGGAGGTCAGACTGTGGTGTGTTTGCTGACGTGGTCTGCAGTCTCAGCGATTTCCTGAGACAGCTGTTCATGCTGGGTTGTAATGTATGTAGGACCTTAAAACTAGGCTACCTAGTTAGCTTGAAAGTGTAAACTTAAACTGTGATGAAAAACGCTTAGTAATATTATTGGATTAGTGATAAAAAATGTAGAAGGACTAACCCAAAACTTTGCTTTATTTAATTTTGTCTTTGTCCACCCTGTCAATTCCCCTGAGAATGTTGTAGGTGGTCTGACATAAGTGGTATACAGGGTCCTGAACGATTCTTTACACAAGTTTCTAAAGGCAGTTCTTATGTTGGCCAACCTAACATAGGCCGCTGATGATAACCTTTTCATGTGGACCTCTGGGGACAGGTTCAATATCATATCAACCTCCAGATCTTTCTCTATTTGACTCTTGCAGGATTTCACCTCCCAGATGGAGGTGTCCTCATAGTTCCCTCATGCCTATGCGGTTTAGAGATGCTGGCACTGATTTGATTAGATAGAATAAAATTGAAGACTGGAATACGATCAGGCTCGTTACTCGGAGTCCAAGCGAAATTAAAAGATCTATACCTCAGGCTATAGTCATTATTTGATATGATTCCAGAGACTCGTGCTCCCTACACCTCTGAGGGCGTCAAGTTGTTGGGGGAGGGGCGGGCAGGACTGGGTATGGCAGAGGCTGATGTTGACATTCACCGCAGTCGGGCCTCACTCTTCAAAGAGGTAACCCGCCATGTGCCCAAGTGGTCATGTGGCGTCACTCCTCAGGGCGCTGAACTAACCTCGAGTTAATGGGTGGAGGAAACAAGCTTGGTCAATTGAGAAGTGATTGATTACAGAGAGCGTGCTGAGAGATAGGACAGACTACCCTTTCAAAACACATGATCCGGCTACAGCTCACAGATTAAACTGTTAGCCCGCCCAAACGCTCACCCACTATGTGGTGTTGGTATGTGGCTGTGAGAGCTATGTGCCCCCTTATACTCCTTTGAGAGACGGGGAAGGGGAGGAGGAGGAACACCCACAGGACGTCCTGTTGTGAACACGTTCTCGAGTTTGACATCGTCGGTTACGACTTGGCTCACCGGCGGCGCTAATGGTGAGATACAACGTTTTTCGTAATACACACTCACATTACTCAACAATCCATCTTAACTCAACTACATATTACAGTCGATGCCTGCCTAAGGTGGTGTGTGTGGTCTCCCACACCGACTCCTTGTGTGTCACCCACACA
Organism: Procambarus clarkii; assembly: GCF_040958095.1. NCBI lineage: Eukaryota > Metazoa > Arthropoda > Malacostraca > Decapoda > Cambaridae > Procambarus > Procambarus clarkii. Next base: position 18,197,983 of record NC_091212.1, on the reverse strand, counting down.
CTTCATGACCCATTGCCACAACCGCCCACCTTATCCCACTCCCAGACCTGGGGTTCTCACATGTGTGGGGGGACCTCCCCCGCACCCAACATCTCCTTCCCTACACACTATTATACTATGATTTCAACTATTTTTTTTATTAGTACATGAGATATATCTGCATTATTGCAGCTGCCCTAGACTATATGAAGTGCTGTACAGTGTGTCAAAATAAAGCTAACTAGGTGATGCTAAAAAATCCCCATCACACAGGCTGGTTAGTCATACAGAGGCATGTGATAAGCGGTCTGCACTGGCAGACTCCGGATGCATTTTGAGGATATCATCAACACAAGAGTGAATAAGGTAGCAGTAGTAATACAAGTCCCCATCTCGCAGGATGGTTAGTCATACAGGGCCATGTGTTTAATAGCCTGCACTGACAAATTTTGGGTATACTGTGAGGATATCTTCAAGAATACGAGAAGAGAAGAAGAAGAAGAAGAATGATTTCAACTATTAATCTGCATATGTACTTAACTCTACGGTCTCTACACGTACTTATTCATCTTACACACCTGTTCCCTTACTCCTTCTACCCGACCATCCCCCATTTCCATCCCCCCCTCCTTTACCCTCAGTCACCCTCAACGTCCCGCCTGCCGACACCCGTCCCGCCTCGTGTGTGACCATCCCCTCCCAACCTCTCTCTCAACCTTTGTTGATGTACACCTGTCCCATACTTATCCCCCCTCCCCCTCTTACCCTTACTCCCCTCTTTTACCCTCCACGACCCTCAGCGTCCCGCGACAACGCCCTTCCCAATCTACGGACTCCCCCACCCACTTTTGACAATGACCGAGTTCGATCTTCGAGCTTCAGCTCAGGGTTTGGGACGTTCGTAGTAGTCTCAATTTACGCTATTCATGTGTCCATATTCTTAAACCCGTCTTGTGCCTTAACTAGCAGCTCTGGGTAGTACCGGGTGTACCGGGTGTGGTGGGCGTACCAGGTGTGGAGTGTATACTGGGTGTGGTGGGTGTACCGGGTGTGGTGGGTGTACTGGGTGTGGTGTGTATACTGGATGTAGTGGATGTACCTGGTGTGGTGGATGTACCGGGTGTGGTGGATGTACCGGGTGTGGTGGATGTACCGGGTGTGGTGGATGTACCGGGTGTGGTGGATGTACCGGGTGTGGTGGGTGTACCGGGTGTGGTGGATGTACCGGGTGTGGTGGATGTACCGGGTGTGGTGGATGTACCAGGTGTGGTGTGTATACCGGGTGTGGTGGATGTACCAGGTGTGGTGTGTATACCGGGTGTGGTGTGTATACCGGGTGTGGTGGATGTACCGGGTGTGGTGGATGTACCTGGTGTGGTGGATGTACCGGGTGTGGTGGATGTACCGGGTGTGGTGGATGTACCGGGTGTGGTGGATGTACCGGGTGTGGTGGATGTACCGGGTGTGGTGGATGTACCGGGTGTGGTGGATGTACCGGGTGTGGTGGATGTACCGGGTGTACCGGGTGTGGTGGATGTACCGGGTGTGGTGGATGTACCGGGTGTGGTGGATGTACCTGGTGTGGTGGATGTACCGGGTGTGGTGGATGTACCTGGTGTGGTGGATGTACCGGGTGTGGTGGATGTACCGGGTGTGGTGGATGTACCTGGTGTGGTGGATGTACCGGGTGTGGTGGGTGTACCGGGTGTGGTGGATGTACCGGGTGTGGTGGATGTACCTGGTGTGGTGGATGTACCGGGTGTGGTGAATGTACCGGGTGTGGTGGATGTACCGGGTGTGGTGGATGTACCTGGTGTGGTGGATGTACCGGGTGTGGTGGATGTACCGGGTGTGGTGGATGTACCGGGTGTGGTGGATGTACCGGGTGTGGTGGATGTACCGGGTGTGGTGGATGTACCGGGTGTGGTGGATGTACCGGGTGTGGTGGATGTACCGGGTGTACCGGGTGTGGTGAATGTACCGGGTGTGGTGGATGTACCGGGTCTACCGGGTTTGGTGGATGTACCGGGTGTACCGGGTGTACCGGGTGTGGTGGATGTACCGGGTCTACCGGGTTTGGTGGATGTACCGGGTGTACCGGGTGTGGTGGATGTACCGGGTGTACCGGGTGTGGTGGATGTACCGGGTGTACCTGGTGTGGTGGATGTACCGGGTGTACCGGGTGTGGTGGATGTACCGGGTGTACCGGGTGTGGTGGATGTACCGGGTGTACCGGGTGTGGTGGATGTACCGGGTGTGGTGGATGTACCTGGTGTGGTGGATGTACCTGGTGTGGTGGATGTACCTGGTGTGGTGGGTGTACCGGGTGTGGTGGATGTACCTGGTGTGGTGGATGTACCTGGTGTGGTGGATGTACCTGGTGTGGTGGATGTACCTGGTGTGCTGGATGTACCTGGTGTACCGGGTGTGGTGGGTGTACCGGTTGTGGTGGATGTACCGGGTATGGTGGGTGTACCGGGTGTGGTGGATTTACCGGGTGTGGTGGATGTACCGGGTGTACCGGGTGTGGTGGGTGTACCTGGTGTGGTGGATGTACCTGGTGTACCGGGTGTGGTGGGTGTACCGGGTGTGGTGGATGTACCGGGTATGGTGGGTGTACCGGGTGTGGTGGATTTACCGGGTGTGGTGGATGTACCGGGTGTACCGGGTGTGGTGGATGTACCGGGTGTACCGGGTGTGGTGGATGTACCGGGTGTGGTTGCATCAATAGGCCCATACATGGATAATAATAGCATTAGAAGGCAAATCTTATACTATTATTATCCATGTATGGGCCTATTGATGCAACTCATGTTTCATGGGCCCATAAAACATTAGTGTTTCTCGCGTGTGCCCCAAAGAATGAGGTGATTTGATAAAATGCTATGCCCAAGATTACCATCCGAGTGCCGGCGGGGAAGTGCTTCAAATAGCTTCGGCTATCACTTCCTTATGTCCGGTCGTGATGGTCAAGCGGATTAAGGCGTCCTGTATATACCAGTTGTGTTGCTCCAGGCAATATGGGTTCGAGTCACTTCTGGGATGTGAGTTTTCAGTTGCATATAGTCCTGGGGACCATTCAGGCTTGTTCGCATATATAATATAAATATATATAATATAAATATGTATATATATAATATAAATATATATATATATATATATATATATATATATATATATATATATATATATATATATATATATATATTTCTCATAATTCATACCCATCTGTATCTTCTCAAAACTAACTTCTTGAATACTTTATGCTTGGCTACTCATACATGTCCATCTACTTCATATTTTGCTACCCATCTACCTATTCATTATCTACCCTCCGTCCAGTCTACCATCGACCTGACCCCTAGTTGCCCCCCCCCTCCCGCAAGGAAAGTACATTAGTGCTTTTTATCCTAATGTGGACCCGGTGTAGTTACAGGCCCCCTCCCCCCCCTCTAGTGGTAAGTTTAACCCTATGACCCACTACACCCCCACCTCCCCTCGCCCACACACCCTTTGGCCTCCCTTTGTAAGAAAAGGGTCATCAGCCACTCAGGAGGGGGGTCCCCCACCCCCTACAGAGCTAACGAGCGGTTCAGCGCGGTAATTACGTGGTGCTGTTAGCGTGTAGATCCTGGAACTGCTTTCAAAAATGTGTGTGTGTAGGGTAGACTAATATATTAGTTATATATTGCTTGTTTGTCTGTCACTGTCTAGGTCTGGCCCCTCTCCCACACTCTCCCACACACTCCCACACACACTCCCACACTCTCCCACACACTCCCACACACTCCCACACTCTCACACACTCTCCCACACACACACTCTCTCACACTCTCCCACACATTCCCACACTCTCCCACACTCTCCCACACACTCCCACACACACTCCCACACTCTCCCACACTCTCCCACACACTCTCCCACACTCTCCCACACACTCACACACACTCACACACTCTCCCCCCCACACACACACTCCCACACACACTCCCACACATTACCACACTCTCCCACACACTCCCACACACTCCCACACACTCCCACACACTCCCACACACTCCCACACTCCCACACTCTCACACACTCTCCCACACACTCACACACACTCACACACTCTCCCACACACTCCCACACACTCCCACACACTCCCACACACTCACATTCACACACACTCCCAACTTCTCCCACACACTCACACACTCTCCCACACACTCCCACACACACTCCCACACTCTCCCACACACTCCCACACACTCTCCCACACTCTCCCACACACTCCCACACTCTCCCACACACTCTCCCACACACACACTCTCCCACACTCCCACACTCTCACAGACTCTCACACACACTCCCACACACTCACACACTCTCCCACACACTCCCACACTCTCCCACACTCTCCCACACACTCACACACTCTCCCACACTCTCCCACACTCTCCCACACTCTCCCACACTCTCCCACACTCTCCCACACTCTCCCACACTCTCCCACACTCTCCCACACACTCACTCTCCCACACACTCCCCCACACTCTCCCACACACTCCCACACACTCCCACACACTCACACACACTCCCACACACTCACACACTCCCACACACTCCCACACTCTCACTCTCAACACCCTAGAGCGTGGGCGTTTGTATTATGTTGTTCGTGTTGTATGATTATTTGAAACATGTGTATTCACCTAGATATACTCGCCTATTTGCGCTTGCGGGGATTGATCTTCGGCTCTTTGGTCCCACCTTTCTACTGTCAATCACCTGGTGTACAGTTTCATTAGTCTATTAGGCTGAGGAATGTTTGCGTGAGTGTGTGTGGGTTTTAACCTAACCTAACAGGGTTTAAAACCTGGCTTTAGCCATGGTAATTATTGATTACTCAATGTTTACTCAATGAGAAGCCAGAACAAAGCAGGAGCGGAAAGCGGGAAGAAATGATGAGCCTGTGTGGTCGTAGAGTACTTGTTGCGTGCGAGGTCCACACACACACTCACACACACACACCCCACACACGGAGCTGGAAAAAGTCCAAAGGTATGCCACTAGACTAGTCCCAGAACTAAGAGGCATGAGTTACGAGGAAAGGCTGCGGGAAATGCACCTTACGACACTGGAAGACAAAAGAGTAAGGGGGAGACATGATCACTACCTACAAAATCGTCAGGGGAATCGACCGGGTAGACAAGGATAAACTATTCAACACTTGTGGTGCGCGAACAAGGGGACACAGGTGAAAACTGAGTACCCACATGAGCCACACAGACGTTAGAAAGAACTTTTTCAGTGTCAGAGTAGTTAACGGATGGAATGCATTAGGCAGTGATGTGGTGGAGGCTGACTCCATACACAGTTTCAAATGTATATATGATAGAGCCCAGTAGGCTCAGGAATCTGTACACCAGTTGATTGACAGATGAGAGGTGGGACCAAAGAGCCAAAGCTCAACCCCCACAAGCACAAATAGGTGAGTATAAATAGGTGAGTACACACATACACAAACACAACATAATTCCCCAACATAAGAACTGCCTTGAGAAACTTGTGTAAGGAATTGTTCAGGACATTTTATACCACTAATGTCAGACCAATCCTGGCGTATGCAGCTCCAGCCTGGAGTCTATACCTAGTTAAGCACAAGACAAAGTTTGAGAAGATCCCCAGCAAGTACAATTAGGTGAGTACAAATCATCCCGCGCAAGCATAACTAGACGAGTACAAATAGGTGAGTACACTCACACACGAAGAACTAAGAGGAACAACAGTGCAAGATAATTTGGACTTAGTCAAGTGAAAATGCAAGGAGGCCGAAGAGAGTTTTATTCCAACAGTAAAGAAAAAAAAGTAGGAGGGGATATAATAACCCAAGGTTTAATGGAGATATTTAGGTGACAGCAGAGGAGGTAATGAAACAGTTGACAACACTGGATGCAACTAAAGCGGTTGTACTAGACAAAGTATCACCGTGGATACTAAAAGAGACAGCGCAGGCTCTCAGCGTGCCTCTGGCAATGATCTTTAATGAGGCACTTACGTCGGGAGAATTGCCCAATTGCTGGTAGAAGGCAAATGTACCAATTTTCAAAAACGTCCCCTGTAAAAGTGCTTGAAGAAATGATCAGGTTAAGACTGGTTACACACCTAGAGAACATCAGGTGTGTAAACAAACACCAACATTGGTCCTGCATGAAATTAGCAAACCTTCAAGCCTTCTTGAATTCTATGTTAAAATAACAAGAATTGGAGAGGATAGAGAAGGATGGGCAAACTGGAAATTTCTGGACTGCCAAAAAGCCTTTGACACAGTACCGCACGTGAGACTGGTATTCAAACTAGAGAGACAGGCGGGAGTAAGCGGAAAATCCATAGCTTGGGTAATGAATTGCCAAACAGGAAGGAGCCAGAGAGTAACAGTCAGGGGCGAGAAGTAAGACTGGCGAACAGTAACGAGTGGAGTACCTCAAGGATCGGTGCTGGGAGCAGTTCTATTTCTAATTTACGTGAACGACATGTCTACAGGAGTCGAGTCCTATAGGTCGATGTTCGCGGATGACGCGAAATTAATGAGAAGAGTTGTGTCAGATGAGGATTGTAGGATCTTCCAAGAGGACTTGAACAGGGAGCCGGTCGGCCGAGCGGACAGCACGCTGGACTTGTGATCCTGTGGTCCCGGGTTCGATCCCGGGCGCCGGCGAGAAACAATGGGCAGAGTTTCTTTCACCCTATGCCCCTGTTACCTAGCAGTAAATAGGTACCTGGGTGTTAGTCAGCTGTCACGGGCTGCTTCCTGGGGGTGGAGACCTGGTCGAGGACCGGGCCGCGGGGACACTAAAAAGCCCCGAAATCATCTCAAGATAACCTCAAGATAAGAAGCTGCAGAGATGGTCAGAGAAATGGCTACTGGAGTTCAACACGAGAAAGTGTCAAGTTATGGAAATAGGACTAGGTGACAAGAGACCTAAGGGTCAGTACACAATGAAAGGAAACTACCTTCCTTTGACAATTTGAGAAAAGAACTTGGGAGTGGACATAACACCAAATGTATCTCCTGAGGCACATATAAATCGGATGTAGTAAATATAAATTGCTAGTGTAGAGTACAACAACGTACTCTACACTAGCAAAAGTTAGGACGTCATTCAGAAACCTAAGTGAGGAGGCATTCAGAGCACTTTACACTGTCTACGTAAGACCAGACTTAGAGAATGAAGACCCAACATGGAGCCTCCACCTAAAGAAACACATAAGGAAACTGGAAAAGGTTCAAGAATTTACGACGAGGCTAGTTCCGGAGTAGCATGGGATGGGATAGTTCCGGAGTTGCATGGGATGGGATAGTTCCGGAGTTGCATGGGATGGGATAGTTCCGGAGTTGCATGGGATGGGATAGTTCCGGAGTAGCATGGGATGGGATAGTTCCGGAGTAGCATGGGATGGGATAGTTCCGGAGTAGCATGGGATGGGATAGTTCCGGAGTAGCATGGGATGGGATAGTTCCGGAGTTGCATGGGATGGGATAGTTCCGGAGTAGCATGGGATGGGATAGTTCCGGAGTTGCATGGGATGGGATAGTTCAGGAGTAGCATGGGATGGGATAGTTCCGGAGTAGCATGGGATGGGATAGTTCCGGAGTAGCATGGGATGGGATATGAAGAACTGAACCTGACGACGTTAGAAAAAAGGAGGGAGCGGGGAGATATGATAGCTGCATACAGAATACTTAGAGGGGTTGACAGAGAGGAAATAGACGAAATGTTCACACGGAATAGTAACAGAACGAGGGGACATGGGTGGAAGCTGGAAACTCAGTGAGTCACAGAGATGTTAAGAAGTTTTCTTCTACCGTGAGGGTAGTGGAAAAATGGAATGAACTAAAGGAGCAGGTTGCAAAAGCAAACACTATTCATAGCTTTAAAACTAGGTATGATAGGGAAGACGGACGTTGCTATAAACAACCGATGGCTAGAAAGACGGGTTCCGAGAGCCATCGCTCGATCCTGTAGACTCAAGGTCTGGGGGGTCTGGTAGCTGAGTGGAATGCGGGCGGGACTCGTAATAATGTGGCCCGGGTTCGATTCCCGGACCAGGCAGAAACTAATGGGCAGTTACTTTCACCCTGATGCCCCTGTTACCTAGCAGTAAATAGGTACCTGGAAGTCAGACAGCTGCTACGGGCTGCTTCCTCTGTGTGTGTGTGTGTGTGTGTGTGTGTGTGTGTGTGTGTGTGTGTGTGTGTGTGTGTGTGTGTGTGTGTGCGCGCGCGCGAAAAAAATAGTAACTGTTGATTGAGAGTTGAGAAGCGGGCCGAAAGAGCAAAGTTCTACCCTTGCAAGTATAACTAGATGAATACAACCACGTGAATACAAATAGGTGAGTACACACACACACACTCCCTCTATCCCTTCCCCCCTTCCACCGCCCCCCCCCTTCTCAAATCCCCCACTTGCCATTCCCTACCCACAACTTCCACCCCCCCCCTCCCCCCCATAATCCCTACAAACAAGCACACGTACTTTGCGATCCTGTATGTACCTCCCACGCACAAGTGTAAACGCGCGGGCGCATGAGCGCTGAATACAAACGAGGTAAATATGATTAACTGTAATTATAATAATGACTGAGAAACTGTTGAGTCAATGGAACCGGACAGCTCCTTCTCACCCCCCCCACTCTACCCCCCCCCCCATACTCGTTTTTGGGTGAGGTGACACAAGACAAAACACGAAACAATGAGTATATTTCATATATGCTGCTTCTATGTTGCTATATTACATATATGCTGCTTCTATGTTGCTATATTACATATATGCTGCTTCTATGTTGCTATATTACATATATGCTGCTTCTATGTTGCTATATTACATATATGCTGCTTCTATGTTGCTATATTACATATATGCTGCTTCTATGTTGCTATATTACATATATGCTGCTTCTATGTTGCTATATTGCTTTTGCTGCTTCTATTCGGGGTCTTGAAGTGGGTAGAGCATAGTTATGTGTGTATTGGCTCTTGATTGCTGGTGTTGACTCATATATATATATATATATATATATATTATTGCAATGCTACAGTTTACAGTACCTGTACCTGTCCGGGCAGTCACTGTTGGCATTCAGGCACATTCCTGTGTTTGTTTCCTTAGTGTTGACAGTGACTGCCCGGACAGGTACAAGAGGAGTGTTGTTAACGCTTATGTCGACCGTGCTCTCAGCCACAGCTCAGGATGGAAGCAAGTCGACGAAGAACTCTGTAGGGTAAGGCAGGTCCTAGTCAACAACGGCTTCTCCAATGGTTTCGTGGAAGACATCATAAGAAGGAAAGTGAAACGCCATGCAACCTCTGAAGAGACAACTAACACAACACCTATACCCCCTATTAGACTATTTTACAGGAACTTCTTTGCAACAGCCCATAAAACGGAGGAAAGGGTCCTGAAAGATATTGTCAGTAGAAACGTTATCCCTACAGACAAAAATCACAAGATACAACTGACGATTTACTATAAAACCAGAAAAACGGCCAGCCTACTCATGAGAAACTCTCCAGACACAAAGCAGAACGCTTTAAAAGAGACCAACGTCGTCTATGCCTTCAAATGCCCTCTTGGGGACTGTAAGCCTCAAAAAATCCAGTATATAGGCAAGACAACAACATCTCCTTCCAGGCGTTTAACGATGCATAAGCAACAGGGCTCCATTAAGGAACATATAATCTCTTCCCACAAACAAACCATCACCAGAGAAATCTTAGCAAACAACACAGAAATCATCGATAGATACAGCGATAGCAGGCGGCTTGACGTCTGCGAGGCACTACACATCAAGAAGTCAACACCAGCAATCAACAGCCAATTAATGCACAACTATATTCTACCCACTTCAAGACTCCGCTCCAATATAGAAGCAACAAGAAATATGGACCAATAGGCTTTCTACAATTACTTCCATTCAATACCCATTGTTTCGTGTTCTGTCTTGTGTTTGAATTTAATACCCATTCAATACCCATTGTTGAAAGTTTGTTTTCACCTCATCCACCTCACCCAAATGTAGATATAAAATCGAAGATGTGTAAGCTCTATTCAGTTTCAGTTGTGTGTTTGTAAACTAAAGTCTTTGAAAATGTAATAAGTTTTACGAAACGCGCTCAAGTGTCGCGTCAGACTAGAAATAAAAATGAATTTTGGAGAATTGATCTTTGAATTACCATCAACAGTGAAAAGAAACGTAAGAAAGATCGAGAAAATTCGTGTTAGAATTATTAATCTTACTTTTTCGGTCATATTTAATAATGTATGTCTACAGGAAAGACTGCTACCAAAATATACTAATATATATATATAATATATATATATATATACATATATATAAATATATATATATATAATATATATAGAGATTATATATATATATATATATGTGTGTATATCACGAAAATAAACACGTGATTAAGAATGTGACAATGTCAGACCACGGAGGAAAAATGAAACAGGAATTTCCTTAAGTACTTTCGTATATTAAATACATCTTCAGAAGGTCCATCTCCGGAATATCTATCTCCGGACAGGCCGGACAACCGGCCTTACTACAGCCGGTTGTCCAGCAGAGAGAGACAGCCCCGTTACCTAATGTCCCGCAACTCTGATGAGCCTGTCGGTCGCCCAGATGGAATCACGGTGAACCCCTGGAAGAATGGTAGACAGTTGGTGTGGGACTACACTTGTGTTTCAACTTTAGCCAATACCTATGTTGACTTCAGTGCTACACAAGCAGGAGGAGCTGCCAATTACCGGGAAGCGGCCAAGTCACGTAAATACAGAGACCTTGAGCACCACTACTATTTTGTCCCCATTGCCTCAGAGACACTTGGTGCCTGGGGTAAAAGTGCTGCTAGCTTTTTGAAGGAGTTGGGGTCTAAGCTAATCGAAACAACTAGAGACCCTAGAGCTGCCAGTTTTCTTTTTCAGAGCCTTAGTGTGGCAATCCAGAGAGGAAATGCTCACTGTATCCATGGTTCCTGCCCGCCATCTGAGGAGCTGGAGGAGCTGTTCAACTTGTGACAAGCAGCCTTGTACCCTGCATGTAATCAATATTGTAACTTTTTTTGTGTAATGACGTTTTCAAATAAAGTTAGATAAATATACACACATACCAAAAGAATAGGGGTGGTTACCTTACCTTGAGGTTACCTTGAGGTGCTTCCGGGGCTTAGCGTCCCCGCGGCCCGGTCGTCGACCAGGCCTCCTGGTTGCTGGACTGATCAACCAGGCTGTTGGACGCGGCTGCTCGCAGCCTGACATATGAGTCACAGCCTGGTTGATCAGGTATCCTTTGGAGGTGCTTATCCAGTTCTCTCTTGAACACTGTGAGGGGATTGCCAGTTATGCCCCTTATGTGTAGCGGAAGCGAGTTGAACAGTCTCGGGCCTCTGATGTTGATAGAATTCTCTCTCAGAGTACCTGATGCACCTCCGCTTTTTAACGGGGGTATTTTGCACATCCTGCCCGGTCTTCTGGTCTCATGTGATGTTATTTCTGTGTGCAGGTTTGGGACCAGCCCCTCTAATATTTTCCACGTGTAAATTATTATGTATCTCTCCCGCCTGCGCTCAAGGGAGTACAGATTTAGGCTCTTTAGTCGGTCCCAATAGTTTAGATGTTTTACTGAGTGGATTCTAGCAGTAAAGGATCTCTGCACGCTCTCCAGGTCAGCAATTTCTCCAGCTTTGAAAGGGGCTGTCATTGTGCAGCAGTACTCCACTCTAGAGAGCACAAGCGTTTTGAAAAGTGTCATCATCGGTATAGCATCTCTAGTGTGAAAAGTTCTTGTTATCCAACATGTCCTGTGGTAGGAGAAGAAAATATCAAAGTGTTCAGTGGGGATCTACAAGGTCTTCTCTGAGTACTCTTTATTTTCTTCTCCGAGGCTATGGGTCCCTACACTTGCACCAGAGGTGGTACCCCTTCTAGGTATATAATATATATATATATATATATATATATATATATATATATATATATATATATATATATATATATATATATATATATATAATATAATATAAAACATTACAATATTTTTCTAAATTTATTGCAATTTATTCAGTAACGGTCTGATTAATTAATTCAGACATTAATTCCAAAAATTAAATCCTTTAGTTTATTTACAAATCATATCACCAAAATTTATTAAAAAATTTCCCCCTTATATAACTATAATTTATTCCAGTAAAGAATAAGTTCTGCATAACTGCAATAATAATAAAAATAATAATGAAAGAATAATATTAGCTCTCAAAGAACTAAAGTGCATGAAATATCAGTAAGCAAACTTCAATTCCACTCAACATGGCCTCTGCAATATTGAAAAAAATCCATTTGCACGAATCCAGTTTAAATATTTATTCCAATAGGCTTCATTACTGTTCGGCCTCCACAAAGTTATCTGTTTAATGACGGGGCGTGACACAGCCTACATGCTACCGTCACGCCCCAGCTACCGTCACGCCCCAGCTACCGTCACGCCCCAGCTACCGTCACGCCCCAGCTACCGTCACGCCCCAGCTACCGTCACGCCCCAGCTACCGTCACGCCCCAGCTACCGTCACGCCCCAGCTACCGTCACGCCCCAGCTACCGTCACACCCCAGCTACCGTCACGCCCCAGCTACCGTCACACCCCAGCTACCGTCACGCCCCAGCTACCGTCACGCCCCAGCTACCGTCACGCCCCAGCTACCGTCACGCCCCATCTACCGTCACGCCCCAGCTACCGTCACGCCCCAGCTACCGTCACGCCCCAGTTACCGTCACGCCCCAGCTACCGTCACGTCCCAGCTACCGTCACACCCTAGCTACTGTCACGCCCCAGCTACGGTCACGCCCCAGCTACGGTCACGCCCCAGCTACCGTCACGCCCCAGCTACCGTCACGCCCCAGCTACCGTCACGCGCTACCGTCACGACGGACTAAGGCCGCCGGCGCTGGGATGAACCTAGTGGTTTTGTTCACATTGTTAAGTCACATTTAGTACTGTGTAGAGCGTCGTCAGGAGTAGTGTGGTGGGTGATGGTGGGGTGCGGGCGGGACGCCCCGGGGCCACACTTGGGCCGCTCCTGTAGCTCCTCTGCGGCGGCGTCTGCCTCCCCTCGCATTACCTGTACCCGCAAGTTAAGTTTGACCATATATAAGTTCTCTGGATATTTACCATCTCTGTTTTGTGTCCAATCTTGGTCCTGTACGCTACAATTATCCCAGTATATGTCTTGTGATTTTAAACGTTATTTATCTACTAGTTCATGTGATATGATCTTACAAGCTATGTTGCTCTCATTTATCTAGAATGTCTACCATAGACTCCAGGGCTTGTGTTTATGTTCCCAGTGCTTTTGACATCATTGTATTTACTTTTTGACATCACTGTATTTACTTTTTGACATCACTGTATTTACTTTTTGACGTCACTGTATTTACTTTTTGACATCACTGTATTTACTTATGTTTCTCTACAAAAATATGAACATACGAGGTGGGGTTGCTGCATTGTTTCAAGCGAAGGTTACACATTCGTTTGAGTTTTATTTCTCGAAAATTTACACCTTAAACATTGAAATAAGTATTATGGTTAATAGCCTGGGTACCTGGCTACACCTGCACCACACGTGGCCTCCAACAAATGCAATCTTTACTCAGACTTGTGCCCACTCAATCATTCCTTAATCCACGACCGCTGGCAGGGTCGAGTTGGTCTGATGTTGCAGGCGACAAACTGCGCTCTCTCAGCAGTAACATATACCCTTGGCTCTCCTACCACTGTAAGAGACGATGGGAAACGGCTTTGGCTAAAGTACATATTGTCCATTCACGCTTACCAAGTGGACCTTTACCGGCATGCAGCCCCGCTCCTCACTGTCCGAGCTGCGTCGTCTCGCCTGCACTCTTGCACCTCACTCTGGAATATCCAGATTTTCTGGATGATAGTGTCTCTCGTGTTCTTAATGTTCTTCAACAAAATCCTCGGTGAATCCGATACTCTTCATATTACTAGCCTTATGTGCCTTCGTTCTCGAATTGACATCCTCGGTGATATATAGCGACTTTTGCTTATCCAGCGAGAGTGATGGTGCTACACAGTCTGACTGGCTTGGTGCCTTCTTTTGACAGTTACTTCATCATTTGGAACCCCATCCACTACAAACAACCTTAATACCTTAGCCATCTTCACTACTCCGTCTCCATCTACACCACACACATGACCATCACTGTAAGCATCTACACTACACATGACCATCACTGTAAGCATCTACAGATAGATAGATAGATAAAGATTAAGCCACCCAAGAGGTGGCACGGGCATGAATAGCCCGTAAGTGGTACAATTTTTTTTCTTTAAGTATTCTGAGGTTGCATTTAACCATCAAGCTGTTATCGCGGGGGAGGATACTGCTTCACAGTCTTTATGAGGGTGTCCAGCTGCTGGACACCTTTGTTGACCAGGAGAGTGGCTGTGTTGATGGCTTCAGGGTGGCCACTGCATGATTCAGGAACTCTTAAAGCTCTTCTAAGGTCATTGGTTGCTTCACATTCCAGAAGATAGTGAAGTAATGGCTTTTCTGTGACAGTTTGGCAGAAGATGCACTCTCTCTGTCGGGGTTCACCAATCTCCCAGTTGTATCTGTAACCTAGACGTAGTCTATATAACCTAACTGCTATTTCCCTGTGGATTCCTTTTGGGATATTTAACCTTTCTAATTTAGTTGCCTGAAGATACCATGTTGCAGATGGCGAACCTTCAGCTATTCTCTGGTGCAGGTCGGCTTTGTTGAGATGTGAGAGTTTTTTGGTGATGATGTTTTTTATGTTCTCTAGGCTGGGTTGAATTGTTTTATGTATCACTGGATGACTAGTTGCCAATTTAGCAATTTCATCAGCTTTTTCATTTAATGGGATTCCAATATGGGATGGGATCCAGTTTAAGGTTATGTTGAGTCCTTTGCCTTTAGCGACTGCTCCAAGATACAAAATGGTGGTAATTATTTCCACATTATCTTTCCACTGTTTTTGTCCTAGTATTTGAAGTGCAGCTTTTGAGTCTGTGTGTATGATTGCATTTTGAGTGTTTTGTGCAATCACATATGCGAATGCCTGTTGTATGGCGAACAGCTCAGTTTGGGTTGATGATACTAGTCCTCCCAGTCTCCAATATGCCTGTACGCTGGTCGTGCAAAGAGCAGCGCCAGCACTCTCATTTTCTGTTTCCACCGATCCGTCTGTGAAGATGTGGGTGGCTCTTGCTACTGCTATGCTATACATTTGCTCTTCTATTATGCGCCTTAGGATTGTCGGATCATAGGCAGCCTTTTTCATTGGGAGACTTTCTATTACTATTTTGAAAGTAGGCTCTTCCCACGGCGCGGAAGGAGTGTAATTTGGGTGTGGATGATCACCCTCTCTATCAAGAATCATGTTTTTTAAATGTAGTCTGTTTAGGACTTTTAGGACAAATGATTGTGTTTGTTGTTGTCGCGTGTCCAAATAACACAGAGATCCATTTCGGCTTGTGGAGACCTGTACACATTGAACACTTCAAGTTTGTCGTGTCTTAGCTCTATGGTGACTCCCATTACCTCTGTCCCTGCTCCACAATTGGGTGGGCTGGTTATGGATTTGGAGATCAGGTCACATTTTACATAGATTGCACATCCCCTGGATTGCCCATTGATCCATGGAAGGAAGAAGCCTCGATAGCCTGAGATTTTAGGTTCTAATCCGGCTCGAAGCAAGCTCTCCTGTAGTATCAGGATGTCTATGCCCTTGGTTGCTGCTATGCATTGCAAGTGTTGCAATTTAGTGCGCAGTCCTTGCGCATTCCATTGCAGGATCTTTAGACCTCTAGGTTCTTGGAATGTGCTGATAATTCCGTGGTATCCATGGAGTCTGATGAACACGCCATGGAAGTTGCAATTGGTGTATAGGTTCTTAGTGGACCTGAATTTGACTCATGAATGTCGCTTTCCGACGAGCTGGACTCTATCTGCTTTTTATGGGGGTGTCTCCTGCCCTGCTGTCTTGACGGTGTGGATATTACATCTTCGAATTTTTTGAGCGTGTGCTCAATTGTCTTCCGAGTCTCTGTGGTTTGCTTGATTCCATGTGAAGACAGCAGACTTTCGATCAACTCAGTGACCAAAGTTACTGAGTTGATGCTGAGAAGCATCTACACTACACATGCTCCTCATCACTGTTCCTTGTGGACCTGCTTCCACCTCGCGCTGTGTAGGATTGATCAGCTGGCAGGTTTTGACGTCACTTACCTTAAGTCCTGGGTGAATCTTTGTGAGGATATCTTCTCCTACCACCCCTATTCTTTTGGTATGTGTGTATATATAACCTCAAGAAGGATAGTTCGATACTTAGTGAGGTTGGAGTATGAAAAGGGAAGCATGGGGGTTGACCCCGACCCCCTTATAACACTCTATATATATATATATATATATATATATATATATATATATATATATATATATATATATATATATATATATATATATATATATATATATATATATATGTCGTACCTAGTAGCCAGAACGCACTTCTCAGCCTACTATGCAAGGCCCGATTTGCCTAATAAGCCAAGTTTTCATGAATTGTTTTTTGACTACCTAACCTAACTTTTTCGGCTTCCTAACCAAACCTAACCTATAAAGGTTAGGTTGGGTTACGTTAGGTTAGGTAGGCTTGGTTAGGTTCGGTCATATATCTACGTTAATTTTAACTCCAATAAAAAAAAATTAGCCTCATACATAATGAAATGGGTAGCTTTATCATTTCATAAGAAAAAAATTAGAGAAAATATATTAATTCAAGAAAACTTGGCTTATTAGGCAAATCGGGTCTTGCATAGTAGGCCGAGAAGTGCATTCTGGCTACTAGGTACGACATATATATATATATATATATATATATAATATATATATATATATATATATATATATATATAATATATATATATATATATATATATATATATATATATATATATATATATATATATATAATATATATATATATATATATATATATATATATATATATATATATATATAATATAATAAAACATGTGTAATATAAAGTATTACTGTACAAAAATATTGCATCAATTAGACAAACTGGAGTTAATTGTGCGAATTCCTGCGACGAGGTCATGCAATCGAGATTACGCATAAACATGGAAATGGTGTTGGTAATGGACAGTTATACAGGACTATACGCACCCACCTGTATGATTATACAGGAATACACCCCCACCACCTGTATGAATCATCGTCTAGCGCTATTTTTGGGCTGCACGGACCGGGGTTATATTTGAATAGTATTTTCACAGGGGAAACAATGGTATTATTAGCAACATCAGAATGGAAGGTTCCGATTACTTTATTACTTAATCTATTCTAATATTGGTGTCCGAGTGTGTTGTAGTGGCGCCCGTGGGTTTGTCCCCACACGAGGAGCCAGTCTCGATTTGTCTATTTCTGTCTGTTCTGCCGGCTTTGTTCACTGTCTCTCTGGTAGGAAGTTAGCCATCGCAATGCTGGCTTGAAACATCCTTATCTAACTTGAAAGAAAAGAAACTATCAGGGGAAAGCGCCAAGCCATAACGCCTATATAGCACTGGGAATGGGTCAGGATAAGGATTTGGGATGGGACGGGGGGAAAAGGAATGGTGCCCAACCACTTAGACCGACGGGGATTGAACGCCGACCTCAGGTCAGAAACAAATGGTTTGGGAGGGTGGGGTTGTTGTTCTTGTGGGGGAGAGGTTGTGGTTCTTGTGGGGGAGGGAGGGGTTGTTGTTCTTGTGGGGGAGGGAAGGGTTGTGGTTCTTGTGGGGGAGGGAAGGGTTGTGGTTCTTGTGGGGGAGGGAGGGGTTGTTGTTCTTGTGGGGGAGGGAGGGGTTGTTGTTCTTGTGGGGGAGGGAAGGGTTGTGGTTCTTGTGGGGGAGGGTGGGGTTGTTGTTCTTGTGGGGGAGGGAGGGGTTGTTGTTCTTGTGGGGGAGGGAGGGGTTGTTGTTCTTGTGGGGGAGGGAGGGGTTGTTGTTCTTGTGGGGGAGGGAGGGGTTGTTGTTCTTGTGGGGGAGGGTGGGGTTGTGGTTCTTATGGGGGAGGGAGGGGTTGTTGTTCTTGTGGGGGAGGGAAGGGTTGTGGTTCTTGTGGGGGAGGGAGGGGTTGTTGTTCTTGTGGGGGAGGGAGGGGTTGTTGTTCTTGTGGGGGAGGGAGGGGTTGTTGTTCTTGTGGGGGAGGGAGGGGGGGTTGTTCTTGTGGGGGAGGGAGGGGTTGTTGTTCTTGTGGGGGAGGGAGGGGTTGTTGTTCTTGTGGGGGAGGGAGGGGTTGTTGTTCTTGTGGGGGAGGGAGGGGTTGTTGTTCTTGTGGGGGAGGGAGGGGGGGTTGTTCTTGTGGGGGAGGGAGGGGTTGTTGTTCTTGTGGGGGAGGGTGGGGTTGTTCTTGTGGGGGAGGGAGGGGTTGTTGTTCTTGTGGGGGAGGGAGGGGTTGTTGTTCTTGTGGGGGAGGGAGGGGTTGTTGTTCTTGTGGGGGAGGGAGGGGTTGTTGTTCTTGTGGGGGAGGGAAGGGTTGTGGTTCTTGTGGGGGAGGGAAGGGTTGTGGTTCTTGTGGGGGAGGGTGGGGTTGTTCTTGTGGGGGAGGGGTTGTTGTTCTTGTGGGGGAGGGAGGGGTTGTTGTTCTTGTGGGGGAGGGTGGGGTTGTTGTTCTTGTGGGGGAGGGAGGGGTTGTGGTTCTTGTGGGGGAGGGTGGGGTTGTTGTTCTTGTGGGGGAGGGTGGGGTTGTTGTTCTTGTGGGGGAGGGAGGGGTTGTTGTTCTTGTGGGGGAGGGAGGGGTTGTTGTTCTTGTGGGGGAGGGAGGGGTTGTGGTTCTTGTGGGGGAGGGAGGGGTTGTTGTTCTTGTGGGGGAGGGAGGGGTTGTGGTTCTTGTGGGGGAGGGTGGGGTTGTTGTTCTTGTGGGGGAGGGAGGGGTTGTTGTTCTTGTGGGGGAGGGAGGGGTTGTGGTTCTTGTGGGGGTGGGAGGGGTTGTGGTTCTTGTGGGGGTGGGAGGGGTTGTGGTTCTTGTGGGGGAGGGTGGGGTTGTTGTTCTTGTGGGGGAGGGAAGGGTTGTGGTTCTTGTGGGGGAGGGAGGGGTTGTTGTTCTTGTGGGGGAGGGAGGGGTTGTGGTTCTTGTGGGGGAGGGAGGGGTTGTTGTTCTTGTGGGGGAGGGAAGGGTTGTGGTTCTTGTGGGGGAGGGAGGGGTTGTTGTTCTTGTGGGGGAGAGGTTGTTGTTCTTGTGGGGGAGGGGTTGTGGTTCTTATGGGGGAGGGAGGGGTTGTTGTTCTTGTGGGGGAGGGGTTGTTGTTGTTCTTGTGGGGGAGGGAGGGGTTGTTGTTCTTGTGGGGGAGGGAGGGGTTGTTCTTGTGGGGGAGGGAGGGGTTGTTGTTCTTGTGGGGGAGGGAGGGGTTGTTGTTCATGTGGGGGAGGGTGGGGTTGTTGTTCTTGTGGGGGAGGGAGGGGTTGTTGTTCTTGTGGGGGAGGGAGGGGTTGTGGTTCTTGTGGGGGTGGGAGGGGTTGTGGTTCTTGTGGGGGTGGGAGGGGTTGTGGTTCTTGTGGGGGAGGGTGGGGTTGTTGTTCTTGTGGGGGAGGGAAGGGTTGTGGTTCTTGTGGGGGAGGGAGGGGTTGTTGTTCTTGTGGGGGAGGGAGGGGTTGTGGTTCTTGTGGGGGAGGGAGGGGTTGTTGTTCTTGTGGGGGAGGGAAGGGTTGTGGTTCTTGTGGGGGAGGGAGGGGTTGTTGTTCTTGTGGGGGAGAGGTTGTTGTTCTTGTGGGGGAGGGGTTGTGGTTCTTATGGGGGAGGGAGGGGTTGTTGTTCTTGTGGGGGAGGGGTTGTTGTTGTTCTTGTGGGGGAGGGAGGGGTTGTTGTTCTTGTGGGGGAGGGAGGGGTTGTTCTTGTGGGGGAGGGAGGGGTTGTTGTTCTTGTGGGGGAGGGAGGGGTTGTTGTTCATGTGGGGGAGGGTGGGGTTGTTTTTCTTGTGGGGGAGGGAGGGGTTGTGGTTCTTGTGGGGGAGGGAGGGGTTGTTGTTCTTGTGGGGGAGGGAAGGGTTGTGGTTCTTGTGGGGGAGGGAGGGGTTATTGTTCTTGTGGGGGAGGGAAGGGTTGTGGTTCTTGTGGGGGAGGGAGGGGTTGTTGTTCTTGTGGGGGAGGGAGGGGTTGTTGTTCTTGTGGGGGAGGGAAGGGTTGTGGTTCTTGTGGGGGAGGGAGGGGTTGTTGTTCTTGTGGGGGAGGGAAGGGTTGTGGTTCTTGTTTGGGAGGGAGGGGTTGTTGTTCTTGTGGGGGAGGGAGGGGTTGTTGTTCTTGTGGGGGAGGGGTTGTTGTTCTTGTGGTGGAGGGAGGGGTTGTTGTTCTTGTGGGGGAGGGAGGGGTTGTTGTTCTTGTGGGGGAGGGAGGGGTTGTTGTTCTTGTGGGGGAGGGAGGGGTTGTTCTTGTGGGGGAGGGGTTGTTGTTCTTGTGGGGGAGGGAGGGGTTGTTGTTCTTGTGGTGGAGGGAGGGGTTGTTGTTTATGTGGGGGAGGGTTGGGTTGTTTTTCTTGTGGGGGAGGGGGGGGTTGTTGTTCTTGTGGGGGAGGGAGGGGTTGTTGTTCTTGTGGGGGAGGGAGGGGTTGTTGTTCTTGTGGGGGAGGGAGGGGTTGTTGTTCTTGTGGGGGAGGGAGGGGTTGTTGTTCTTGTGGGGGAGGGGTTGTTGTACTTGTGGGGGAGGGAGGGGTTGTTGTTCATGTGGGGGAAGGTGGGGTTGTTTTTCTTGTGGGGGAGGGAGGGGTTGTTGTTCTTGTGGTGGAGGGAGGGGTTCTTGTTCATGTGGGGGAGGGTGGGGTTGTTGTTCTTGTGGTGGAGGGAGGGGTTGTTGTTCTTGTGGGGGAGGGAGGGGTTGTTGTTCATGTGGGGGAGGGTGGGGTTGTTTTTCTTGTGGGGGAGGGAGGGGTTGTTGTTCTTGTGGTGGAGGGAGGGGTTCTTGTTCATGTGGGGGAGGGTGGGGTTGTTGTTCTTGTGGGGGAGGGAGGGGTTGTTGTTCTTGTGGGGGAGGGAGGGGTTGTTGTACTTGTGGGGGAGGGAGGGGTTGTTGTTCATGTGGGGGAGGGTGGGGTTGTTTTTCTTGTGGGGGAGGGAGGGGTTGTTGTTCTTGTGGTGGAGGGAGGGGTTCTTGTTCATGTGGGGGAGGGAGGGGTTGTTGTTCTTGTGGGGGAGGGAGGGGTTGTTGTTCTTGTGGGGGAGGGAGGGGTTCTTGTTCATGTGGGGGAAGGTGGGGTTGTTTTTCTTGTGGGGGAGGGAGGGGTTGTTGTTCTTGTGGTGGAGGGAGGGGTTCTTGTTCATGTGGGGGAGGGAGGGGTTGTTTTTCTTGTGGGGGAGGGAGGGGTTGTTGTTCTTGTGGTGGAGGGAGGGGTTCTTGTTCATGTGGGGGAGGGAGGGGTTGTTGTTCTTGTGGGGGAGGGAGGGGTTGTTGTTCTTGTGGGGGAGGGAGGGGTTGTTGTTCTTGTGGGGGAGGGAGGGGTTGTTGTTCTTGTGGGGGAGGGAGGGGTTGTTGTTCTTGTGGGGGAGGGAGGGGTTGTTGTTCTTGTGGGGGAGAGTGGGGTTGTGGTTCTTGTGGGGGAGGGAGGGGTTGTTGTTCTTGTGGGGGAGGGTGGGGATGTTGTTCTAGTGGGGGAGAGTAGGGTTGTTGTGGTGGGGAGGGGAGGGGGGTTGTGGACTGGGGAAGAGTGCTGGTGTAGCGTGCAGGTAGTGTTTTTTTTAACTCAAAGAGGTACATCTGCATTTGTGCAGCTGCCTCAGACTATGTGAAGGAGAGTACAGTGTGCAGCTGCTCTAGACTATATGAAGGGGAGTACAGTGAGCAGCTGCTCTAGACTATATGAAGGGGAGTACAGTGTGCAGCTGCTTTAGACTATATGAAGGGGAGTACAGTGTGCAGCTGCTCTAGACTATATGAAGGGGAGTACAGTGAGCAGCTGCTCTAGACTATATGAAGGGGAGTACAGTGTGCAGCTGCTTTAGACTATATGAAGGGGAGTACAGTGTGCAGCTGCTTTAGACTTTATGAAGGGGAGTACAGTTTGCAGCTGCTTTAGACTATATGAAGGGGAGTACAGTGTGCAGCTGCTCAAGACTATATGAAGGGGAGTACAGTGTGCAGCTGCTCAAGACTATATGAAGGGGAGTACAGTGTGCAGCTGCTTTAGACTTTATGAAGGGGAGTACAGTGAGCAGCTGCTCTAGACTATATGAAGGGGAGTACAGTGTGCAGCTGCTTTAGACTATATGAAGGGGAGTACAGTGTGCAGCTGCTTTAGACTTTATGAAGGGGAGTACAGTGTGCAGCTGCTTTAGACTATATGAAGGGGAGTACAGTGTGCAGCTGCTCGAGACTATATGAAGGGGAGTACAGTGTGCAGCTGCTCAAGACTATATGAAGGGGAGTACAGTGTGCAGCTGCTCAAGACTATATGAAGGGGAGTACAGTGTGCAGCTGCTTTAGACTATATGAAGGGGAGTACAGTGTGCAGCTGCTCAAGACTATATGAAGGGGAGTACAGTGTGCAGCTGCTCAAGACTATATGAAGGGGAGTACAGTGTGCAGCTGCTTTAGACTATATGAAGGGGAGTACAGTGTGTCAAAAAGATAGGAACGTGATGCCGTAACCCCCATCACACAGGAAGGGCAGTCATACAGGGCCATGTGATCAGAAGTCTGCACGGCCTGACTCTGAGGACTAACTCTGTATGTCTCGCACTCTAAACTTTACCTGTGTCATCTGATTGAATTTAAAGAGAGACTCTTGTACTAACATTACATTATGAATCTTAGGAAGACCATAGAAATAGGGAAGAGAAGGGCAGATGACACGGAAACGTTTAATGAGATCAAAGTCAGGAGGGCAAAGACTAGAGAGCTGTCTTAGTTTGCGGTTAAAGGAAGTTTTGAGGTGATCCAAAGGGTTAGAAGTCAGAGGAGCATAAGTGCGAGAGTCAGAGAGCAAGACATCTGCTTTTCGGAGGTAGTCCTCACGGTTAAGGTCAACCACCGAATTGCCTTTGTCGGAAGGAAGGATAAGAATAGAGTTGTTAGATTTCAGGGAGGCAAGGGCAAGCTGGAAGCGACGAGGAAGGTGGTGATTTTTAGAAAACAAGCTGTCAAGAACGGGGATAAGGGCCCCTCTAAAGGCAGACAGGTCCGAAAGAGTACTAGAGTTAGAATTGACAAACCTGTCAAAGGAACTAATGAGATCAATGCCACAGCGTGGGCCAGGGGAAGTAGCAAAAGACAGACCAAGACCAAGAAGTTCTTGCTGGTGCTTAGAAAGAGAGTAGAACGAAAGGTTGGTAACACAGTCAGAGAGAGAGTATTTGGCCCAAGGACTGTTGGAGATCAGGCGTTGAAGTTTGTTGTGTAGTGTGGAGGAGTGGTGGGAAGAGGAGACGTGAGCAGTGTCAAATGCAATTGGAAAAATGATATTGCATAGATCACTGGGAAGAGAAGAGGACAGAAAGCGTTGCTGTTGACGAACAGCAAGAAAAGCCTCGTCAACTTGCAAGGAGGTGGCATGAATAAGTTCTTGAAGAAGGCGGGCATGTTCAGGGAAAGGAGATCCCGAAGTGTTGAACTGGAGAAAGTGAGATAAAGAAAGAGGGTGAACTTGCTCAGCAAGACAGTCTTTAAGAAACCTGAGCTGGTTCTTTCGACGCTTGGCGGCAAGAAGGTACGTACCACACGTACGCGTCTTACTCTGTTTAATTTCTTCGATGCTTTACCTTCCTTTAAACGGCCTTTTCGCGCCTTTGAATCTTCCCTTCTTGCCGCCAAGCGTCGAAAGAACCAGCTCAGGTTGCTGGCGCTGCTTTTTGCACGGCCAGCGTACAGGCATATTGGAGATTGGGAGGACAAGTATCATCAACCCAAACTGACCTGTTTGCCATACAACAAGCATTCGCATATGTGATTGCACAAAACACTCAAAATGCAATCATACACACAGACTCAAAAGCTGCACTTCAAATACTAGGACAAAAACAGTGGAAAGATAACGTGGAAATAATTACCACCATTTTGTATCTTGGAGCAGTCGCTAAAGGCAAAGGACTCAACATAACTTTAAACTGGATCCCATCCCATATTGGAATCCCATTAAATGAAAAAGCTGATGAAATTGCTAAATTGGCAACTCGTCATCCAGTGATACATAAAACAATTCAACCCAGCCTAGAGAACATAAAAAACATCATCACCAAAAAACTCTCACATCTCAACAAAGCCTACCTGCACCAGAGAATAGCTGAAGGTTCGCCATCTGCAACATGGTATCTTCAGGCAACCAAATTAGAAAGGTTAAATATCCCAAAAGGAATCCACAGGGAAATAGCAGTTAGGCTATATAGACTACGTCTAGGTTACAGATGCAACTGGGAGATGGTGAATCCCGACAGAGAGAGTGCATCTTCTGCCAAACTGTCACAGAAAAGCCATTACTTCACTATCTTCTGGAATGTGAAGCAACCAATGACCTTAGAAGAGCTTTACGAGTTCCTGAATCATGCAGTGGCCACCCTGAAGCCATCAACACAGCCACTCTCCTGGTCAACAAAGGTGTCCAGCAGCTGGACACCCTCATAAAGACTGTGAAGCAGTATCCTCCCCCGCGATAACAGCTTGATGGTTAAATGCAACCTCAGAATACTGAGAGAAAAAAAAAATTGTACCACTTACGGGCTATTGATGCCTGTGCCACCTCTTGGGTGGCTTAATCTTTAAATATCTATCTATCTGTAGATGCTTACAGTGATGGTCATGTGTAGCGTAGATGCTTACAGTGATGGTCATGTGTAGCGTAGATGCTTACAGTGATGGTCATGTGTAGCGTAGATGCTTACAGTGATGGTCATGTGTAGCGTAGATGCTTACAGTGATGGTCATGTGTAGCGTAGATGCTTACAGTGATGGTCATGTGTGTGGTGTAGATGGAGACGGAGTAGTGAAGATGGCTAAGGTATTAAGGTTGTTTGTAGTGGATGGGGTTCCAAATGATGAAGTAACTGTCAAAAGAAGGCACCAAGCCAGTCAGACTGTGTAGCACCATCACTCTCGCACCATTCCTGTTATTCTTGAATAACAGGAATGGTACAATGAGCCAGATATGAGTAGATGCAAGACATCATGACACAGCCCGTGATGTTACTTGCTAAGAACAGTAGAGAGATTAAGGAAAGTGCTAATGAGAGACTGGGTCCTTCCTTGGAACTGCTTGTAACGTCATGTTTTAAGGCAACGTACCGTAATGGTGGATCACACCTCATTGGGGGTGACGATGTCAGAAAGAAGGTAATTGCAGAAGGCCTATTTCAAAACATGCACTGCCGCTTTTACTCAATACAGTTCATATATATGTATTCTGGATGAGATTTTGATTTGTTATATGCTGCAGTAGGGTGTGGGAGGTATGTTCTGAGCGAATTTGAGACGTGAACAAGGTTAGCAGCAATATTTGGATTACTATTGAATCCCCTATTGAGGTCACCATGCCTCGGGGGGGGGGGGATCTGTTTTCAAATAAATGACTGATAGCGCTGTTTCATTCTTATTTGCCCTATGCTCGATAAACGATACTTGAAGAAAGATTGTCAAAGCTTAAATTTCTATCTCTAGAAAGGCGAAGAAATAGGGGTGACATGAAAGAGAGCTGTGAGTGAATGGACATGACAAAGGGGAATATTAATAGCCTATTAAAAGTATCAACACGAGACAAAACACTAAACAATGGGTATAAATTGAATAAGTTTTAGATTTAGGGAAAGACCTGGGTAAATACTGGTTCAGTAACAGGGGTGAATTCTAAGATACATGATAGTTCATGCTTTGTGCTGATCCCCCTTGTTTCATACGAATAAGAGATAGTGGATTTCATCCATTTCTATGCTCGATAAAAGATCCTTGGCTACACATTATAAATATTTAACTTCTAGGTAAGTATGGGTTGGGAATAAATACACCATAATAGAAAACGGTCTTAAACAGGGAAGACTGGGTGATGTCATTACAGGGAAGACTGGGTGATGTCATTGACCATTAGTGATGTCTGTACAGAGGTCTGCGGGGTAACGAAAACGAAATGCGACAAAACTCTGCATTTTAATCCCCTTGAGCGAAATGGCAGGGAGTAGGAAGGCGCCTTTACATTCCCATTTTCGGAAAAATAATATGTGATTGAAGGGAGAGATTGATAACCAATATGAAGATATGAAAACACCTCTGCGCCAATGATTGAAAACACCCCTGATGCTATGACCGTGCACCTGAAGAACTATTTGAAAACACCCCTGATGCTCCCCTTATGCGTGGGAAAAAGCAAAACACACAGGCATAGTCTACTTTCCAACTACTGACGACGGTGGTGGTGGTAGTGTGGGTGACGACGGTGGTGGTTATAGTGAGGGGGACACAGTGGTGGTAGTGTGGGTGACGATGGTGGTGGTGGTTATAGTGAGGGGGACACAGTGGTGGTAGTGTGGGTGACGATGGTGGTGGTGGTAGTGTGGGTGACGACGATGGTGGTAGTGTGGGTGACGACAGTGGTTGTGGTAGTGTGGGTGGCAACGGTGGTGGTGGTAGTGTGGGGTGACGACGATGGTGGTAGTGTGGGTGACGACGGTGGTGGTGGTAGTGTGGGTGGCAACGGTGGTGGTGGTAGTGTGGGGTGACGACGATGGTGGTAGTGTGGGTGACGACGGTGGTGGTGGTAGTGTGGGTGGCAACGGTGGTGGTGGTAGTGTGGGGTGACGACGGTGGTGGTGGTAGTGTGGGTGACGACGGTGGTGGTGGTAGTGTGGGTGACGACGGTGGTGGTGGTAGTGTGGGTGACGACGGTGGTGGTGGTGGTAGTGTGGGTGACGACGGTGGTGGTGGTAGTGTGGGTGACGACGGTGGTGGTGGTAGTGTGGGTGACGACGGTGGTGGTGGTGGTGTGGGTGACGACAGTGGTGGTGGTAGTGTGGGTGACGACGGTGGTGGTGGTGGTGTGGGTGACGACAGTGGTGGTGGTAGTGTGGGTGACGACAGTGGTGGTGGTAGTGTGGGTGACGACGGTGGTGGTGGTAGTGTGGGTGACGACGGTGGTGGTGGTAGTGTGGGTGACGACGGTGGTGGTGGTAGTGTGGGTGACGACGGTGGTGGTGGTAGTGTGGGGTGACGACAGTGGTGGTGGTAGTGTGGGTGACGATGGTAGTGGTGGTAGTGAGGTGATGGTGTTGGTAGTGTGGGAGATGACGGTGGTGGTTGTAGTGTGGGTGACGATGTAAAGGTAAGTAGAGGGAAACGAGATAATGACCGGCTGTTTTGCTTTTTTCCAGGGCCGGTCTTTGCATCAGATGGGTATTCGTTTTTTCCTCGAGGCCGGTCATTGTATCAGGGGGAGTTTTCAATTTTTTTTCGGAGGACGGTCATTGCATCTGGGGTTTTTCGAATGTTGGAAATATTTCTCAACTTCTTCCTTCCATCATATATAATTGCATACAATGGGAATAATAATAACATGACTCATAGACCGGCTGTTTAATCCGCTTGAGCAAAATGCTAAGCCCTGGAGACTAGCAATCAGTCACAGGGGTAACGAAAACGGACTGGGCAATAGACCGGCTTTTTAATCCCCTTGAACGTGCCAGTGCAGGATCACTGAGCGGCTAGCTGGTGACGTCATTGATCATTATTGATGCCTATGCAAGTGTCACTGGGGTAACACAAAACACACAAGACAGATTACGGCCTTTTAATCTCCTTGAATGAAATTTTCAGGGGCTAAGAGGAGAACCTTCATATTCCCATTGTATGTAATTATATATGATGGAAGGAAGAAGTTCAGAAATATTTCCTAAATTCTAAAAAACCCTGATGCAATGACCGTCCCCCGAAAAAAAAATTGAAAACCCCTGATGCAATGACCGGCCCAGGGAAAAAGCAAAACGACTGGTCATTGTCTTGTTTCCCTCTACTACATTTAGCATTATTCACTTCTGAATATTAATGGAGTTACATTATTAATGTGTATAAATGGAGAAGAAAGGGGATATTAATTGGAAATAGACCTACTGAAGTTCATCAACTATTAGCGACAGTTGATGTTCTGGTTAACATAGATTGGAAGTTAATAAGAAATTTAAAATAGACTTGGGATGACGTTATTCTACATTTGGTTTCAGGGGTCACTGGGCTGATGCAAAAACACATGACTCATAGACCGGCTTTTTAAGCACCTTGAGCAAAATGCGAAGCCCCTGGAGAAGAGCAATCACTTGCTGAGTTAACGTAAATACATGAGGACTGATCGAAGCCGTTTAATCTCACTGGGGTAACGAAATTTGGGTGCTCCAAATTGAAGCCGTTTAATCTCGGTGGGGTAACCAAATTTGGGTATGCCAGATCGAAACCGTTTAATCTCACTGGGGTAACGAAATTTGGGTATGCCAGATCGAAACCGTTAAATCTCACTGGGGTAACGAAATTTGGGTACGCCAGATCAAAGCCGTTTAATCTCGGTGGGGTAACGAAATTTGGGTACGCCAGATCGAAACCGTTTAATCTCACTGGGGTAACGAAATTTGGGTACGCCAGATCGAAGCTGTTGGAAAATGCAAAACGGCTTGGACCTGGCGTACTTTTCACTACTAGTGAAAAGTGGAAATGATAACTACGAGTGTCTGTTTTGATTTTCCTGAGGGACATGCACAGGCATCATGATTCTTTGTTACTTCGGTGGAGGGACACCTGTAGGCATCATGTTTTTTCGTTACCCCGGTGGAGGGACACACGTAGGCATCATGGATTTTCGTTACCCCGGTGCAGGGACACGCATAGGAATCATGTATTTTCGTTACCTCGGTGGAGGAGCACGCGTAAGAATCATGAATTTTCGTTACACCGGAGGAGGGACATGCGTAGGCATTATGGAGTTTCGTTGCCCCGGTGGAGGGACACTCGTAGTCATACCTGTTTTACGTTACAGTTGTGAGGGGACACTCGTAGTCATACCTGTTTTACGTTACAGTTGTGAGGGGACACTCGTACTCATACCTGTTTTACGTTACAGTTGTGAGGGAACACTCGTACTCATACCTGTTTTTCGTTACAGTTGTGAGGGGACACTAATAGCCATACCTGATTTCCGTCACCCTGGCAAGTGATTGCCTTATTGTCCATGTAGTGTGAAACGAGACAATGACCGTGCATTTTGCTTTTTCTGGCGTATGGTCATTGCACCAGGGGGGTATTTGTGTTTTTCGGGCGCATGGTCATTGCATCAGGTGAGTATTCGTTTTTTTCCGCTGCGCGACCAATGCATCAGGGTGTTTTCAATTTTTCCGACGGTTGCATCTAGCCCAGGGTATGTTTTTCTATTTTTATTCATTAGTACCTCATAGTCTCCTAATATTTTCATTCATTTATCGTCCTCTCTGTTCAAACATATGTAATTTTCCAAAATGTGAGATAAAAAGGTACTCTCCTAGGTCCCACCATTTTGTTCAAGGGGGATTAGATTCAGGTTTGAGTAGATTCAGGTTTGAGTAGCAACATTTGCAAATTTGCCGATGATACGAAAATCGGTAGGGAAATTAATTCGGAGGAGGACTCACTATCACTTCAAGTTGATCTAGATACGGTTTTGAAATGGTCGAAGGATTGGCAGATGCAGTTTAATACTGATAAATGTAAAGTTCTGAGGTTAGGTAATGATGATAGGGTTACAAGATACGAGCTAGATGGTGTTGAGATTGCGAAGTCGAATTGCGAAAGGGATCTGGGAGTTATGATTAGTAAGAATTTAAAACAAAAGGATCAATGCATAAATGTTCGTAATAAGGCAAATCGGACACATGGATTTATTAATCACAGCGTTAGTAACAAGACACCCGGTGTGGTTCTCAAGCTATATCTTGCTCTGGTTAGAACATAAGAACATAAGAACAAAGGCAACTGCAGAAGGCCTATTGGCCCATACGAGGTAGCTCCTATTTATAACCCCCCAATCCCACTCATATACATGTCCAACCCGCGCTTGAAACAATCGAGGGACCCCACCTCCACAATGTTATGCGGCAATTGGTTCCACAAATCAACAACCCTGTTACTGAACCAGTATTTACCCAAGTCTTTCCTAAATCTAAACTTATCCAATTTATACCCATTGTTTCGTGTTCTGTCTTGTGTTGATATTTTTAATACCCTATTAATATCCCCCCTGTTATGTCCATTCATCCACTTGTAAACCTCTATCATGTCACCCCTAACTCTTCGCCTTAGTTTTGTTTTAAATTCTTACTAATCATAACTCCCAGATCCCTTTCGCAATCCGTCTTCGCAATCTCAACGCCATCTAGCTCGTATCTTTTAACTCTATCATCATTACCTAACCTCAGAACTTTACATTTATCAGCATTAAACTGCATCTGCCAATCCTTTGACCATTTCAAAACCCTATCTAGATCAACTTGAAGTGATAGTGAGTCCTCCTCCGAATTAATTTCCCTACCGATTTTCGTATCATCGGCAAATTTGCAAATGTTGCTACTCAAACCTGAATCTAAATCATTTATATATATTATAAACAACAGAGGTCATGGATTAGGGCATGGCTATATGTGGATTAGGATTAGGGCATGCCCTAATGTGGATTAGGGCATGGCTATACCAAAGGAAACAGAGAGTTAGTATAAATGGAATCAAGTCAGAGTGGGAAAATGTTGTAAGTGGAGTGCCTCAAGGCTCTGTCCTGGGACCTCTGTTGTTTATAATATATATAAATGATTTAGATTCAGGTTTGAGTAGCAACATTTGCAAATTTGCCGATGATACGAAAATCGGTAGGGAAATTAATTCGGAGGACGACTCACTATCACTTCAAGTTGATCTAGATAGGGTTTTGAAATGGTCAAAGGATTGGCAGATGCAGTTTAATGCTGATAAATGTAAAGTTCTGAGGTTAGGTAATGATGATAGAGTTACAAGATACGAGCTAGATGGTGTTGTGATTGCGAAGTCGGATTGCGAAAGGGATCTGGGAGTTATGATTAGTAAGAATTTAAAACAAAAGGATCAATGCATAAATGTTCGTAATAAGGCAAATCGGACACTTGGATTTATTAATCGCAGCGTTAGTAACAAGACACCTGGTGTGGTTCTCAAGCTATATCTTGCTCTAGTTAGGCCCCATTTAGATTATGCAGTTCAGTTTTGGTCGCCATATTATAGAATGGATATAAATTCACTTGAACGTGTCCAGCGTAGGATGACTAAGTTAATTCCCCAAATTAGAAATCTTTCATATGAAGAAAGATTAACAAAGCTTAAGTTGCATTCACTGGAAAGGCGAAGAGTTAGGGGTGACATGATAGAGGTTTACAAGTGGATGAATGGACATAACCGGGGGGATATTAATAGGGTATTAAAAGTATCAACACAGGACAGAACACGAAACAATGGATATAAATTGGATAAGTTTAGATTTAGGAAAGACTTGGGTAAATACTGGTTCAGTAACAGGGTTGTTGATTTGTGGAACCAATTGCCGCGTAACATTGTGGAGGTGGGGTCCCTCGATTGTTTCAAGCACGGGTTGGACAAGTATATGAGTGGGATTGGGTGGTTATAGAATAGGAGCTGCCTCGTATGGGCCAATAGGCCTTCTGCAGTTACCTTTGTTCTTATGTTCTTATGTTCCCAGGACAGATCCTTGAGGTACTCGACTTACAACATTTTCCCACTCTGACTTGACTCCATTTATACTAACTCTGTTTCCTTTGGTATAGCCATGCCCTAATCCAGCTTAATATAGCACCCCCAATACCATGAGACTCTATCTTTTTAATCAGTCTTTCATGTGGCACTGTATCAAAAGCTTTGCTAGAGTCAAGGTATACAACATCACAATCCTTACCACTATCAACTGCCTCAACTATGCTAGAATAAAAGGATAACAAATTTGTTAAACATGAACGGCCATTTATAAAACCATGTTGCGACTCAATTATTAATTTATGTTTTTCAAGATGAAGACGAATTTTATTTGCTATTATAGATTCGAGTAACTTTCCCACAATAGACGTTAGGCTAATTGGTCGATAGTTAGACGCAAGTGATCTATCTCCTTTCTTAAAAACTGGTATCACATTAGCAACTTTCCAAAACTCTGGCACTCTGCCTGACTCTATTGATTTATTAAATATGGTTGACAGTGGGTCACAAAGCTCCTCTTTGCATTCTTTAAGCACCCTGGCAAACACTTCATCCGGCCCTGGGGATTTGTTTGGTTTGAGTTTTACTATTTGTTTAAGAACATCCTCCCTGGTAACTGCTAAACTCGTCAACCTGTCCTCGTACCCACCCACATAGACTTGTTCGGCTGAAGGCATGTTGTTAAGTTCCTCTTTAGTAAATACAGATACAAAATATTTATTAAAAATACTACTCATCTCTTCATCACTATCTGTTATTTGACCTGTCTCAGTTTTTAATGGACCTATCCTTTCCCTAGTCTTAGTACGATATAACTGAAAAAACCTTTTGGATTTGTCTTTGCTTGCCCTGCTATGCGAACTTCATAGTTTCTTTTTGCTTTCCTTATCTCTTTTTTAACATTTCTAACCAGTTGTACGAATTCCTGTTCTAAAGTGACCTCCCCATTTTTAATCCTTTTGTACCAAGCTCTCTTTTTACCTATAAGGTTCTTTAAATTCTTTGTTATCCACTTTGGGACATTAGTATTCGATCTATTCAATTTGTATGGTATACTACGTTCCTGTGCTTTGTTTAGAATATTCTTATATAAGTTATATATTGAATCCACATCGAAATCCCTATTTAAGTCACCTATCGCTGGGTTCATGTCTCGCTCCAAGACCGGCCCACACCCCATACCCAAGACTTTCCAATCAATTTGACCCAAAAAATTTCTTAGGCTATTAAAATCAGCTTTTCGAAAATCTGGCACTTTAACAGAATTTTCTCCTACTGATCTATTCCATTCTATGCTAAATCTGATTTCTTTGTGATCACTGTTCCCTAGCTCACTCCCAATTTCGATGTCATTAATTTGTGTTTCCCTGTTAGTTAACACTAAATCTAAAATATTATTTTCCCGTGTTGGTTCCTTAATGTGTTGCGTAAGAAAGCAATCGTCAATTAATTCTAGAAAATCTTCTGCTTCACTATTCCCTGTTTTGTTCAACCAGTTTATTCCACTAAAATTAAAGTCACCCATGACATAAATACTGTTAATTGGATAAGTTTAGATTTAGGAAAGACTTGGGTAAATACTGGTTCAGTAACAGGGTTGTTGATTTGTGGAACCAATTGCTGTGTAACGTGGTGGAGGTCGGGTCCCTCGATTGTTTCAAGCGCGGGTTGGACAAGTATATGAGTGGGATTGGGTGGTTATAGAATAGGAGCTGCCTCGTATGGGCCAATAGGCCTTCTGCAGTTACCTTTGTTCTTATGTTCTTATGTTATGTTAAGTTAGGTTAGGATGGTTTGATAGGGTTAATGAATAGCAGAAAATAGGAGCAATGAGCGAAAATACGAGCCAATGTAGCTGAATATGAACTCTGATAAAGCACAGAGTACAGTTTAGGTATTAAGCCTGATTAAGAGTTCACACTTATGTGTGAACCTCCTGGGATCCGCATTTAGCGCGTTGGCTGGAAGCTCATTGGGGGCTTATAGCGCATTGGGGATGATGACGTCAGAAAAGAAGGTAACTGCAGAAGGCCTTATTTCAAAACATGAGAGGCTTGCTTTTACTGAATGAGTATTTTTGATCTGTTATATGCTACAGAAAGGTGTGCGAGGTGTGTTTTGAGCGAATGTGAGATGTGCATACGGTAGCAGCAATATTGGATTACTACTGAACTTGCATTGAAATCGCCAATGCCCAGGGCCCTGTTTTTTCATATGAATGACTGATAGCGGTTTTTATTTTGCCCTATGAGAAATAAACGATCCTTCAAGAAAGATTGTTTAAGCTCAAATTACATTCTCTAGAAAGACGAAGAATAAATAGGGGTGACATGATAGAGGTGTGAATGAATGGATATGACAAAGGGGGGATATTAATAGAGTATTAAAATTATTAACACTAGACAGAACATGAAACAATGGGTATAAATTGGAATAAGTTTTAGATTTAGGAAAAAGACCTGGGCAAATACTGGTATGGTAACAGGGGTGAACTCATTTCTTATGTTAATATGAAATCTTAGCTATAAAATGATCTTAGACAATGGGAAACAGAATGGTAATACCGTATCGAGAAAAACGAGCTTATAATGGTTAACGCCATTACAAATTAGGCTTGACAGAAGGCAGCATTTTGATCCCCTTTGCTATAAATTTTGAAAATGGGAATAAATACACAATAACAGAAAACGAACTTATTCAGGGAAGATGAAGACGGGGTGACTGGCTAGCTGATGACGTCATTGACCATTAGCAATGCCTGTGCATGGGTCACCGGGGTAACGAAAAATGACTGTGCCTGGAGTGCAACTCTGAAAACGAACCCTGGACGGGAACGGAATCTCGCCGAGGTAACGAAAATAACTGTGCCTGGAGTGCAACTCTGAAAAAAGCAAAACGTTGCACTCTAGTCATACTTTATACTACTCGTAACCACCCTCACTACGACCACCACTGTCACCACCCACACTACCACCACCGTCGCCACCCTCACTACCACCACCACCGTCACCACCCACACTACCACTACCGTCGCCACCCTCACAACCACCACCACCATCGCCACCCTCACAACCACCACCACCGTCACCACCCACATTTCGACCAGCGCCGTCACCACCCTCACAACCACCACCACCATCACCACTCTCACAACCATCACCACCACCATCACCACTCTCACAACCACCACCACCCTCACTACGACCACCACCGTCGCCACCCTCACAACCAACACCACCGTCACCACCCACACTACCACCACCACCACCGTCGCCACCCACACTACCACCACCACCGTCGCCATCCTCACTACCACCACCACCGTCGCCACCCACACTACCACCACCACCGTCGCCACCCACACTACCACCACCACCGTCGCCACCCACACTACCACCACCACCGTCGCCACCCACACTACCACCACCACCGTCGCCACCCACACTACCACCACCACCGTCGCCACCCACACTACCACCACCACCGTCGCCACCCACACTACCACCACCACCGTCGCCACGCACACTACCACCACCACCGTCGTCACCCACACTACCACCACCACCACCGTCGCCACCCACACTACCACAACCACCACCGTCGCCACGCACACTACCACCACCACCGTTGCCACCCACACTACCACCACCACCACCGTCGCCACCCTCACTACCACCACCACCGTCGTCACCCTCACTACCACCACCACCGTCACCACCCTCACTACCACCACCACCGTCGTCACCCACACTACCAACACCACTCTATTCACCCACACTACAACCACCACCGTCGTCACCCACACTACCACCACCACTGTCATCACCCACAGTACCATTACTGTCGTCACCCACACTACCACCACCGTCGTCACCCACACTAACACCACCACCATCGTCACCCACACTACCATTACTGTCGTCACCCACACTACCACCACCACCGTCGTCACCCTCACTACCACCACCGTCGTCACCCACACTACCTCCACCACCATCGTCACCCACACTACCACCACCACCGTCGTCACCCACACTACTACCACCATTGTCGTCAACCACATTACCAATACCACCATCGCTGTCCACACTACTACCACCAACGTCGCCACCCACACTACGACATCCACCGTCGCCACCCGCACTACCACCACAACCATCGTCACCCAAACTACCACCACCACTGTCGTCACCCACACTACAACCATAACCATCGTCACCCACACTATAACCATCACCGTCATCACCCCTGCATTACCACCACCATCGTCCTCACCCACACTACCATCACTACCGTCCTCACCAATACTACCACCACCACCGTCGTCACTCACACTACCACCACCACCCTTGTCAAATGCATTACCACCACCACCGTCGTCACCCACACTATCACCCCACCGTCGTCACCCACTCTACCACCACCACTACCAACACCATAATAGTCGCCATCACTACCACCACCACAGTGGCCACCCACTCTACCACCACAACGGTCGCCACCAACACTACCACGTCCACCATCGCCATTCACACTACCACTGTAGTCAATAACTCTACCAACTTGCTACTCAGACCACCACAAACGTTGCCACCTACACTAGCATCACCACTGTCGTCAACCACACTACCACCACCACCGTTGCCACCCACACTACCACTGTCTACAACCACCACCATCGTCACCCACACAACCACCATCATATTCGCCACCCACACTACAACCACCATCGTGACGCTCACTACCACCACCACCGTCGTCACACACTCTACCACAACCACCGTCGTCACCCAAACTACCATCACCACCGTCGGCACCCACACTACCACAACCACAGTCGTCACCCACACTACTACAACCACCGTCGTCACCCAAACTGCCACTACCACCGTCGCAACCCACACTACCATGACCACCGTCGTCTCCCACACAACCACCACCACCGTCGTCACCAACACTACCACCACCAACGTCGTCACCCACACTACAATCACCACCGTCGTCACACACTCTACCACAACCACCGTCGTCACCCAAACTACCATCACCACCGTCGGCACCCACACTACCACAACCACAGTCGTCACCCACACTACTACAACCACCGTCGTCACCCAAACTGCCACTACCACCGTCGCAACCCACACTACCATGACCACCGTCGTCTCCCACACAACCACCACCACCGTCGTCACCAACACTACCACCACCAACGTCGTCACCCACACTACAATCACCACCGTCGTTACCCACGCTACCACCACCACCGTTGCCATCCACACTACCACCACCACCCTCGTCACCCCACTACCACCACCACCGTTGTCACCCACATTTCAACCACCACCGTCGTCAGTAGTTGGA
Source organism: Procambarus clarkii (assembly GCF_040958095.1). Lineage (NCBI taxonomy): Eukaryota > Metazoa > Arthropoda > Malacostraca > Decapoda > Cambaridae > Procambarus > Procambarus clarkii. The sequence goes on along the minus strand of NC_091212.1, from coordinate 18,160,832 downwards.
AAGTAGACTATGTCCGTGTGTTTTGCTTTTTCCCACGCAACGGCATAGCATCAGGGGTGTTTTCAAATTGTTCTCCAGTCGCACGGTTATAGCATTGGGGGTGTTTCAAAATGTTCTTCAGGCGCACGGTCATAGCATCTGGGGTGTTTTCAATTTTTTCTCCAGGCGCACGGTCATAGCATCAACGGTGTATTCAATTTTTTTCCCCATGCCGGTCATTGGCGCAGAGGTGTTTTCATATCTTCATATTGGTTATCAACCTCTCCCTTCAATCACATATTATTTTTCCAAAAATGGGAATGGAAAGGCGCCCTCCTACTCCCTGCCATTTCGCTCAAGGGGATTCAAATGCCGGCTTTTGTCACACTTCGTTTTCATTACCCCGCTGACCCTTGCACAGACATCGATAATGGTCAATGACATCACCCAGTCTTCCCTGTTTAAGACAGTTTTCTATTATGGTGTATTCATTCCCAAACTATACTTACCTAGAAGTTATATATTTATAGTGTGTAGCTGTTATGACCACACATACACCAGTATGATCATACTGACATTGGTGTATGAGTGTGTTCAAACTATACAGTGATATCTTGGTTGATAGCCTCGTATCACGAATATTGTGTATATGATGCAATCTCATGTTACCATATATTAATCTTATTTTATATATTGTCAATGTGTGACATACATTTCCAAGTCTTTATTAATTATGTAACAAAGATGTATGACATGTAAATGTGCATATATATATTAGATGTATAGTTATAGCAGTAGCCTAATGTCATAGATTTGAAAAACATCCTTGTATGTTTATTGTAAGTAATGCTACATCAATGTTATATAGGTAACCTTATGTGGACCATGTTAGAGAGTGTATACATTTAGTTTCCATATGTATTCATCACATGTTTACTGAGAAGATTCCATATTAGTGTTGCACCTTGCATTGCCCATTTGTTCTGTCATTATATGACATTATGGCACTGTGAAATGTTTACCACTTAGACAATCTTATGATACACATGTTGTATATATCTAATATATTTATTACCTTTGTTTGCATATGTATAACCGTTGGCGAATGTCGTTGAATCCTCCTAACCTCCCTCCCCTCCCCCAGTGATGTACAGACTTTGCCAGTGTTACCATCTCGTATCTGTGTGATTTCTTTGTGTACTTATTTGTTAATTCAAAGTAATTTCCTTAATATAGTCAATTATTATTATATATCATTATGTAAGGTTGTGCCTTATACTCTTTAAGTTGTTGTATAGTGAATTAGAAGTCCCTGAGTGAGTTTATATTGTAAATGAGTTAGAGAGATTTGAAAGGTGAAGGTCAATTGACTGTCTGGAGTTGGTTACAGTGTCGCCTCTCGCCAAGGATCGCTGCAGGCATCATTGTTCTTTGATCTCTTTAGGCGAGCGGACCTGTTAGGGTTTAGTCCGTGATTTGTGACCTTATTTGGGTATTGTGCCTGCTAGATGTTACTCATGTAACTGTATGTATTTATATGGATCATTTTCTGCTGTTGTCCATTATGTATACCAGGTGGTAGGTGATTATTATGTGTCTTAGTGAGGTAATAATAATAATAATAATAATTTTTATTTAGGCAAAGGTACATACATAAAGAGATTTTACAAAGTTTGTTGGCTTTATAGATAAGAGCTAGTACATACAATGCCTAAAGCCACTATTACGCAAAGCGTTTCGGGCAGAAACGCTTCCTCAAAATATATTTTGAGGAACTTGTGAAATACCAAGGTGCTGTATTTGATATTATTCCTCTTACCTTATGTGTTATTGGTTGACACACCACTACTCTTGTTGGTATTAGCAGCATATAGGCACTAGTGTTCCACTGCGCTAGGCATAGTTCCTAGTGTCAGCTAGTGTTGATTGATGCAGTTTTCAGACCTGTATTTGATTGATCATGCCCAGTTGTTGAGAAGCTGGAAATAGAGTATTGGTGATGTGTGTGATATTAGTAGTGTTTTATTTATTACTGTTGTGGAAGGTTCTTAATGCCAGTAAACTGGAATATTTGTTGCTTGCTTTTTACTCCCCTAGAACCTTGATTGATATGTGGCCAGGCTATGGGTTCCAGTGATGCTGTAAGTTACTCCCTTAAGATATGTATACGGTGGTCTTATCTTTCTGACCATAACAAGTAATATGGGGGCCTAGTCCGTGATCATCAATCAGGCAACTCATGTTGTTTCAGGATATTTATGATGTAACTCCTGTGTTTCCAGGACAATTATTGTTGTTATCCTAGTGTTGAGGATTAACACTTATATTTGACACAGTAGAACTGATCCATGATTATTTTCTACCTTGTTGTGCCTATTTGAAGTGAATGTTGTGGTATCATTTCCTTAAAGACGCTTTGATGACTTGTGTTTTTGCATATGATTCAGCTTGCAGTCCTATGTGAACCCAGTTGTTACTGCACTTGCAACGCTGCACGACAGAGGTAAGCGTTACATTTTTGTTGCAGGGCCATATGCTAATCGAGTATATTCTTATTGTGGTATAATATTTTTTTTTCTGAAAGTGTCTAAATAATTAATTATTATGGAGCAGTTAGTAAAAGAAATTTGGCAAAATCCATCAGTAGACAAGATTAAGATTTGCATGGGAAAAACCCTTGAGTTTGAAGTGGCACCCAGAATGACTAAAGCTAAGATACTGAGAATTATTTTTCTGCATCTAGTAGAAGATGGCTTATTAGGTGATGAGGTATTAGAAGAATACCCGGATGAGTTTGAGAGTACTGCCAGACTAAGAAGGCAGGTGTTAGAACTTTAACTAAAGCAAGTTGAGTTTGAAAGGTTTAAATGTATAGAAGAAACTAAACAAAAAGAAGAAGAAACTAAACAAAGAGAAGAAATACTAAACATAGAGAAGAGGAAACTAAGCAGAGTTAGAGACAGTTAGAATTAAACAGCAGATGGCCGAGGCGCAGATTAGGCTTAAGGAGAAAAAGTTAGAAGCTGCAGCCGCTGCCAGTAGTAAGGGCTCTAAGGGAAGTTCTAGTAGAAGTAGTCACAGTAGTGGACTTTACTTCCCTAAAGGGTTTGAATTATCCAAATTTAATGAGAAGGACCCTGAATTGTTTTTCTTAAATTTTTCCAAGCTAGCTACTAGTTTAAAATTGCCAGAAAATTCTTGGGTAACCATTATGCAAGGTCAGTTGTGCAGGAAGGCACAAGAGATTTTCGCTTCGCTCCCTTTCGAAGACAGCTTTCATTACCTCACAGTAAAAAAGAGGATCTTGCAAGCGTATGAACTAAATGCAGAAGCATTAAGACAAAAGTTTAGAGGTTTCAAGTGTGCACCTGATCAGACAATTACAGATTTTGCTCGAGTAAAAGAGTCAATTTTTGACAGGTGGCTAAACTGAAATGATATTCATGATTTTTTGTCACTTAAGCAGCCCATCCTAGTTGAAGAACTTTTGTCTTGTTTGCCTGTAAAGTTGACCATGGCACTAGCCACAGGTAGACGTTCTTACAAAGATGTTCATGAGTTAGCTATGTTGGCAGATGAACATGAGACGATTTTTAAGATACCGTATAACAATGTTAACATGGCCCCTAAAACATTTACTTCTAGGCAGGCAAATCCTGAGAGTTCAAAGAATAGTCATTATCATGCAAAGTCTGTTCTTACAGCCAGGGCAGACCAAGCATCTGTTAGATCTAAGGGTACTGTTAACCTTGGTAAAGCTACATCAGTTTCGACAAGTTCAACTGATGTGAAACAATGTAATTATTGTCATAAGAAAGGTCATGTTGTTCGTCATTGTTTCAGGTTACATCCGGAATTACGACCAACTGCCTTGGTGGTGAGTAAAAGTAGGGAAGGTCATAATTCTGAGACATTTTGTAAGGGTAAGCCAAAATGGCTTGCTGATTTTGACCCTTACATGATTCATGCAAAAATAGTTGGAGTTGTAGACAAGTGGATTCCTGTAGTTATGTTTAGAAACACTGGTGCATCGTTATCTTTGATTACTTCCAGTATGTTGTCCAAGGTCAAGAAGATTGACCTGGACGAAGTAATTCTTATACAGGGTATAGCTGGGGTAGTGCAACGTGTTCCCCTCATGCAAGTTTACATTAAATTCCCCTATACTCCTGGACTATGTACTGTAGGTGTGTGTGATACCTTACCTATTCCTGGTGTCGATATAATTCTTGGAAATGACATTGCTGGCACTATGATAAACAGTCATCTTTCCATCATGTTCAATGACCCAGGTAGAGTTCTCTCAGAAACGAGTGAGATTGCTCCTGAAGTGTATCCAGCCTGCGCAGTCACCAGATCTCAAGTCGCCAAGTCCCAGAGTGATGTTTCCAATCCTACAACCAGAGGGATGGCTGGAAAACCTTCAACGTTAGAACCGAAAATAAACTTGGTTGACACTTTTATGTCTAGATTGGATGAAGTTAATACAGTTGAGGGAATTGTGCCAAGTAAAGAAGTTGTACCTCCTGTTACTACCTCTTCCTCTATTTTTGATGTAAAATTCCGCACCTTAACCCAACTTCAACAGAGTGATCCTAGTTTAAATGCCAGTTTTTCTGAAGCTGTTAAGGAAGAGGATTCTTTGGCAGATGATGTTGGATACTTCCTCCGAGAACAGAATCTGATGAGACGATGGAGAACTAAGTTATCTTCCTCTTCAGAGGACTGTGAGTGTTACCCAGCTCGTGGTCCCCAAAGCATACTGAGAACAAGTCCTCTCAGCTGCCCACGACGATCCATTAAGCGGTCACCAAGGGATTAGTCGAATGTTATACCAGGTATCAAAATATTTTTATTGGCCCATTCTTAAAAAAGATATTGGTAAATATTGTAGACAGTGTGTAACCTGTCAAATAGTGGGTAAACTGAATCAGAGTGTACCTAAAGCTCCCCTGCATCCAATTGTGGTTCCAAGTGAACTTTTTTCCCACATCATTATCGATGTAGGCCCTTTGAATAGGACAAAGTCAGGTCATGTATTTTTAACAACCTTAATGTGTGCCACATCCAAGTTTCCAGAAGCTTATCCTGTAAGAAACATAAGAACAAAGACAGTTATCCATCACTTGACAAAATTCTGTACTTTGTTTGGACTACCTCCCTCGTAGGGGCCTCGTAGCCTGGTGGATAGCGCGCAGGACTCTTAATTCTGTGGCGCGGGTTCGATTCCCGCACGAGGCAGAAACAAATGGGCAAAGTTTCTTTCACCCTGAATGCCCCTGTTACCTAGCAGTAAATAGGTACCTGGGTGTTAGTCAGCTGTCACGGGCTGCTTCCTGGGGGTGGAGGCCTGGTCGAGGACCGGGCCGCGGGGACACTGTTACGGCCCTCTCGGGACGCAACGGGGTTCTTACTCTGATGTTAGAGGAAGTTGTATCCGACCCCAAGCCAGTAGTGGCTTTCAAGGGATGTGATCCGTGACGCAAGTAACTTAAAGGGGGTAGGGAAAGAAAGTTAAGAACTTAAGACTATAATTGTTCCCATCACCAAATAAATAATATATAAAAGAGTGCATAGGGGGAGGGGTATTAACACTGTACAGGGGAAATACACAATTGTCTTCTGTTGAAGACTCTGGACACAGGCTCTCGGTGCTTCTTCGTGGCCTCACAACGAATCCTCTGGGAAGCTGAGCCTACCCTGGCCACAGGTCAGCCAAAACACAGGTCCACTGGGGGCACCGCCGTGGAGGCCGTCAACCACACGTCCAGCAGGTCTGCTGGCAGGTTCCGGATCAGCAAGGCTGGTCAGGCCACTCCACGGGCGATATTAGGGTAACACCCTAGACAGGAGTCTCGTGTGATATCACAAATCACTCTCCTGTCCTCAATACCCCAGTGGATAAACGTCTCCAGCAGTCGGTCCCGGGTAATCCTTCTACTGCCACTCCACTGGCAGGGTAACACCACAGTGTTCTTCCGGGGGACGACTTCACAGCTGCTGCAGCAAAGCACAAGGTATGGAGACGGCTGCCTTGGGTAGACTGACTCAACTTCCATCACAGCAGTCCCAGGTCGACTCTGTAAGCAGACACGTCATCAATAACTGGGACACACTAAGGCACCTCACTTACAGGCTCGGACACAAACGCCCACCTATCCACTCCATAGATGGCGCTGGTGTCTGAGCACCACCTCACCAGAGGTCAGCAGCGGCTGTGTTGAGCGCTGAACCGGACTGGAAACTGGCCCTCGAGGCCAGTACACGTCGTCCTCACCAGGTGTCGTCGTCCGTTTGGAGGGGGTTTCGGGAGCTGACCCACAGATGGCGCGGTCGTCACTGCTCCGGGCTCGGACGCTGGATCCGGGTTCGTAACAGACACTAAAAAAAAAAAGCCCCGAAATCATCTCAAGAAAACCTCAAGATATACCTAGAGTTATCCAGACTGACAACGGTAGCAATTTTCGGTCTGCAGAGTTCAAACGATTTTGTGAGAAGTACCAAATAGAACATCGCTTGTCCAGTGCTTATCATCCACAAAGTCAAGGTGCCTTGGATAGATTTCACCAAACTATGAAGCAGATGATACGAACTGTTGGTGATGACTCCAGACGAAATTGGGATGAAGACTTACCTTTTATTTTGTTTGCAGCTCGAAATGGTTTACAGCATTCCTTGGGTTGTTCCCCGTTACAATTAGTTTTCGGACACCAAGTGAGAGGTCCAATCCAGTTGCTGAGTGAAAGGTTGTTGGGAAACGTCTCTCTCCCTGATGGAAATCGTCTGTTGAATGAGATTCAGTCGAAGTTGAAAAAGTACCAAGACGTGGCAAGCGAGCACCTGAAGAAGTCACAGTTGAAGATGAGACAACACCATGACAAGAAGTTCAGGGTGAAGTTGAGATGTTTTCAACCAGGTGATCTTGTTCTTGTTTTAAAGTCCAGAGTGGAAACTACTTTAGTTCATCATTTTGAAGGTCCGTTTGAAGTTGTTTGCAGACGTTCTGAGTTAATTTATAAAATTAAAAGTCTGCAGTACCCTTCCAAGGTTTTGGTAGTACACATTAACAGGTTAAAAGCATTTCAAGGCTCCAGGCCAGTGTCATGTGTGGTACAGGACACAGTCACCCCTGAGAACCCTATATCTGATGACTTGTCTAATACCTTTTGTAATTCTAGTTTTGAGGAGATGATGGGACTTTTGGATGAGGTTAAACATGGAGAGTTGAGAATGTTACTACACCAGTATTCTAATCTGTTTGGAGAAGTTCCTACCCAGACCTCTGTTTTGAGCCATGATATTCAGCTCACAGACAACACCTCTATTCGTATGCATCCGTATAGAGTATCTCCAGAAAAGAAAGATATTATCAGGAGGGAAGTAGAGTTCCTCCTGGAAAATGGTCTAGTTACACCCAGTCAGAGTTCCTGGTGTTCACCATGTTTGTTAGTTCCTAAACCGGATGGGAGTTGGCGCCTGTGTACTCATTACAGGTGGTTAAATAAGGTAACTGAAGTAGACACTTTCCCATTGCCGTGAGGATTGTATCGACCAGATTGGTCACTGTCAATTTATATCTAAACTCGATTTGTCCAAGGGATATCATCAAGTGCCAAAGACAAGTCGAGCTAGTGAGTATTCAGCTCTTGTAACACCTGATGGTTGTTTTCAGTATAACGTTATGCCTTTTGGCCTTAAAAATACCCCAGCAACCTTCCAGAGATTAATAAATTTGTTGCTGCAGGATATTCCAAATTGCCCGCGCTTATTTAGGTAACATTGTTTTATTTAGTGATTCTTGGCAAGAACATTTGCAGGGTTTAAATTTGTTGTTTGCTAAGTTGCAAGAGGTTAATCTTACTGTTAACCCAAAGAAATGTAATTTTACTAGAGGTACCATTGTTTATCTAGGGCACAAGGTGGGTCAAGGTAAGGTGATGCCTCTATCTGATAAAATTAATGCCATTGTAAATTATCCTATCTTGACTAAGAAAAAACAGGTTCAACGATTTTTAGGGATGTGTGCCTATTATTATAGGTACTGTAAGATCTTTTCTATGGTAGCTTCACCTCTGACTGATTTGTTGCAGCAGAGAGTTAGATTTAAGTGGACTACCCAGTGTCAAGAAGCCTTTGATGGTTTAAAAAGTATCTTATCTTCATCCCCAGTCCACGCTAGTCCTGATTTTACTAAGCCTTTTATCATGTATATAGATGCTTCTGATTTGGGTGCAGGTGCTGTCCTACTCCAAGTTGGATGTGATAATGTTGAGTATCCTGTATACTATTTTTCGAGAAAGTTCTCTAGTACAGAGAGAAATTACTCTGTTGTTGAGAAGGAGGCTTATGCTCTTGTATTGGCATGTAAAAAGTTTGAGATATATTTATAGGGAAATAAGGTTGATGTATATACAGCCCATAACCCTTTAACCTTTATTGACAGAATGAAAATCCATAATCATAAAATTTTGATGTGGTCTTTGTATTTACAGGAATTCAATCTCCATATTCATCATATTCCTGGAAGTTAAATGTTCTGGCTGATGCCTTATCTAGATGTTTTCCCTGAGAAAACCTATGTGAAGAACCAGCCTAAATTTCCTGATTTACTTGATGAGATAATGATTATAATTACTTGTAAGTGCTGAGTTACTTGTAATTGATTTAAAACTTGATGATGTAATATTCTTATCATATGTTTTATATATTGTAGTAGTTAATGCTGTAATTGTGCTTGCACCTTATGAAAATTATTGTGAATATTTGTGTTATTCATGATGTGTTTTTTTGCTGTCCATGTCTGTAAGAATGTGTACACTGTGGCTCACATTGAACTCATTTCTTGCGATGGAGGGATGTTATGACCACGCATACACCAGTATGATCATACTGAGATTGGTGTATGAGTGTGCTCAAACTATACAGTGATATCTTGGTTGATAGCCTCGTATCTCGAATATTGTGTATATGATGTAATCTCATGTTACCATATATTAATCTTATTTTATATATTGTCAATGTGTGACATACATTTCCAAGTCTATATTAATTCTGTGACAAAGATGTATGACATGTAATTGTGGATATTGTCACGTAAATTCCCTGCATAGCAGTGGAACTACCTTTTTCCTTTACCTTCAATGCCTCTGCACTGGAAGTCTACATCTACACCAGCCCAGATGAGTCATCAGTCCTGCCACCTCTCCATACCCCCCAGGGCCTGGCACGGCCTGGTACGACTCGGAGGCAAGCCGGGCGCCTCTGCTTACCAGTAGTTTGCCCCCACAAACAAGCAGTTAGCCGCCTTCAACTGGCAGTGGTGCAGCTCAACACAAAGGCACCGCCAGCCACAACGAGCAGTTTGCTAGTTGACCAGATGTCCACCTCGCGTTGAGTCTGGATGAGTCATCACCCCAGGACTATATAAAGGGCGCTGCCTCCCTGGAGAGCAGGTCCCTCCCTTAGTGCTCTAAGATCACCTTTGTCTCTCACCCTTTGTCCGCCTTCAGCCAACGTCGTGTGATTGAAGCCATGGTGGTATGGTAGCTGTTTTCAGTACACCAGTATAATCTTTATGCTTTTATTCATTGCTTATAGTTTATTTTTGTATTAAAGTCATTAACTTGTTCACCTTTGCATTACATGATAGCCAAGTATTTTCAGGGGAATTTATGTTCATTAATATTTCAGTAAATTGTTTAATTATTTATTTGATGATTTTTATTTGTTTCCACCTGAGACTTACACACTGCAAGGCCAATAGCAGCAATTTTTTTATTATTATGTGCCGGAGAGCCATACCATCTTGGTTCAGTATAGCTGCGATACCACAACCCGTCACATAATTTGGGGGCCTGTCCTAGGAGCTGTCCTAGGAGCTGTCCCAGGAGCTGTTCTCGGAGCTGGTCTGAGGAGCTGTTCCTAATAACCCTTGCTTAATGTTGTGTTTAGTTGTTATACTTGTCTTTTGTACTTTGCATTTTTTTCAGAATTCATTTTGAGATTTACACACTGGTAATTGAACACATCTACTTTACAGGTGTAGCAATTTGTGATCTGTTTATTAGATTGACTTTGATTACCTGATGTTTTATGCGCAAATTCATGCTCGTAATGGTTAGTCTTCTAAGCTATTGCTATATCTTTTTGTCCACATTGATTTTGTCCCAACAGGGAGGACTCACTCAGGCAGATCACCCCCTCGGGTACTTATCTGGTACTTTGATTTGTCTTTGAACTATTATGTTCCACTTTGTATTACGAACTTAGGAGGAAGTGTTAGACTAGAGATCCTTTCGCATCCAGAACTGTTATACATTCATTATAGCCGTTCTCGTCACAGTACTGACACTCCCTGCACCCCTAACCCTTCGTTCAAAGTTCATGATTAACTGCTCAGGTAGGGAGTTTACTATTCTTTTACAGAGCACAAGGAACGGTAACTCTGCAGTTAATTATTTAGATTCCAGTAGGACAACTCTTGCCCTTATCCTCATTAGAATACAGGGTACAGACATCCCTAGGAGTCGACTGCCAGCAGCCGTGGAGCGAGGACGTTTACCGACCCTCCGTGGCTGTTGGAGTTGTTTGCTATTTTGGTCGCCAGGTGGTGTGGGCGTCCCTGCCCTACCAGTTTTGTTGCCTGCCTGGCTGCATTGACGTGGCAGTTCTGACATGGGGGGGCCATCTTCCTCCTGTTCAGCGTGTGAACTCCGTGGGCCTGGAGTTCACTTGTAAGGCTGGTTATCCGACCATCGAGATGGTGATGTGTGACATGCTTCGTGCCCCGGTGGAAGCTGTTTACGGTGTGGAGCTAGTTTCGGCCCATCGGGCTGTTATTAAGTTCGTGGGGGAGGACGAGTACCGGGACTTTCTCCGTCGGTACGGGGGGCGTACGTTGCCGTTGCCAGACGATGCCGGCTCTGTGGCGATTTCGGACCGCAGTGGTGCCCTGACTTATGTCAGTATCCATGGTGTGCCCCTTTAATTCCCTGATGACCTCCTCCGGCGTTACTTCGGGGGTTTTGGTACTGTTGTCAGCGTGCGGGTGAACACACTCTCCTCGGGGCAGTATGCTGGGAGGCGTACAAACATTCGCACGTTGGGGATGCGCCTGCGGTCAGATATACCTTCTTCTGTCCGGCTTATGGGGTACTACGTCCGGGTGTATTATGCCCGGCAGCCTCGTACCTGTTTCCGGTGTGGCCTGTTGGGGCATCAGGCTGCCGGGTGCTCTGAGGCCCCTGCTGCTCCTGTCAACTTGTTCCGCGACGAGGATTTCCCGCCGCTCCCTCTGGAGGCAGTCTCCGGTGATGTTGATGAGGTGGTGCGCGTCCCGTTTGCTGCTGCAGCTTCCCCGGCGGCGCCTGCCGTTCTTCCGGTTGTTGCCGTCCCTCCTACGGTTCTTGAGGTACCGTTGGTTGGTCTGCCTGATCCTGTCGCTGTTCCAGCTGCTCCCGTGGGCCTTCCTGGAGCCCCCTGTGTGACATCGCTGTCTTCTCCCTCGTCTTCTGATGCTGTGCCTGGCCCTGTGTCCTTGACTCAGGTCCCAGATGTGCTTGGTGCTGGGGTGGCTGCGGAGCCTCCTAATGTGTGTGGCCCGGTTCCCCCTGTGATAGAGGCTGCTGCCGTCCTGGCGTCGGTTCCTTCGGCTCGTGGTACCCGTGTTTCTGGGTCACTTACCGGCTCGGACGATATCCGGCCGGTGCCCAAACGTTCCCGGCGTTCGTCTTCTTCCTGGGCCGACGTTGGTGACTTCGGTGACTGTGGGGCTTCGGGTGTTGACAGTGTGGATACGGATGCGTCGATGTCTCCGCGGTTCGTGGTGGCGGAGGTCCATGTGCCTGCTGGTGCTGGTGCCTGTGTCTCGGACGTACCTTCGGTTCTTTCTCCGCCGGGGGACTCTCCACAGTGGGGGGTGGTGGCTTCCGCTGCCAGGGATGGTTTGGACTCTGGTGCTGGGCGTGGCCTGGTGGTGACGTTACGGAAGGATGCGCGCCGTCCGGGTTCCCTGCTGTCGTCTGGTGGTGTGCCCGAGGCCGCGGGTACCCGTGTGGTGCGGGTGCGCGTTGGGGCCCTGGGGGACGTGTTGCCGGGGTCTGTGATGCCACCTGGTCACTGGTCGAAGATTGCCGAGTTACTGCTGTCTGACGGACCGGAGTGCTTTCGTGGGGGGGCAAGTTCCCTTCCTGTGGGGGCGAGTGGCGACTTCTCGACTCATGAATACTACCATCTGGGTCCCCAGTTTGTAGGTGTTTGTTGCCCCGGTTCCGGATGTTATGGCGTCCCCGGTGGATGGACGAGACCCTTGGCAATGGGTGCTCTGGGAGGCGTTCAGTGTAAGGTTCCCACGGGCCAAGTTCCCGGGCAAGTTTGTGCTCTGATTTCCTGTGTATTTGCTCTATGACATGCTGTGTGCCCTTCTGGCTGTTTGTTTGCCCTGTTCTATTATGTGCTTCTGCCTCTCCCTTTGTGCGTAGCTTTGCCGTGTGGCATATTAGTTTCTAGTGCTTGGCGTCACTCGTTTCGCGTTTTGGCTTGGCATTTCGCCTTTTCTGGCTTTGCGATTCACCCTTCACGGGTACGCCGGGGCGCATCCGATCCCACGATCGTCGTCGCCCTTAACTCAACAACAACAACAACAACAGACATCCCTACATCTTGTTTATATTTTACTACCTCAAAACATTCATTTATATTGTTTGTCCAAATCCTTACTAAGGTCAAAGACTTAGTTTTATTTCAGGTTATCATATATAGTACAGTAATTTATCTTGTAAATTTATTGTTGCCTTACAGGATAATTACTTAAGTACAGTGTTGCCAGTTATATAACAACCATTCTCGTGCATATTACCACATCACTTACAAGGTAGTCTAGTAATCCTCATTTATTGGTTCGCCTACAGGGTACTCTCATTTTTCTTCCTTTGATATTTTGCATTTAAATAATATTCAATATGTTTAGGTTAGCCGCATTTCGTGCTAATCCGGAGGAGATCCACACATTAATTCGTGCAACTAGAGCAGAATTAATCACCCTTACTACTGAATACTACATCACTCCTCCCCATGGGGTCACCGAAGCTGAGCTTCATAACCTTATTACTGACCATCTTGCAGACAATGATCTTATTACTCCAGAGCAGCAGGACCAACATAGAGTTGCTGATAAAACCACACTCACACACATGAAACTAAAAATCGAGTTAGCACAACTAGAAGCTGCTGCCGATGAACGCAAACGGGAGATGAGACGACAAGAGGCTGAATTAGCCCGTGAACGTGAACGAGAACAACGCCAGCTACAACAATAAGAAGCTGAACTACAACGTGCGCGTGAACAAGAACAATTCCGGCTCTACGAACAAAAAGCTGAATTAGAACGTGCCCGTGAACAAGAACGACTCCAGAACCTGCAACATGAAGCTGAACTACAACGTCAAGAAGCTGACCTGCAACGTCAACGTCAAGAACAAGAAGCTGAACTACAACGTCAACGTCAAGAACAAGAAGCTGACTTACAACGTCGAAGAGAAGTAGAACGACTGCAAATCCTAGCTTAAGAGCTTCAACTCAAGAGACAACAAGAGGAGGATGGAGTTGGCACCACATTACGCTTGGAACAAGGTAGATCAGACACCGCTCTCGAGTTCCGGCGCCAGGAGTTACAACTTGAAAGTCCCCACCTCTCTCAGCGCCGTGAAGCAGAAGCCAACTTACTGGTATGTTTTAAGCCTACAGATTGTATTAAAATGATGCCGCCTTTTGTAGAGGCAGAAGTAGATTCATTTTTTGTGTCATTCGAGGCCTTGGCCACCCAGTTACAATGGCCTAGGAATCAATGGTCTATACTTCTCAGGTCACACCTTACAGGAAGAGCTGCCTTAACCCTCAGTACTCTTGCAAACGAGACTGACTACAATGTACTCAAGCAAGCAGTTTTTGACGCCTATCTGCTTTCCACTGAGAGCTACCGGCGACGCTTCAGGGACTATATAAAAACTCAGGCTCAAACCTACGTGGAGTATGTGCAGACCAAAACCAGGTATTTTTAAAATGGTTAGAATCAGCTCAGGTGACCACATTTCAAGAACTTATCAATTTAATACTAATGGAAGAGTTTACCCGCAGAGCACCAAACCCCATACGACTATATCTTGCAGATAAGGGAGAGACGAACCTCAGTAAATGTGCACAGTTAGCGATACTTACAGTTTGTGAGGGGTGTGGTGGTGTGTGTGAGGGGTGTGGTGGAGTGTGTGAGAGGCGTTGTGGGGTGTGGTGGAGTGTGTGAGAGGCGTGGTGGTGTGTGTGAGAGGCGTTGTGGGGTGTGGTGGAGTGTGTGAGAGGCGTGGTGGTGTGTGTGAGAGGCGTTGTGGGGTGTGGTGGAGTGTGTGAGAGGCGTTGTGGGGTGTGGTGGAGTGTGTGAGAGGCGTGGTGGTGTGTGTGAGAGGCGTTGTGGGGTGTGGTGGAGTGTGTGAGAGGCGTTGTGGGGTGTGGTGGAGTGTGTGAGAGGCGTTGTGGGGTGTGGTGGTGTGTGTGAGAGGCGTTATGGGGCGTGGTGGAGTGTGTGAGAGGCGTTGTGGGGTGTGGTGGAGTGTGTGAGAGGCGTTGTCGGGTGTGTGAGAGGCGTTGAGGGGTGTGGTGGTGTGTGTGAGGGACGTGGTGGAGTGTGTGAGAGGCGTTGTGGGGTGTGTGAGAGGCGTTGTGGGGTGTGTGAGAGGCGTTGTGGGGTGTGTGAGGGGTGTGGTGGTGTGTGTGAGGGGCGTGGTGGAGTGTGTGAGGGGCGTGGTGGAGTGTGTGAGGGGTGTGGTGGAGTGTGAAAGGGGGCGTGGTGGAGTGTGTGAGGGGGGTGGTGGAGTGTGTGAGGGGGCGTGGTGGAGTGTGTAAGGGGGCGTGGTGGAGTGTGTGAGGAGCGTGGTGGAGTGTGTGAGGAGCGTGGTGGAGTGTGTGAGGGGCGTGGTGGAGTGAGGCGCGTGGTGGAGTGTGCGAGGGGCGTGGTGGAGTGTGTGAGGGGCGTGGTGGAGTGAGGGGCGTGGTGGAGTGTGTGAGGGGCGTGGTGGTGTGTGTGAGGGGCGTGGTGGTGTGTGTGAGGGGCGTGGTGGAGTGTGTGAGGGGGTGGTGGAGTGTGTGAGGGGCGTGGTGGAGTGAGGGGCGTGGTGGAGTGTGTGAGGGGCGTGGTGGAGTGTGTGAGGGGCGTGGTGGAGTGTGTGAGGGGCGTGGTGGTGTGTGTGAGGGGCGTGGTGGAGTGTGTAAGGGGGCGTGGTGGAGTGTGTGAGGGGGTGGTGGAGTGTGTGAGGGGTGTGGTTGGGTGTGTGAGGGGCGTGGTGGAGTGTGTAAGGGGGCGTGGTGGAGTGTGTGAGGGGGCGTGGTGGAGTGTGTGAGGGGCGTGGTGGAGTGTGTGAGGGGCGTGGTGGAGTGTGTGAGGGGCGTGGTGGAGTGTGTGAGGGGAGTGGTGGAGTGTGTGAGGGACGTGGTGGAGTGTGTAAGGGGGCGTGGTGGAGTGTGTGAGGGTTGTGGTGGAGTGTGTGAGGGGCGTGGTGGAGTGTGTGAGGGGCGTGGTGGAGTGTGTGAGGGGGCGTGGTGGAGTGTGTGAGGGTTGTGGTGGAGTGTGTGAGGGACGTGGTGGAGTGTGTGAGGGGCGTGGTGGAGTGTGTAAGGGGGCGTGGTGGAGTGTGTAAGGGGGCGTGATGGAGTGTGTGAGGGTTGTGGTGGAGTGTGTGAGGGGCGTGGTGGAGTGTGTGAGGGGCGTGGTGGAGTGTGTGAGGGGCGTGGTGGAGTGTGTGAGGGGCGTGGTGGAGTGTGTGAGGGGGCGTGGTGGAGTGTGTGAGGGGCGTGGTGGAGTGTGTGAGGGGCGTGGTGGAGTGTGTGAGGGGCGTGGTGGAGTGTGTGAGGGGCGTGGTGGAGTGTGTGAGGGGCGTAGTGGAGTGTGTGAGGGGCGTGGTGGAGTGTGTGAGGGGCGTGGTGGAGTGTGTGAGGGGGCGTGGTGGAGTGTGTGAGGGGGCGTGGTGGAGTGTGTGAGGGGCGTGGTGGAGTGTGTGAGGGGGCGTGGTGGAGTGTGTGAGGGGCGTGGTGGAATGTGTGAGGGGCGTGGTGGAGTGTGTGAGGGGCGTAGTGGAGTAAGTGAGGGGCGTGGTGGAGTGTGTGAGGGGGCGTGGTGGAGTGTGTGAGGGGCGTGGTGGAGTGTGTGAGGGGGCGTGGTGGAGTGTGTGAGGGGGCGTGGTGGAGTGTGTGAGGGGGCGTGGTGGAGTGTGTGAGGGGCGTGGTGGAGTGTGTGAGGGGCGTGGTGGAGTGTGTGAGGGGCGTGGTGGAGTGTGTAAGGGGGCGTGGTGGAGTGTGTGAGGGGGCGTGGTGGAGTGTGTGAGGGGCGTAGTGGAGTGTGTGAGGGGCGTAGTGGAGTGTGTGAGGGGCGTGGTGGAGTGTGTGAGGGGGCGTGGTGGAGTGTGTGAGGGGGCGTGGTGGAGTGTGTGAGGGGCGTGGTGGAGTGTGTGAGGGGCGTGGTGGAGTGTGTGAGGGGCGTGGTGGAGTGTGTGAGGGGCGTGGTGGAGTGTGTGAGGGGCGTGGTGGAGTGTGTGAGGGGCGTGGTGGAGTGTGTGAGGGGCGTGGTGGAGTGTGTGAGGGGCGTGGTGGAGTGTGTGAGGGGCGTGGTGGAGTGTGTGAGGGGCGTGGTGGAGTGTGTGAGGGGCGTGGTGAAGTGTGTGAGGGGGCGTGGTGGAGTGTGTGAGGGGCGTGGTGGAGTGTGTGAGGGGCGTGGTGGAGTGTGTGAGGGGCGTAGTGGAGTGTGTGAGGGGCGTGGTGGAGTGTGTGAGGGGCGTGGTGGAGTGTGTGAGGGGCGTGGTGGAGTGTGTGAGGGGCGTAGTGGAGTGTGTGAGGGGCGTGGTGGAGTGTGTGAGGGGCGTGGTGGAGTGTGTGAGGGGCGTAGTGGAGTGTGTGAGGGGCGTGGTGGAGTGTGTGAGGGGCGTGGTGGAGTGTGTGAGGGGCGTGGTGGAGTGTGTGAGGGGCGTAGTGGAGTGTGTGAGGGGCGTGGTGGAGTGTGTGAGGGGCGTGGTGGAGTGTGTGAGGGGCGTAGTGGAGTGTGTGAGGGGCGTGGTGGAGTGTGTGAGGGGCGTGTTTTTTTATTATTATTTTCTACCACAGACGTGGCCACACATTTACAATGCTAACCAGCATATGTACATTTTCTTCTGTTCTCCATGGACAGGGTTAGAGATGTGTTAAACATATAGTTCAGGGGTTTATTGAACAATCAACCACAGAAGGTGATTCGGTGCTTTTAAAGTGCTAACCTAACGTAAAACTTAAATATATACCTGGTTGATACCTGGTTGATGGGGTTCTGGGAGTTCTTCTACTCCCCAAGCCCGGCCCGAGGCCAGACCTGACTTGTGAGAATTTGGTCCACCAGGCTGTTGCTTGGAGCGGCCCGAAGGCCCACATACCCACCACAGCCCGGTTGGTCCGGCACTCCTTGAAGGAAACAATCTAGTTTCCTCTTGAAGATGTCCACGGTTGTTCCTGTAATATTTCTGATGCTCGCTGGTAGGACGTTGAACAACTGTGGACCTCTGATGTTTATACAGTGTTCTCTGAATGTGCCCATGGCACCTCTGCTCTTCACTGGTTCTAGTCTGCATTTTTTTCCATGTCGTTCACTCCAGTACGTTGTTATTTTACTGTGCTGACTTGGGACCTATCCCTCCAGTATTTTCCATGTGTATATTTTTTGGTATCTCTCTCGTCTCCTTTCTAGTTATTTATTATTAACATCTTTATTGACAAAATTAATTACAATTTTGCCTAATCTGAGGATTTTGATAGTCTTATTAAATTGAGGTTAATGCTAGTATTCACTGTCACGCAGGACAGAGGGTCATACATAAGACAATAGGCCTAAACTGTAGGCTGAAGCACATATATATCACGGTTACAATCAATGTTTTAATGTGTGGATATGTGAAAACAACTTTCTATTGTGCACTGCCACACAAGTGCAGGGATGGGTTCATAAGTGATACAGCTTAGAATATAAGTAGAAATTGTTCTTCATTCTTTAAAATGGACAAGCAAATTTTGGGTAAATTGTTAGGATGTCGTCCAGAACACCTGAGTCAATAAAATAGTTACACAGTTGGTGGTACAATAGGCCAGGAGGTCTAAAGTCCTTTACGGTTTCACATTCATCAATATAGTGTTCTAGTGAATGCATTAAAGGTTTATCACAGAGTTTACAATCTGAATATTCTGGTAGTGGCTCAGCCTCACTAACCTGCCAGATGTGTCTATAGCCAAGGCGAATTCGCGCGATTACTACATCACATTGCCTGGTCCGGTTACTGTGCTGACCATACAAATACCTATTATTACAGAACTTGTCATAACTTTTAATACTGCAGCTTTCAGGTCTCTGTGCATTTCTTAGTTCTTCTAAATCTGAATTAATTTCTTTAATTTGTATGTTTCTAATAACTGCATTAGATAGTCCAAAATCATAATCAATGTTTTCTTTCCTGCAAGCCTCATTGGCCAATTGATCTACAAAGTCATGTTTTTCAACTCCAACATGGGATGGGATCCACACAAATTTTATACAAGAATTATTATCATTGGCAAAAATTACATTCCATTTAATATTACAAGCTACTTCCGACATACATTGTGATGGGTTATTTAAGGACTGCAGAGCACTTTTAGAGTCACAGAAAATAACTCCACCACCATTGAGCTTAAGGTATTCAGTGGCTAGATAAATACCCAATAGCTCGGTCTGTGTCGTGCTTGCCCAGTTGTTCAATCTCTGTGTACTAGTCATGATCATTTCATTCCCTTTATACACTGCACATGCACAACCTGTTCTACCAGTGCCTAACTGCACAGAGCCATCAGTAAAGGCATAGGATTCAGTCGGTTTGAGAATTTGAAGATGACTGTCAATAGCTTCTAATGTTATACATCTCAAAATGTCAGTGTTATACATTTGTTTTACACTGATGGGAGTATAATGCAGAGAGACCTCCACATCTTTCCAAGGGGGAATATAGTGAACAGTTTTATCAGGGTTAAGAGATACATTCAGTTTCTGAAGATTATAGACACAACAACTGAGCCACACACTGTAGGGAGCTTTTTGCGGCGGATTGAGGGAACAGTCAGAATTGTTTAGAATGGATCTCAATTTAATTTGAATAGAGCTGGGGGGACCATTATTTTTCAAAGTTTTGGCGCAAAACATAGTACTAAGTAGAACTATTCTTTCGTAAATGGAAGGTAAGTTTAGTTCCTTTCTCATGTTAACAATTCTGACAGTTCTAGGACAACCCAGGATGATGCGCATGGCATCATTCTGTACTACATCTAGGCCTTGTAATTGTTTAGGAGAAAAATTAAGAAGATGCAAGGCATAATAATCAACAACAGATCGTATAAAGGCAATATAAAAACTACGAGCATATTTTATGTTAATGCCAAATCCTTTGCCAACAAGAGTTCTGAGAGGTTTAAGACGCTCAACAAGTTTTTTACGCAGGTTGCTGATGAGATTTGTATCATTAACCTCGACTCCAAGATATTTATAAGACTCACAAGTCTCCACGGGCACTCCATTAATAGTATAGTTAGCATGAAGAGAATGGGGAATAAGAACCCTTGTTTTATCAACAGAGATTATGAGGCCACATTCTACTACTTTCTTGGAGAATGCATCAAGTAACATTTGTAGCCTTGGTTTACTGTGTGCCATAATACAAATGTCATCAGCATAACATATAACTGTTTCCGTAGGTTGTACAGGTATGTCATGGATAAGTTTGTGCATAAGTATATTGAAGAGCATAGGGCTTAGGACACCGCCTTGAGGTGTGCCTAGTTCGAATGCATCTGTTCTTGTACTTTTAACTCCTTTAAATAGGACACTAGCACGCCTGTTGGATAGGTAGCTCTTTATCCAACTCAGAAGATTACCTTTGATTCCAAATTCAGCAAGTTGCTCTAATATTATTTCGCCATTCGCTACATCGAAAGCTGACTTTAGGTCAATAAAGGCTGCCTGTGTCCCATCCTGGGAGTTTACAAAGTATTCAGCAAAGCATGTTTGTGTGCTACACTTGGGCATGAACCCATATAGGTTTGGGGCCAGTTTTTCTTTGACCTGAAACATGACACGATTGAGAACAATTCTCTCCAAGACTTTACACATGCAAGATGTAAGGGAAATGGGTCTGAATTTTTGAGAGTTAGGTTTAGGAATTGGTATTATGAGACTTTGTGTCCATTTCTTTGGCAAGATACCTTGTGAGAGACTCATTTGATAGAGGTCAAGCAGAGGGTGGCTAGGGACATCATTCAGTAAGCTCAAGATGTTATAAGTTATACCATCCTCACCAGGGGCAGTTTGCCTAGGTTTTCCTAATGCTGATGTTAATTCAAAGAGGGTTATAGGAAACTGATCCGTTAAATCTGGTGAGGAGCGTGCTATTTCAATATTAAAGTTTCTGTTAATGTTGGTATTATTTAAATGCTGTTGTATATCTGGGGGTAAGGAAGAAATTTGTGAGACACTAGACCATTGAGCTAGGAGCATGTCAGCATATTCTGCAGGAGTATGATGAAGCTGAACTGGGGCTGAAGGTTTGGTAATGTTTTTAATTTTGTTCCACATTTCTGATCCTTTCTAGTGAGTACATTTGGAGAGCTCTGAGTCGATCCCAATAATTTAGGTGCTTTATCTCGTCTATGTGTGCCGTATATGTTCTCTGTATTCCCTCAATTTCAGGAATCTCTCCTGCTCTGAAGAGGGAAGTGAGTACAGAGCAGTATTCTAGACGGGACAACACAAGTGATTTGAAGAGTACAACCATTGTGATGGGATCTCTGGACTTGAATGTTCTCGTAATCCATCCTATCATTTTTCTGGCTGACGCAATACTTGCTTGGTTATGCTCCCTAAACGTTAGGTCGTCGGACATCATTATTCCCAAATCCTTGACATGCTGTTTTCATACTATGGGCAGATTCGATTGTGTTTTGTACCCTGTATTATGTTTAAGATCCTTTTTTGCCGTATCTGAGTACCTGGAATTTATCACCGTTAAACATCATGTTATTTTCTGCTGCCCAATCGAAAACTTTGTTAATATCCGTTTGTATTTTATCAATGTCTTCAGCAGAGGTAATTTCCATGTTGATTTTTGTATCATCTGCAAAGGATGACACGAAGCTGTGACTTGTGTTTTTGTCTATATCTGATATGAGAATAAGGAGCTGCATTGGTGCAAGGACTGTACTTTGAGGTACAGAGCTATTAACTTCACTCGGACTCGATTTTACTTAATTGACTGTTACTCTTTGTATTCTGTTCGACAGGAAATTGAGTATCCAGCGTCCTACTTTACCAGTTATACCCATTGACCTCATTTTGTGTGCAATCACTCCATGGTCACATTTGTCGAATGCCTTTACAAAATCTGTGAACACGACATCTGCATTATGTTTTTCCTCTAATGCCTCAGTGATTTTGTCATAGTGGTCAAGTAGCTGTGAGAGGCATGATCTTCCTGCTCTAAATCCATGTTGGCCTGGATTGTGGAGGTCATTGGTCTCCATGAATCTAGTGACCTGACGCCTGATCACTTTCTCAAATACTTTTATTATGTGGGACGTTAGTGCAACTGGTCTATAATTCTTTGCCAATGCTTTGCTACCACCCTTGTGTAGAGGGACAATGTCTGCTGCTTTAAGCGCATCTGGTATCTCCCCCGTGTCCAAGCTCTTCCTCCACACTATACTCAGTGCCTGTGCTACTGGCACTTTGCATTTCTTTATAAATATTGAATTCCATGAGTCTGGACCCGGGGCTGAGTGCATGGGCATATTGTCAATTTCTCTTTCAAAATCTGCCACGCTCGTGTTGATATCAATTATATTTACAGGTGTTTGAGTATCATTCATAAAGAAATTGTCCGAATCGTCCACTTTCATGCTGAGTATCGGAGTGCTAAACATGTCCTCATACTACTTTTTTAGTATTTCACTAATTTCTTTGTCATCCTCAGTGTATGAACCTTCACTAATATGAATAGGTCCAATACTGACAGTGGTTTTCGCTTTTGATTTAGCATATGTGAAGAAATATTTTGAGTTTTTCTTTATTTCTTGAATTGCTTTCTGTTCTAGTTGCCTTTCTTCAGTCTGATAGGAATGCTTCAGTCTCTGTTCGATTTCTTCAATCTCCCTGTTTAAATTATTTCTTCTCTGTATGGAGAGTCGTGTCCTGTACGCTCTTGTTTACCTCTCTCCTGGCGTCTGAGCCGCCGCACATAGAAAACGGATGGTACCGTTTTCTGTGAACATGACATCCCTCCTTTTCTTTAAAAAGAATGAATACAGGATGTCTACCATGCTTGTAGCACAAAGCAAAGTTATTGACACAAAGTAAGTTATTAACATATCAAGAGATACTGCATACATTTAACATTAATTAAGCACACAAAGAATTTAAACAACTTAATCTTAACCACAAAGGATTTCAATGTTAAAAATACATATGCAATGTTAAATAAACATGAAAGAAACTGTAATACAAAGTTACAAAATATTGAATGAGAGATCTGCATTATTCAAACAATATTAAATTTAGTTTAGCATTATAAGTAAATACTTTTCATTACATAGGAACACAATTAATCATCAAATCGTGTAGGGCGTTTAACATGACGTTTAGGACGAGAGTCCTTAAATACAAGAATATCCCTTGATGAATTGTTTGTCGGGTTATAGCTCATTTTTTCTTTTTCCTTTGCACGACTTTGTACTTCATCATTTTCTACACTAGTTGGAATTACTTTGAAATAACCCATATTACGTGTTATACTGTGATCTCTATTACTCGCTGTTACCATAGTTCCTTTTACACTAATCACTTTATATGGTTTTGTATCATACGGCATATCTAGCTTTCCCTCCTTTTTCTTTTTAACTAGAACAGTGTCTCCAACCATTATGAATTGTTCCTTTGCACGTTGATCATGAGCAATTTTCATTTTGCCCTTGGCTAGTGCATCCTTCTGAGCGAGACGTTTATCCGTTACCTCGGCTGGCATGACGGGTAGTGCGATTCTCATAGGACGTCCAAATAAAAGTTCGCCAGGCGACTTGCCCAGTGTTCCATGTGGTGTTGCACGGTAGTTCCTGAGAAAAGCATACATAGCTTGTTTCGAGGATCGTCCTTCGGCATGAGCACAGCGTACCGCTTTCATGAGAGGTTGCATGAATCTTCCGACTTCTCCATTTGCTTGAGGATGTAGTGGCATCACACGGCGGTGTTTGAATCCAATATGCTCAGAAAAGTTGACGAAGTCTTGTCCATTGAATGGCTGTCCATTGTCCGTCTTGACAAGTTCAGGAATGCCAAAGTTTGAAAAGATCTTGTCGAATTTCGGGATGGCAGCCTTTGCAGATGTGGAAGTGATGATTTCCACTTCTGGATAACGTGAGTGATCATCAATGACTACCATCAAGTACTCTCCAGTTGGTAGCGGTCAGCAGAAGTCTATCGATACTTCCGTCCATGGTGCAGCAGGTAGTGGTGAAGGTTGTAGAGGTGTTGGTCTTGAAGTATCCACTGCATCTTGGCAAGGGACACAGGCATCATGCATGTTCTTTGCTTGACGATCAATGCCAGGAAACCACACCTTTTCTCGTAGCAGCTGTTTGGTCCTAACAAGACCTTGGTGTCCTTGATGTGCAAGCTTCAGAACACGTTGCTGGAGAGCAGCTGGAATGACGATACGAGTACCTCACAGCAAGGTGTCGCGTTGTTGCGTAACACTTAATTCTGTCTGAATGCGTTCAAGTGCTTTGAATGCATCTTGGTCAACTCCTGAGGGTGGGATACGTGGAAACTTTTTCTTAGTCAATGCGTCCACTGTTGCTTGCAGAGTTGGGTCCTCTAGGGTTGCAGTACGGATTTCATCAAGAGTGAGAGCCTTAGGGACTGCATCACAGGTTACAGAGTGTACATATTCCTCGGCAACTTGCTGATGCTTGGTGATGGTGAAACTGTTGGCAGGATGTCGACTGATGTAATCACCGGGATTGCCTGCACCCGGCTTGTACTTCACCGTAAAGTTGTATGGTTGCAGACGAAGAGCCCATCTCTCAATGCGAGCTGGTGGTTTGGACTTTGGATTATTGAAGATGGTCTCCAACGGTTTGTGGTCAGTGACTATCGTGGTGAAGGGTGCACCAAGCAAATACACATTGCAGTGTTCACAGCCCCATACAAGAGCAAGAGCTTCCTTCTCTGTCTGACTGTATCGTTGCTCAACATCTGCGAGAGAACGGCTGGCGTAGGCAATTACTACTCTGGAATCTGGTTGACCAGGTTTGTGTTAGGCTAAAACAGCACCTAAACCAACAGGACTAGCATCCACCGTTAACTCAGTGTCCATTGATGGATCAAAGTACGCAGCAGTCGCATTCTCTACTAGTGCATCTTTCACAGCATCAAATGCATTTTGCTCGATATCGCTCCAGTACCATGATGCATTTTTCTTCAGGAGCTCACGTAGAGGCTTCGTAATGGTAGCAAAATCTGGAATGAAGCGAGAACAGTAGTTTGCCATTCCCAGAAAACTATGTACTTCAGTGGACGTTGAAGGAGGTGAAGCATTCTTGATATCTGCAACTTTCTTAGGATCTGGAGACAGACCTTTGTCACTAAGTACATGTCCAAAGAATTCAATTTTACGTTGATTGAACTCACACTTTGCTCGGCTTAGCGTCAGATTCTTTTCTCGTAAGCGTTGCAATGTTGCACGAAGAGCTTTGTCGTGTTCAGCTTGGGTACGGCCATAAACAATGATGTCATCAGACATGTTGTCAGCATTAGGTATATCTTCCAATACCTGGCTGATGATGTGCTGGAATACCTCGGCAGCACTGTTGATACCAAAACTCAAGCGCTTGTACCTATACAGACCTCGATGTGTCGTAAACGTTGTGATGAAGCAACTCTCCTCATCAAGTTCAAGCTGATGATAGCCCTTGTTTAAATCTAACTTGCTGAATACAGTTGCACCATTCAAGCGGTACATCATATCATCTACAGTGGGTGTAGCATGGCGTTCACGCATTATTGCCTTGTTGGGAACACGCATGTCCACACACATGCGTATCTCATCTGGATTCTTCGGCTTTGGTGGAGTGACAATTGGGCTTACCCTTGGTGTTGGGCTTGTTACTGGTTCATTCATATCTAGTTCCATCAGCCTATCCAGTTCGGTACCGACTTTCTTGCGAGTATTGAATGGTTGTCGGCAATGTGGTTGGACAACTAGAATTACATCTGGGTTGATATGCAGATGTACTTTGCCATCAGTATAACAACCTATGGATTCAAATCGATCAGAAAATTCAGCAACAATAGCATCAACATTGGTTGCAGATTCCACTGCTACAGCATTAGAAAGCTGAAGTAGCCCCAGTTTGGTTGAAGTCTTGTAACTGAGTAGAGACTCCTTTGCATTCCTAACAACAAGGAATGTAGTAGTGAGCATTGCACTCTTTGACTTAATCTCTGCAGTGAAAGTTCCAATCACTGGCAAGGCTACCTTTGAAGCATAGGCAGTGGATTTGCCATTATAGTTTTCAAGCTTTGGGAACTGTTTTTTAAATTTTTCATAGTGGCACTCAGCAATGGTGTCAATATTTGATCCAGTGTCAATAAGAACTTTGAGACAAATACCAGCAATGTATACACATGTCTCTGGGTTGTTTGTAAGATCATTCCATTCTGTGATTGATTGTACTCCATAAGTGTAATCACATTCACTGTCATCTGAGACTGGTTGTAATGAAATGTTGTCTTGTACATTATTAAAATTCTGGATATGAGGTGTAATATTGTGTTTACCACCTCGACCCCTATGACCTGATCCTCGTACAGTGCTTTTATTCACTGACTGTGTTTCTTGAGTGCGGAACGACACATAGCACCAAAATGACCTAGTTTTCCACACTCATAGCACTTCTTACCTTGAGCAGGACAAACATTACCTTGGTGTGGGTAGTCTCCTCCACAATTGTAACATTTATTGTTGACACTCTCTGATGTGGGTCGTTGTGACTGCTTGAGTCTTGTTCCTTGACCCCATTTGTGATGTGGTTCTCGGTTCAAATTGTTGTTGGGTTTGCCATGATATCTTCTTTGATTACGGTGTCCTCCCTGAACCTTAAGTACCTCATCACTGTTAGTAACAGTGGCAGAGCTGTTGTTGGCACTGCACTCCATGACACGAGCATCACGTGCAGGATCTTCCATTCGACGAGCCATATCCAGTATTTTGGTAAGAGATCTTTCATCATCAACAAGTTCTAGAGCTCTTCGACGGAGACGTGTAGATGTGCATGTTTCAATTATTTGCTGTTTGATTTCTTTGTCAACATCAGCAAACTCACAATGGGCTGCTAAACCCTGCAGACGTGTGTGGTATTGATCAACGGTTTCATTAGAGAGTTGTTTTGCTCTCCTGAAATGCATAATTTCCATTGCAGTATTTTGTCTTGGTTTGAAATGTTCAGTTAATTTGGCTTCGGCAATGTCATATTCTTTGGCACCACCAGTGTCTTTCAGTGTGTCAAAGATGTCACAAACTCTATCACCTGCATAATGAAGTAGAAAGGCACGCTTTCTTTCAGCACTTTTGATGTTAGAAAATATCAACAAATTTTCAAACCTTTTAAGCCATTTGGTCCACCTCTGGGACAGGTTTGTCTTGTCACAGTCAGGATCAAATGCAGGAAACTGAGGTATATTTGCCATTTTTTTTCTGTATAAAAGTAAACTTATCACTTAAAATGTTCCTCAGAATACTAATCACTTACTGCACTGTATATGTTAATTAAGAATTCACTGTAATTATTTTAATTTTGCAAAGCACACAAGAATTTTAATGCAAAATTTCACAGCAGTGCACAATATAGCAGCAACTGACTTCTTACCTAGCCCTTGTGTACACGTGTTGTTCCTACTCACAGCAACACAGCAGTTGGCAGCAGTTGGTACAGCAGTTGTCAGCAGTTGGCACACCAGTCAGTTCACAGAGTGAAGAATTGTAGCACATAGCACGTTTCGTATACAAAACATCGGGTTTTGTATACAGCATCCAAGCGTCGTTTCATACACAGCGTCGGCAAATTCCTCAGTACTCAGCTTCAGTCAGCATAGCTTGGGTAGCACACAGCATTGGTTAACACACAGCATCGTTTAGCACACAGCATTGGTTAGCACGCACCATCGGGTATGGTGCTTACAGACAGCACGACTTCCCCCCTCCTCCGGGGGCGAGACAGCATGTTCTCCTTGTGTTTTAAGCTGAACAAATACCTGCGTTCACAGTTCATCCTCGTCGCCAGTGTGGTGTTGTGTGTTACTGAGGAAATCTTGGTTGTAGGGTTGATATAAAGCCATTGCTTGGTTATTGACTTTAATACTTAAACTGATACATGACTAGTAGCTACCAAGCTTGGCGGGCATCCTGTACGCTCTTGTTTACCTCCTGGCGTATGAGCCGCCGCACATAGAAAACGGATGGTACCTTTTTCTGTGAACATGACAATATATGTATTGGGTTTGCTAGGTTATCAAGGATATTCTCTATTTTGTGGATCTGTTCTGTGAATTCCTCAATTGTTGCATCTGGCAGTTTGTATATTAAAATAATAAGTAGATTCATATTTTCTACCTTGATTCCAAGTACCTCTACCACCTCATTGGACGAGTTCAGGAGCTCTGTGCATGCCAGCTCCTCTTTAATATACAGACCTACTCCTCCACTTGACCTAATTACTCTGTCACATCTATATAGATTACAATTCGGAATCCAGATTTCACTATCCATGTGGTCTTTTGTGTGGGTTTCTGTAAATGCACTAAATATTGAGTTCGATTCTATTAGGAGGCCATTTATGAACTTAACTTTATTTCTTGATTTTGGTTTCAAGCCTTGTATGTTTGCAAATATGAATTATTTCCTACATTGCGTGTCACTTTTGGTGGTCTTTGGTAGTTCCCCCCCACTCTACCCAGGTCCAGGGTGTGTTGTTTTGGAAGTGATTCGTCCAGCTTTGGTAGTAGGACGGGTGTTGAGTGGTGTAGTACCTGTGTGCTTGTTGATAATTTGTATTCCAGTCTTGTGGGTATCTCCGTTCCCCTCTGTAATCCTGTAGTGGTTTCCTCTGACTGTTCCTCTCTCTTATATTTACTACTCTGTTTCTGCCTTCCTCTAAAAAATTTCCAGTAGTGTCATATTGATCTTCCCGTCTATAACGCTGTGTACCTCTCACGTGGAATTCCGGACACTGAAGATTGTAGCATTTTTTGTCCTTAATTGAAAATTGACATAATTTAGGGTGGAAGTATCTACACCCTGTTCCAAAACTGCATGTACCCCTCGCCAAAATGTTCCTGCATTTTCGAGAATGCAGAAAATTGCATTTTCCGAGGTGAAATCTTATGTTACAGATGCAACACTTGACGCCTACATTACGTCTTCCCAGTACTCCCGAACACTTGCCACACCTCTCCATTGTCTGATGTATTGTATTATATTTGTGCTTCACTATATGGATCACTTGTTGATGTCAGTCATTTTAACTCTTTATAAAATTATATGTATATATTTACATATTTATAATATTATATGTATACCATATATTTGTCATATTATGTATGTTATTTTGTTCAAACTTTATGGCAGGTACTTAGCATAGGGTAGCGAAGCTGGTCCCCGGTCGGTACAGGTGACCTCTTGTTGTCCCAGGTTGATGTCACCAGTTTCCAGTTACTCGATTTATAACACTGATTTATTCTTTGCTTGTATTCTTACAAGGAATTTTCTGCCTAATTTCCGGCTTGCAATGGTACTCACTCACTTTATTACTAATTCCTAGATACCCATTTCCATATTACACTATATATTTTCCGTATTTTATCACTGTGGGACTGCCCTGGGGTAGGCCTCGTGGCTTGTGTAAACACAGCCTAGCTCATGCCGCCTCTTGCCACTATTCTATATTTCTTGTATTCTATATTTATAATATTCTATGCACGATTTTCCTACACTTCCAACTTATGTGTGTTGTGACACCCGTTCCACTTCACTGTTCACTATTTTTTCCTCATATCGCCTACACGCATGTACACAAAGCCTCGTGCACTGGCTTCCACGTGGTCTCCCGTTTATTCTCTATTTAACACAAAGTTCCATTGTTAATGACTGTTTTCAATTTTCCAACGGGTCACTATGCACTTTGTGATGTCTGTAATCAGTAATCCATGGCTGTAGTCCTAAGAAATCCGGGTTAATGTCACGATTTTAATGGAGCGCTCACTGTACGTCTTTTCCCTCCCTCGACCCAGACATAGATACACAGATTTACGTATGCCCTACATAAAGTGTTCGATGTGTGTTTTACGTAGTGTCATTAATGTGCATTTACAAAGGTGAAATGTAATTCTGATCAGCTTCCATATATATACTTGATACACATACATATACATACACACACATATACGTACATATACATATATACATACATATATACACACACATACATTCACATACATTTGTCTCTTTTACACTGACAGGGTGAGATAGCTGATAGGGAAACTTGTGTGCAATTAAGCACTTAATCACTGAAGGTGATTAAGGTGCTTTTACAAGCTCAGGTTATATAGTTTCATCACATACATACATTGTATAATTGATACATTACATGGTCAATCTTGGGTACACATCTAATATATAACCAAGTGTTCCAGTATTTATATAGTATTCATATAGTATCATATAGTATTCATATAGTATTCATATAGTATCATCAGTCACCGGTCTACCAGGCGACGCACAAGGCTGAGGCATCAGCTCCGGCACCCCATAAACAAAACACTGCACCCTCGGTACCCAAATAGAATAGGGGCACCACAGCGCCGGATACACCCGGCTATCCACAGTAAGTTCTAAAGCCTGCGACGCATCGAGCAGGACCCCATTAGCCAGTACCACAGGGAAGGGTGCAGCACGAGGGTTTCGAGCACCAGGGGACGGACAAGGGTAGCCACAGAGGTTCATACTGATAGTCACACGGTTCTTAACTCCGGGGGAAACCACAGGGAACCCACACTTGCCAGGGTCCCTACCACCGGGCACAGGATCAGAGGCCTCCAGGCGCACAGTTTTTGTGAGGACCACCACGAGGTCA
Organism: Procambarus clarkii; assembly: GCF_040958095.1. NCBI lineage: Eukaryota > Metazoa > Arthropoda > Malacostraca > Decapoda > Cambaridae > Procambarus > Procambarus clarkii. Next base: position 18,130,595 of record NC_091212.1, on the reverse strand, counting down.
CGATCACTAGGGGCAACCTCCCAAGGAAGAGAGGCAGCAGGTGCCATATGCGCCACAGGAGGCCGCACAGGCCCCTCCATCACATCATCATCCACAACTTCACACTGCAGCCCACCCACGAGGGGACGACACACTCCTAGCTCTCTGGGAACCTTTGGACAGAGGCCTCTGATCATCCGAACTGTCGCCCCCAGCAGGAGGCATCCCAGTAGAGCCCATAGCCGGCCGCAAGTCACCGGGCAACACACGATCCGGAAAAACATCAGCCTCACTCACAGGGGATATCGGCCCACACCCTTCAGGCGACACAAGAGCTGAAGACGGGGCCAGCAGAGCCGGTGGAGGCGAGGAAGCCGATGGTGGGGGTGGGTTCGCACCCCCCACACCCCGACACCCACACCACCAACCGCACTTACTGGAGCGGCACCCATCACCGCGGCCGTCCTCTCACAAGGGGTATCGTCCACAACCGAGACATCCTCATGCTCGGGCAAGGGAGGAAAATCCGCTTCATGAAACACATTTACCCGATCATACATCCGAGTGTCAAAGACAGCAGCCAAATGTCCAACGTGGCCACAATTAAAACACGTCCGAGTCTGCCCACGGTAAGAGAAGCAGACCGTAAAGCCAGCAAGCGCAAGAGAAGGCACATTCCCATGAAGAACCATCTTAGCCGTTCTGTAACCATTACCGAGTCCCTTGACGTCCCTGGTTGTGTATCTACAGGCACGAATAGAGTCCACACGCCCATACCTGGCAAGAGCCCAACGGAGAAGATCCTCAGACATTTCAAACGGCGCATTCTTAATAGACACATATGTGTACTTCACACTCAAATTCGTCAGTCACAGAATTAAGACCGTTGCTCAGCCCCACCACCTTGTTCTCATACTAGTCGAGAAACCTCCGGAACAAGCCACTCTCGGCGAACTTCACAACCACTCTGTCGTCACGAACAACCTGTTGAGCGACGAGATCTTCCACTTTCACGCCCACAACTGCAAACAGAATGTTGCTGACGACGCCAATATCCACCCGACAGGTCAATGTCAGCCCAGCCGAGTCCTTCCTCCTTAGTGACGGCACGTAAGTTCCCATACTGACACTAAAAAACAGTCACCTCTCAGTGGCAAACAATCACTCGTCAGGGCAACCAACAATCGCCCAATGTAAACACCAGCAGGGAGACCAGGGGAACGTCCGACCTGGCTGTTGGTTGCCACCACACTCCCTCTCACCTCTCTATTTGCAACTAGAAATGCATGCAAGTCACCTTGTGTTTTGGTTCGTTTGTATGTATCACCAAGTTGCATTACTCGTTCATGTTCTTTAACAAATACGGGGGTCAAAGACCCACTTGGGTGGTGGTAGGTGTTGTCCACTTATGCTAGGCTGAGTTTCGCCGCTCTGCTACTGGAAGGCGCTGACGTTCGGCCCGGGCTGTCAGTGTTGACCTGTAGCTGCTGCGTGGTGGTCGTCTTGTTGACTGTGTGGTGCGGCCATTGGCCGGGGCCTGGCGGGTGTTATGGCGTCGGCTAGTGGTGGCCGTGTTCGCCGGGTCGACACCGCCCGGCTTGATTTCTCAGCGCCCGTTGACTGGCCCTTGGTGGAAGTTGCCCTAAAGGACGTTCTGAGAGTGGAGTACCTTGATCTCTACGGTTTAGAGAAACTTTCTCCTACCCGGGTGGCGGTGAAGTTCTCCTCGGCGAGTATCAACTGCTTGTGCGCCGCTGGGGTACGCAGACGCATGTACTTTCGGATTCTGCTATGACGGTGGAGGTCTCAGATCCGTGGGGACCCCTGACGTTTGTAAGTGTCCATGGTGCGCCTGTGTAGTTTCCTGAGGATGAGCTGTGCGCTGCCTTCCGTCGGTATGGTGAAGTCGTGGGGCACCGTCATCCCTGTCTGCATAGTGGGAGCCTGAAGGGGCTCCGTATGGGTGCGCGCACTTTGCGCATGCGGCTCTCTGGGGCTATTCCCTCCTAGGTGGCTGTATGTGGATTTTACGTGTGTGTGTTTTACCAGGGTCAGACTCGCTCCTGCTTCCGGTGTGGTGAGGTGGGACATTTCGCTGCTGCTTGCCGTGCCCCTCGCTCGGCAGACCCATCGGTGTTCCATGGGGAGGATTTTTCGCTTTTGCCAGAGGCTGGGGCGCCCCCTGTTGAACCGGGATCTATGGGCGCACTTGGAAAGATGTCTTCCCCTGTTGTCCGTGACTCTACATCTGCTGCTGGTCCCTCCGCTTTGCCAGTTGACTCTGCTGTTCTCGCGGCTCCTGCTTCAAGTGCGCCTTTGCTAGTGGAGGTGCATAGCGTCCCGTGTGACGTCTTGGCGTCCGACGCGTGTGGTGTGGGGTCGAAGGGCGGCCCGTGTGCTGTGGCCAGTGCATTGCCCGAAACCGGGGTTGGTATTGCTACGGTGTCTTCTGATGGCCAGCCCTGCGGTGTTCCTGCGGCTGGTGAAGTGGTGCCGCCGTCTGCGGTTGGTTGTGCTGTGCTTTCTGTGGTTGCGCTGGGATCTTCTGTTCCTCGAGGGAAGCGCGCTCCGCGGGATCGGTCGCACGGCTGTGGGCCCCCTGGGAAGAGGATCGAGGCTTCGGATGGTGTGGCTTTGGCTGGTGCTCCTTCCTCCGCTTCTCCCGTGGGTCGGGAGAAGGAGGGAGGAGCATAATGCTCCTCCCCCTTCAGAAGCAGGGTCTGGCGATGAGCATGGCGTCGGGCTCGAGGCGGCGGAGGATGTGGATGGTGTCACCAGCGCCTGGGGAGCCCTCGTCGGGTGGTATCTATCCCTTGATTGTTAACGCGGTTCCTGGCCGATCGTTTTCCAGGGTGCGGCGGGGGTTTAGCCTGGTGGTGTGGGAGTGGCTCCCGCTGCGAGTGCGGTTGTGTTCCCTGAGAGGTGCGTCGGGTTGGGGGTGTCCTGAGGTTCTCCCGATGGCACCTTCTGTTGTATGTGCGACTTTGAATGTTAGAGATTTGAATGATCTTGGGGTCCAGTTGGGCCTGTTGGATGTTCTGCAGGAGCAGCAAGTGGATGTGGCTCTGATCCAGGAGCATAATGTTCGTGATGTGTCTGTGTTGCAGTGTTTCAGTGGGCATTTTCATGTTGTGCTCAACCCGCCGAGGACGTCTTTCGGCAGACGATGATGTTGTTTTCTAGGAGGGCTGCCTTCTCCATGCTTCACACGGAGATCGATGAGGATGGGCGGGTTTTGTTTGTGAGGGTTGAGTTTTTTGGGGGTCGTCATGCCGTTCCTGACATTGTACGCCCCTTCGGAGGCGGTGCGCCGTCAGGAGCGGGAGGAGTTTTTTCGGGTGTGGCTTCTCCATTTCCTGTGTCATCATACACGAAGTTTGATTTTTGGTGGGGATTTTAATTGTGTGACGAGTGCGTGGGACTGTAGTGGCGCCCGCCCGCATAATGTCTCGGGTGCGCTGCAGGAGGTGGTGCGTTCTTGCAGTTTCCGGGATGCTGCTGTGCTCTGTGGGGGCGAGTTATCCTTTACTTTTGCTGCGCGTGGGGCACGTTCGAGGATTGATTGGGTGTATGTTACTGGCGGGGGGGGGGGGGTGTTCTGTGTTTGCGACCATAGTTTAGTGGTGGTCCGGGATGGTGTGCCCAGTCAGGTGCGGGTCAGTGAGGGGTGCTGGAAGCTGAATTGTGGGTTGCTGCGTTGTCCGCGGGATTGTGAGCAGTTTCGGGTATGGTGGGTCGGGGTTCTGGCCCAGCGTTCTGAGTTTCCTTCTGTTTTGGATTGGTGGGAGTGGTGTAAGGTGCAGAGTCGGTTGTTTTTTCGGGTGGTTGCCAAACGCGAGGCTGCTGGGAGGTTTGGGTTACTGTGGTTGTTACAGGCGAGGCTTTCGTGGTTGTACATGCGGTACAATGCTGGGGATTGACTGTTTTGGGGAGATTGCGGAGTGCAAGGTGCGTATTTGTGGTCTGCGGGAGGAGTGGGCCGAGGGTGTTCGTGTGTGTGCTCGTGTGGGTGAGCATGCTGATGGGGAACGTATGTCTCTCCGTTTCTTTTAGGGAAGTTGAAGGCTACCCGGGACTCTGTTCTTTTATGGCTCTGCAGTGGCCGGATGGGTCAGTTGTTTCGGACACCGGTGGTGTGTTGCATTATGTTCGGCAGGGGTAGGCTGCGCTCTATGAGGAGGTGGATGGGGACGCCGCGCTTGCATATGGTTTTCTGAGTGGGGTGCGTTCCAGGTTTGTCTGCTGAGGATTGTGTTGGTTTGGTGGCAGATGTTTCGTTGGGCGAACTTTTCGATGTGGTCAGGTCGTTTCGTTCTGGGAAGGTGCCGAGCTCGGATGGTCTTCCTGTCGAGTTTTATGTTGCCTTTTGGGATGTGTTGGGGGGGAGTGTTTTTGGAGGTGGTCTGGGCTTGCCTTCGGTGGTGCGTTCTGCCTGTGTCTCAGTGCGTTGGGATTGTGCGGTTACTCCCGAAGCCACGCGATTTGCGGTTCTTCTCGAACTGGAGGCCCATTACGTTGTTGAATGTGGACTATATGGTCCTGTCAAAGGTTTTGGCTGGTCGGTGTCGTCGTGTTGTTGCGTCTGTTGTTTCTGTGGAACAGTTTTGTGGTGTTCCGGGTCACTCGTTACTGCAGTGCAATGCGTTGTTTCGGGATGTGCTTCTGTATGTGTCAGGCTCTCGCTCGTCGGCAGCGATGCTCTGCCTGGATATGTTGAAGGCTTTCTATAGAAAATAGGGTTTTGGGTTTTTTGAGAGGCCGCTTGCGATACACCTGATGGTGGCTGCAGCGTGCTTTTCCGGGGGATTTTTGCGGTTGGTTTACTGGTGCGTATGTTCGTGGGGATGCTTTTGGGTGACTGGTCGTGGGTTGGGCTCTAGGGTGTTGATTGTGGGTTGGGTGGGTGGGTCTTGTTCCGGTTCGTCTTCGGTCCCCGGCCCTCCGGTGGGCCTCCTCGGCGGGGGGTTGGGCAGGGTGTGTGTGTGGTTGTTTCGTTTCTGTTGTGTTTGCTCCTGTGGTTGTGTGTTCGGTTTGGTGTGTAGTGCGTGGGTGTGGCTTTTATTCTTTCCCTGGCTCCTGCATGTGCCATTTTGTTTGCCCTGTGTTAGTTTTATGCTTTGTGCCTTTTGGTGCACAAAGGGGCGTGGTGGAGTGTGTGAGGGGCGTGGTGGAGTGTGTGAGGGGCGTGGTGGAGTGTGTGAGGGGCGTGGTGGGGTGTGTGAGGGGCGTGGTGGGGTGTGTGAGGGGCGTGGTGGAGTGTGTGAGGGGGCGTGGTGGAGTGTGTGAGGGGGCGCGGTGGGGTGTGTGAGGGGCGTGGTGGAGTGTGGGAGGGGCGCGGTGGAGTGTGTGAGGGGCGCGGTGGAGTGTGTGAGGGTCGTGGTGGCGTGTGTGAGGGACGTGGTGGAGTGTGTGAGGGGCGTGGTGGAGTGTGTGAGGGGCGTGGTGGAGTGTGTGAGGGGCGTGGTGGAGTGTGTGAGGGGCGTGGTGGAGTGTGTGAGGGGCCTGGTGGAGTGTGTGAGGGGCGTGGTGGAGTGTGTGAGGGGCGTGGTGGAGTGTGTGAGGGGCGTGGTGGAGTGTGTGAGGGGCGTGGTGGAGTGTGTGAGGGGCGTGGTGGAGTGTGTGAGGGGCGTGGTGGAGTGTGTGAGGGACGTGCCGGGGTGTGTGAGGGGCGTGGTGGAGTGTGTGAGGGGCGCGGTGGCGTGTGTGAGGGACGTGGTGGAGTACGTGTGTGAGGGGCGTGGTGGAGTGTGTGAGGGGCGTGGTGGAGTGTGTGAGGGGCGTGGTGGAGTGTGTGAGGGGCGTGGTGGAGTGTGTGAGGGGGCGTGGTGAAGTGTGTGAGGGGGCGTGGTGGAGTGTGTGAGGGACGTGATGGAGTGTGTGAGGGGCGTGGTGGAGTGTGTGAGGGGGCGTGGTGGAGTGTGTGAGGGGCGTGGTGGAGTGTGTGAGGGGCGTGGTGGAGTGTGTGTGGGGGCGTGGTGGAGTGTGTGAGGGGCGTGGTGGAGTGTGTGAGGGGCGCGGTGGAGTGTGTGAGGGGCGCGGTGGAGTGTGTGAGGGGCGTGGTGGAGTGTGTGAGGGGCGTGGTGGAGTGTGTGAGGGGCGCGGTGGAGTGTGTGAGGGTCGTGGTGGCGTGTGTGAGGGACGTGGTGGAGTACGTGTGTGAGGGGCGTGGTGGAGTGTGTGAGGGGCGTGGTGGAGTGTGTGAGGGGCGTGGTGGAGTGTGTGAGGGGCGCGGTGGAGTGTGTGAGGGTCGTGGTGGCGTGTGTGAGGGACGTGGTGGAGTACGTGTGTGAGGGGCGTGGTGGAGTGTGTGAGGGGCGTGGTGGAGTGTGTGAGGGGCGTGGTGGAGTGTGTGAGGGGCGTGGTGGAGTGTGTGAGGGGCGTGGTGGAGTGTGTGAGGGGGCGTGGTGAAGTGTGTGAGGGGGCGTGGTGGGGTGTGTGAGGGGCGTGGTGGAGTGTGTGAGGGGGCGTGGTGGAGTGTGTGAGGGGCGTGGTGGAGTGTGTGAGGGGCGTGGTGGAGTGTGTGAGGGGCGTGGTGGAGTGTGTGTGGGGGCGTGGTGGAGTGTGTGAGGGGCGTGGTGGAGTGTGTGAGGGGCGCGGTGGAGTGTGTGAGGGGCGCGGTGGAGTGTGTGAGGGGCGCGGTGGAGTGTGTGAGGGGCGCGGTGGAGTGTGTGAGGGGCGCGGTGGAGTGTGTGAGGGTCGCGGTGGAGTGTGTGAGGGTCGTGGTGGCGTGTGTGAGGGGCGTGGTGGAGTGTGTGAGGGGCGTGGTGGAGTGTGTGAGGGACGTGGTGGCGTGTGTGAGGGGCGTGGTGGAGTGTGTGAGGGGCGTGGTGGAGTGTGTGAGGGGGCGTGGTGGAGTGTGTGAGGGGGCGTGGTGGAGTGTGTGAGGGGGCGCGGTGGAGTGTGTGAGGGGGCGCGGTGGAGTGTGTGAGGGGCGCGGTGGAGTGTGTGAGGGGCGCGGTGGAGTGTGTGAGGGGCGCGGTGGAGTGTGTGAGGGTCGCGGTGGAGTGTGTGAGGGGCGTGGTGGAGTGTGTGAGGGGCGTGGTGGAGTGTGTGAGGGGCGTGTTGGAGTGTGTGAGGGACGTGGTGGAGTGTGTGAGGGGCGTGGTGGAGTGTGTGAGGGGCATGGTGGAGTATGAGAGGGGCGTGGTGGAGTGTGTGAGGAACGTGGTGGAGTGTGTGAGGGGCGTGGTGGAGTGTGAGAGGGGCGTGGTGGAGTGTGTGAGGGGGGCGTGTCAGCTTGGGAAATAATGAGCCAGAGTAAGGAAATGAGACGTGGAGTTTAAAGTTAGTAGAGACAGAAGAGAGGAATTTCCTGACGGCGCTGCCTCCTACGACCGTTGCTGGTGGTAGACACCTCTAGGTAAGGTACCTAATGGCTTCACATCATTGCCTCGTGGCCACGTGGGTAAACAAAGACATGGTGGGCCTTAGTGTCAGAACTGCTTATTGTTTAACTCACTGTTACAGAGGGCACGTCCCTCCAAGTACAGAGGGCACGTCTTCACGATGATGGACACCTTTCCCAGTGTCTCGGTCATTTGGCTCGCTAGCACAGAGATGACCTTTATGAGGGGGGGGGGGGAACTCGAACTTTATATTAATTGCCCCTCCCCCCCCCCCCCCGTCCCCGACCTGTTCACCCTGATTCACCCCTGATGTCCCTGTTACTTAGCAGTAAATGGGTACCCGGGAGTTAGACAGCTGCTACGGGCTGCTTCCTGGGGGTGTGTAACAAAAAGAAGGCCTGGTCGAAGACCGGGCCGCGGGGACGCTAAGCCCCGAAATCATCTCAAGATAACCCCCTCCCCCAATTAAATCTATTAAATCTATATAAATAAAAATGTAAATGTTCGTTTGTTCAAAATCGCTAATCTCCGAAACTTCTTCACCGGCTGCTTTGAAATTTTCACACAATGATCCATTCGCATCCGAGCGGGTTTTTATATACATACTATATAGATGTCACGTCTGTGACGGGAAAAACATTATTTTTTTTAACTGAGTTTTTCATGTGAGGGAAATCTTCGAAACCTCTTTACTGATTGTGTTGAAATTTTGAGACAACGGACAACGTTGCATTCGAATAGGCGCGTGTTTTTATATACCTACTATATACATGCCTGACCTGTGATAGGAGAAAAAATATATTTTTTTTTAACAGCACCATCTGTTGGAGGTAAGAGCAACACACGCTGTAATCTCCGATAGTTCTTCATTGATTGCTTTGAAATTTGGACACAACATTCAATTCGAATATTATGTTTTTATAATCTACTATATAAATGCCACACCTGTGACAGGTAAAAACATTTTTTTTTTTAAGAGCTCCATCTGTTGCACGTAAGTGCAAAACACGCTGTACTAAATATATTACGATTCCATTTCAATGTTTCCGATTGCATTGATAAAGGGAATTTTCATTGATTTAGATATATTTTCATTTTGTTTTAATTATTGTGTGTGACATTGCATTTGAATTGAGCTGTGTTGTTTACCATACCGTTCATCTCGTGAGTATAAGTATAGATGCCACACCTGTGACAGGTAAAACCATGCTTTATTTGAAAAACAGCGCCATCTGTTGCATGTAAGAGCAACACACACGCCATACTAAATATGTTACGATTCTATTTCAACGTTTCCGATTGCATTGATAAATTGAATTTTCTTAGATTTTGGTTTATTTTCATTTTGATATAATAATTTTGTGTGACATTGCCTTGGAATTGAGCTGTGTTGTGTCCCATGCAATTCATTTCGTGAGTATAGTTTATTATTTTGATTTCTTTCAATTTTTCATTTTGTGTTTTTAACTGTTCTTATTTTTCAGTGATGGGAACATCAGATCATTTGATGTTACCAATTTTCTGATGGGAACATCAGATCATTTGATGTTACCAATTTTCTGATGGGAACATCAGATCATTTGATGTTACCAATTTTCTGATGGGAACATCAGATCATTTGATGTTACCAATTTTCTGATGGGAACATCAGATCATTTGATGTTACCAATTTTCTGATGGGAACATCAGATCATTTGATGTTACCAATTTTCTGATGGGAACATCAGATCATTTGGGAGTGCATCGGACGAGGGAGTGGGGAATGGTGGGGAGGACGAGGGGACAGGGAAGGGTGTAATGGTGGAGAGGACGATGGGACGGGGCAGTTGAGGATGGTCGGGACGAAGGGACGGGGAAATGGAGAATGGTGGGGAGGACAACGGGGACAGGGAAATGATGGATGGTGGGGAGGAAGAGGGAACAGGAGACAGGGGAATGGTAGGGAAGACGAGGGGGGGGGGCGGGGGAGTGAGAGATGGTGGGGAGGAGAAGGGGACGGTGGAGTGGGGAATGGTGGAGTGGACAAGAGGACGGGGGAGGGGGGGAGAATGGTGGTGAGGAGGAGGGGATGGGGGAATGGGGGAATTGTTGGGAGGACGAAGGGGATGGGAGGTGTGGAATGGTTGGGAGGACGAGGGGACGGGAGAGAGTGGAATGGTGGGGAGGTCTGGGGGACAGGGGAAGGTTGCTGAGGCTCAGCAACGCGTGCCCGGGTACAGTTAGTATAATATAAACATTATCCGTGCTCTCTACCTCCACCAGTGGAGCACACACTGGAGCGTCACCCTGTAATGATCTTACCTATGGAGAAGGGGCTCAACGTCACCTTATTTTGGGAATCGGCTCAAATCTGGCCCATCGTCATGAGTACACGCCCCCGCTGAGCCACCGTGACTTACCCTCTCTCTCCTTGCTATAGGACCACCTCCTTCCATTTCCCCTTTATGATTACTTATCTGCTGTCAACCGACCTGCAACTATTTTCCCTCTTTCTAGAAATTCTCACCAGAACAAGTGCAAAGACAAGTTGTGTACAGACAAAGATTTATTACAAAAATACAAAGGATACAGAAATAGCAGCATATTATCATCACGCTTATGTAATACCAACTACAAGTAAAGTACACTAGGAGGCTGCCTAATCTTTGTCAGCGTCATGTTGCCCTCTCTCACCGTCTGGGATAGGCAACCTTGCTTGTAATTCAACTCAAACAAGAAAATATTAACGCTCTCACTTTGCGCTGCGTCATTCATAACATGAACGCATGCACTCCCTCAAACAATAATGATGCCCATATTACTCTGTGTTACGTCCTGAAAATCATTATCAGGTCCATCTATCAATTGTCCTCGAATTAAGTTGGTATTCTATGTCGCTGCTTCCTTCACAGCGACGACTCCCGTCCACCAGGTACCACTACTACCTCACGGTACACCATAAACATGCAGCTCCACTATATATGCTTCTTCATACACGTGAAGTTCCCTTTCAAATGCTTCACCATACACATGTAGGTCCACTACACAAGCTTCACCATACACATGTAGGTCCACTACACAAGCTTCACCATACCCGTGTAGTTCGCTGTACAAACCGCAGAAGGATGGTGTGAGGACGCCTGTCCACGACGCCCCAAATATGGCGCTAAACTTGGTCGTCCACTAATTTCACATGGACGAGCCACTATCGGGTCCTACTCGTCCAGACTTGGGTGTGAGAAGTCGTCTAACAGATGCCACACAGCAACACCTGCTCAATTTATCCACTTAATGGATTTTCACACAGTAGGGTCCACAGGGGTACGACCACCCAATAGACTTGAGGCCGCCCCTATATCGTTACCACCATCACAGAGACACATCACACGTCGTCCTCAAACAGCTTCCCCACACGTTGATCACGTAGCTTTCCCTCAAACTCTTCACCATGAACTTACTTCTTCATAGCAGTCAACGACGTGCGTCCGTCCCTGTCGACTCTCACGACTCAAGTAACTCCTAAGTCCTCCGGCCACGTCACGTCTCGTAACATATTGTCGACATCGTATCTTACCTCGTGTCGTAGAGATGCTTGCCCTCTGTTGTCCTTCTCTTTAGTCATAATTACTGACGTTTGCTTGGTTTAATTCCTTGAATCTAGTCAGGTGGGGAATAACTGTCACAGAGGTTGACCTGCCTCATTAAGCTACCTGGGGTTCATAACACCTTCCTTCCAAGTAAGATCAGATCATCCTACAGAACTAATCTTATGGTCAGTACAGCATTCCCTTAAGGAGGAGTGCAAGGTGCACATTAACATGGGATACATGATGCGAGGAGATACCATGGGAGGAGAGGGACTGGTGTAGGGTGGTGGAAGACGACTGCTGTACGACCATCAGACAGTCACACCATTACTATAGTGAGCCTCCTGGACGGGAGCCCGGAGGCCAGGCCTCCACTCACCATTATGATTCACTTCATACTTACAAAATGCATGGAGTCTGAAACTAGTTGATGCAGCCTACAAGTCCTCAAAGATAAGTGTACAGAATCAGCCAATGGTTCGACAACAGGTGTCCCGAAGTCAGAAATGAACAGCAAATGTAGATTGAAAAAGATAGTGAACAGAGCACAAAGACTCTGCTCTATAAAGATGTTATAATACTTATAACAGAGATGAAAGTGTAAAAAAAAAAAAAAAAAATATGAACCCCCCTCCACTACGATATAGTGCCCTGGACAGTCTCCCAACACACCAACATCGCCATATTTATGCTACAAAGCAGCCAAATTTAGTCTTTAATTCTACACAAGCACCATGATTTTTCCCGCCCCGTCCGCTGATGGTCGACGGGCCAAGCAGACGCCACCTAAAATCAGGGAAAACAGGCTTTACGTTCCCGCACAGGATGGGTGAGTTTAGAACGTCTCGGAGTCGGTACTTAGCGGCGTTGACGGCCGAGAAGCGAAGACTCTCCAGGGTGATTTAAGAGGCGGTAGTTAGTGCGTGTCAAAGGGATGTGACGTATCATGTGGGCGTTAACGGAACATTAACTGCCTTGTGATGAGCTTGGAACAACCACTGGAATCGAGCTTTTGTTATGATTGATGGAGGTAAATGCCTTGACAGCCTTGAGGGTACACAGTGCTTTATTGCCACACTGGCTTACCGCTTTCTTCTCATACTATCTTACTCACAGTCGCGTCTACGTGCGCGTGTACGTACACAAAACATACGCATAAAGCTAAACATAAAGTTGCTTTATACGAGTGTTTGGAGACAATATGGATAATATACTTTACTGTTAGCATTTGAGCGGCACAAAATGTGCATTGAAAGCATTGATCTATGCGTGCACGAGTAAGTTAATCACTTCTCTGACACGCACCCGCCACCACAGTATGCTCACCTCACTCAACTCTGAGGAAATAAAGTGTGCTATAAGTGTTAAAACAAGGGAGATAGCGCCCTTAATAATCCTGGGAATGGAGAGACTTTACATGTGCACTTCAGCTCGCACTCAATTACACACACTCAATGTTTCTCTCTGACTATTAGTTTAATCTTTGCTTCACAAATTTAGACATTTCATTGAAGGACAAAAGTACAGAAGTGTACAAGGGATTCTCCGCCATTTCCACAACGTGGGTGGGAATTTTAACGTCACTACTTATATTCCATTTACACTTAAGAGTGTGAGTCGAGCTGACACCAGAGGTCAGCTTGAGGCCAAGCTTCGGAAGTGTTCCTGCCTCACTATGACAAAATCGGTATTCTCAACCTTTTTACCCTTCCGGAACCGTGCAATAATTTTAATGTCTCGAGGAACACTTGCATAAAAAATCGTGAATATATTAATCTCAAAAATACAATTTGGTTGATTTATGTATAATATATAAACACGCAAGATAAAAATCGACAATATTGAAAAAATAAAAATATTCAATCAAGACAGAATTATTTCTTAAGCTAATTTACAGTAGAAAATGTAATTTACTTCTCTAGTGTGAAACCTGTGCTTGTCTTTGGGTACAAAAATACTGAAGTCAGGGCCGAACGCCCTGACTTCAGTCATCACTTTCATCAACGCACGGATTTTATCTTTCACATGCAAGGAGACTATTCCTGCCCTTGATCTTAAGTGATAGACTGAGATACGACTTACACACACACGTAACAAGTTTAAAACTGCAACCATATATTTATTGCTTTCCTAAAACAAATGGCAGGACAGCTCTACGTGTTACACTTATCATTTGAGCGGCACAAAACGTGCATTGAAAGCATTGATCTATGCGTGCACGAGTAAGTCAGTAAGCTGGCATTATTAAGGTTCTCGCCAACTGTGTGACTTTTCCTTTTTTTTCTGTGCAATTATTTCTGCATTGGGCTATTTATCAGTGGGGCGCCGAACCCTTCAAGAGTTGCGGGGACCCGCACTGAAGACGCGCAGATGTGTATGTTGGTCAACTCTGCAGCCCGTCCTCCTATGGCCTCAAAACGACAAGAAAACGGTTAATTTAAAATGTCCTCTCCTAACCTACCAGCCTAAGCCAGAGGACCCAAAACGAGACAGTCCGACACTTTTGCAGCCGCTTCCATTTGGCAGTACGACAATTGTAGGCCTTATGTAACGCAAAGGAGCAAAAGGCGACGTTCTTTGTAAGAGGCCAGGTTGTTTGTGTCTCCTTGTTCGCTAGACTTGTTTTGAGGGAGAACTACAACAGTTTAATTGTAGTTACAATAGAACTGTTGTAGAACTACAACAACTACAACATTTTGGTCTTGGTACAATGGATATATACCAGTCACATCTCTTCTGCTCTGAAGGTTATGCAAGTACGACCTGGCGTCTGGTAGTGAGCTAATGATACACGACGGACGGGAACGTCGTCACTTTCATGGACGGACGGAAACGTCGTCACTTTCATGGACGGACGGGAACGTCGTCACTTTCATGGACGGACGGGAACGTCGTCACTTTCATGGACGGACGGAACGTCGTCACTTTCATGGACGGACGGAAACGTCGTCACTTTCATGGACGGACGGAAACGTCGTCACTTTCATGGACGGACGGAAACGTCGTCACTTTCATGGACGGACGGAAACGTCGTCATTTTCATGGACGGACGGAAACGTCGTCACTTTCATGGACGGACGGAAACGTCGTCACTTTCATGGACGGACGGAAACGTCGTCACTTTCATGGACGGACGGAAACGTCGTCACTTTCGTGGACGGACGGAAACGTCGTCACTTTCGTGGACGGACGGAAACGTCGTCACTTTCGTGGACGGACGGAAACGTCGTCACTTTCGTGGACGGACGGAAACGTCGTCACTTTCGTGGACGGACGGAAACGTCGTCACTTTCGTGGACGGACGGAAACGTCGTCACTTTCGTGGACGGACGGAAACGTCGTCACTTTCGTGGACGGACGGAAACGTCGTCACTTTCGTGGACGGACGGAAACGTCGTCACTTTCATGGACGGACGGAACGTCGTCACTTTCATGGACGGACGGGAACGTCGTCACTTTCATGGACGGACGGAACGTCGTCACTTTCATGGACGGACGGAACGTCGGCACTTTCATGGACGGACGGAAACGTCGTCACTTTCATGGACGGACGGAAACGTCGGCACTTTCATGGACGGACGGAAACGTCGTCACTTTCATGGACGGACGGAAACGTCGTCACTTTCATGGACGGACGGAAACGTCGTCACTTTCATGGACGGACGGAAACGTCGTCACTTTCATGGACGGACGGAAACGTCGTCACTTTCGTGGACGGACGGAAACGTCGTCACTTTCGTGGACGGACGGAAACGTCGTCACTTTCGTGGACGGACGGAAACGTCGTCACTTTCGTGGACGGACGGAAACGTCGTCACTTTCGTGGACGGACGGAAACGTCGTCACTTTCGTGGACGGACGGAAACGTCGTCACTTTCGTGGACGGACGGAAACGTCGTCACTTTCGTGGACGGACGGAAACGTCGTCACTTTCGTGGACGGACGGAAACGTCGTCACTTTCGTGGACGGACGGAAACGTCGTCACTTTCGTGGACGGACGGAAACGTCGTCACTTTCATGGACGGACGGAAACGTCGTCACTTTCATGGACGGACGGAAACGTCGTCACTTTCATTGACGGACGGAAACGCCGTATTTTTTATAAACGTCGTATTACAATCAATCATTGTATGTTTGATTCTCAATTTAAAATATATACAGTTCGACATAATAAATTGTCTACAATTTAGCGCCTCTACTGCTTCTATTTCCCATCAACCAGCCGTCATGTGGAGTGGAATGTCGGCCTGTCATTTCCTCGACACCTTTCATCTCCTAACTTTCCAGAACAGCTTGAGCAGCTCAACATCACCTCTCACTGTTTTGTTTAGCTTTTTTCATATTGATGAAATACTTTTGTGTTTCATCAATTATATTAAAATCGGTCAAATATTTCAGAATATGTCGATACAAACAGTTACAGGCACATATGCACGCACGCACACACACACACTCACACACACACACACACACACACACACACACACACACACACACACACACACACACACACACACACACACACACACACACACACACACAC